>NC_085857.1:18586878-18781878 GCF_034702125.1 Engraulis encrasicolus
AAAGTTTACTAAGCATTAAACAAATATTTTCTAGTACGGTCCAAGTACAGTCATTTTCGCAGCCAAAAATGGCTATTTTTGGAAATTCAAAATGGCGGACCATGCAGAAGATCCCCCTTTTCATGTATGAAAAGTGCAATTTTTCCAGTCATAATGAATACTTAGAATTTGATGCTGGTGGTAAGTATTCATGAAAAAGGTAACATTAGTNAACTAAAAACTACAACTAAAAATCTCACACAGTGTCCCTTTAAGGCTGTAAATGGGTCATTTCACGTGAAAACAGACTCTTTGGGGCCCCAACCAAACACCATATTCTCAGGTGCTCTTCGTGACAATGTAGGATGGATTAAGAAAAAGGTAAAGTTGCTGCAGTTATCATAACTGGAGCACAGAAAATTACTTTTGACAAAATAGCGTGTGTGCGTTCGTGCGTGCGTGCATGTACGTGTGTGAGCAAAGGCACAACAAATGGCCATATTTGGAGAAGGAGGTCGTGTTTGGAGAAGGAGGTGGTGTTTGTATCCCTAAAACTGCTGTTACTTTGAGACTCACATTGGATTTTGACTCTGCATTGTTGTATCTATAACATGTATGTCCTCATGGACATATTATGAATTGCGGACATAAATAAATTAGTTAAAATGTGTGTGTTTGTGTGTGCGTGCGTGCGTGCGTGCGTGCGTGTGTGCTGCGCAGATGGCCGTCCTCTGTACATCCTGCGTCTTGGCCAGATGGACACCAAAGGCCTGGTGCGCGCCCTGGGGGAGGAGTCACTGCTCAGACACGTAAGGCCTACAGTACAGTACAGTTCATTACAATCAATACACACACACACACACACACACACACACACACACACACACACACACACACACACACACACACACACACACACACACACACACACACACACACACACACACACGCACACACACGCACACACGCACACACGCACACACACACACACACACACACACACAGATATGTAAGGCCTGCAGTAAATTACGATCAATCAACTGCTGGTAACCATTCCTTCAACATTGCAAAACACACACACACACACACACACACACACACACACACACACACACACACACACACACACACACACACACACACACACACACACACACACACACACACACACACACACACACACACCATACCTGCAAACTCAGGAGGGTTGAAAAAGGTGACAAACTAATCGCGGCGAACCCCCCCCCACCAAAAAAAAAAAACAGGGAAAAAGACACTATTTTATTTACTACACAATTAGAAATCAGACTTCTGAAATTATTTTATTCCTCACCAGCCAATCTATGTCTTACAAGCCAAACATACACTCACCCAGAGGCAATTCTAGGTTAAGCTGGGACCCCAAGCGAAAATTCAACAACTACTGTTGAAGTCTTAGCTGTTATTCACCATCTAGTTTGGGGGCCCCAAGCGGCGGCCTATCTGACCTAGTGACAAGAAGCGCCTCTGCACTCACCACCTGTCAAAATTGAAGTTGTCCTATTTACCAGCCAAAAGGAGGGAGCACATGGTCACTTGGGGTTGTGTTAACTTTGAGCCCCACTGCATTTGACTATGAAATTAAAGCATTTGTTGTTTTTGGCTAAAGAGGGTAAATAATAGGGATATGTAGCCTATACCTATATAAAATAGTACCAACGTATTTTAGTGAATTTATGAATGAATGATAGGCTAGTCGAATGCATTTCCCCAATAAAATGGTGTTGCACTATTTAAAGATTTATTTATTTATTTATATAGATTGTATAAAAAGATAACAGATGCCATCTAGGTTAGTAGGCTATTTAGATTAATAATAGTAGGCCTAGGCTATGTCCTTGGTGGCTAACATTAAAATCATGATTGCACACGTTGCAAAATGATTCATATAATAGCTATTGAGGGGAGGGGGCATGACAAATAGCTATTGCTATGCATTCCTCTGACGTTTATGAAGGTTTCATCGAGTGTGTACGTGGGCTCTCGCTATTCCCGGTTAAATGATCTGACATAGGGAACCGAATTTAGTTCTCTTCTAATCTGCCAATTTATAGCGCAGTCTGGCCCTGCCTGCCGTCATTCTAACACATTGTCTCACTCTGAAGTATTCAATACCGTTTTGGTCAAAATGATCAAAACAAGCATCGAGATATTGCCCTCAATTCAAATAAAGCGAAACATCCATGTTAGGACCGCAGAACTGCTGCCGTTGGGCTATTTATTTTTCAAGCTTAGCTAATGAGACAAATCACAATTCCCAAACCCTGCTCAAATCCCATTTACCTTGGTCCTTTGAAACGGTGATTTGGACAGCGGTCATTTGTAAAAGTAAAGCGACAGTACCAAGGTAGAAGATAATGACAGGGGGGATACGTGTGTTTCGCGACCACCGTTTCATCAGCTGTTCACTCCGACTGGTGCGGTGCCTTGGAAAGTTTTGCCGCCAGTTGAGCCGTCTGAATTAGCGCTCTGATTGGTCAATGTTTCCCCCGACACACGTTACTGGCCAATGGGAAGGACAGCCAGTAAAAGATCAGTAGAATGTCGCTCAACCATAAATGTCTGTAGAACTACGACCATAGAAATTAAACTACGACTAGCAGATTCTATTATAGTACCAGAGAGGGTAGCCTATCCAGTCTATCTGTCTGTAGTCTTTCTCTGTCTGCCTACCCCCCCCCCCCCCCCCCCCCCCGCCCCAAAAAAAACTCTTCGGATCTACACGATTCACGTAAGTGACCTATTTTGAGATCAAAACGGCGAATTTCGCCGAAAGGTGACAAGTTTGCAGGTATGACACACACACACACACACACACACACACACACACACACACACACACACACACACACACACACACACACACACACACAGTACCTCAGTACCAAGTTACCAATTGAGAGAGAGTGATGAACAACACTATTTTGAATTTGCTTTGTAGCTTATCCCGGGGTTACAGCTGCAACAAGAGGGTTGCAAAAGCAGCTGGCTTCTGTGCAATGCATTACACAAGATCCAATACGAACTTAGAAGACTATGCTCCCTTATGCCGTGTACAGACCAAGAGCGAATGGAGCGAATGAAGCGACGGAAGTCATTATTTCTCTATGGAGGGCACGCGACCTGCGCTACCAAAGCGAATTCGCCAGGAGCGAATTTTGACGATTAAACTAAATCTAATCGCAGGCGAATTCGTTCTAACGCTGTTCGGCGAAAACCAATCGGAACGTTCATATCTCCAAATGTCCCAGGCTGTCAAGCCAGAGCCGTTATGTGATTAGCTGAATCAAACATGTCAATGCTGCGTCTCGAGCAAATACAATTCAAGGCGAAACTTATTCTGCTACCCACGCTACCAGGCAGCATAGTTCGCTCTTGGTCTGGACACGGCATTACAAAGGTTAAGTGCAGTAACTACACCAACAATGAAACGGAGAAAAAGCCCTTACAAGTATTTTTTATTAGGTTGGATATAGTAATAACTGCAAATTTGACATAGCTATGTCTCTAAAACGGGACACATTTGGACCATAAGGCTTTATCACAGGATAAAGGAGGTGTTATGAAGACCATTTTCAGTCTAAACTCAATACATGTTGTTACTGTACTCTGCCTTTGTACGGTAGTATACTTTCCAATACTGACTGTTGAATTCATTTGTTTTTTATGTGCATGTGAAGGTGCTGTCCATCAACGAAGAGGGCCTGAGGCGCTGTGAAGAGAACACCAAAGTGTTTGGTCGGCCAATCAGGTGAGTGGGGTTCCACACAGATCTATTGTCTATTTTTGGTAGTCTTGTTGTTGGTGTTCTTTGTTTACATCTGTCCTACAGGAGGGCTTCCTGTTTTCTCTGCCTCACTTCCTTGTTCTTTTTTTTTTCTTTCTTTCTTTTTGTCTGGCTGGTCTTTGAATGTCCTATGTGAGATTTCAACCCACCCCAAGTTGTGTCCATCTTTTCTTTTATTCACACCATGTGCCCTCTTTTTTCTGTCTGTTCGTATGTCTCTGGCAGAGGACATTGGACGCTCAATATACTATGTAACAGTGTGAAAATAAAGAATTCTACAGTGAAAGTAAAAATGTCTTCTCATATGATCTTCTACCTCTTTTTCTCCCCTCTCCTCTCCTCCCCTTTCCTATCCTCTCTTCTCCTCTCCTCTCTTTTCTCTTCCCCTTCTCCTGTCCTTTCCTCTCCTCTCCTCTCCTCTCCTCACCTCTCCTTCCTCTCTCCTCCCGTATCTCCTCTCTCCTCTTCCTCTCCCCTCCTCTCTCCTCTTCTCTCCTCTCCGCTCCTTCCTCTCCTCCCCTCTCCTCTCCTTTCCTCCTGTCTCCTCTCCCTCCTCTCCCCCCTCTCCTCTCCTCTCCTCTCCTCTCTTCTCTCTCTCCTCTCCATTCTCTCCTTCTGTCCTCCCCCCTCCTCTACTCTTCCCCTTTCCTCTTTCTCTCCTCTCCTCTCCTCTCCTCTCCTCTCCTCTCCTCTCCTGCCTCTACTCTCCCCCTCTCCTCTTTCTCTCCTCTCCTCTTTCTCTCCTCTCCTCTCCTCTCCTCTCCTCCTCTCCTTTCCTCTCCTCTCCTCTCCTCTCTCCTTCTCCTCTCCTCTCCTCTCCTCTCCTCTCCTCTCCTCTCCTCTCTTCTCCTGTCCTCTCCTCTGCTCTCCTCTCCTCTCCTCTCCTCTCCTCTCTCCACCCTCTCCTCTCCTCTCCTTTCTGCTCTCCTCTCCTCTCCTGCTCTCCTCTCCTCTCCCGTTTCCTCCTCTCCTCTCCTCTCCTCTCCTCTCCTCTCCTCTCCTCTTTCTCTCATTTCCTCTCCTCTACTCTCCTCCTCTCTTGTCCTCTCCTCTCCTCTTTCTCCCCTTCCCTCCTCTCCTCTCCTCTCCTCTACTCTCCTCTCCTCTCCTCCTCTTCTCCTCTTCTCCTCTCCTCAGTTGCTGGACGTGCCTGGTAGACCTCGAGGGCCTCAACATGCGTCACCTGTGGCGTCCGGGCGTGAAGGCTCTACTGCGCATCATAGAGGTGGTGGAGGCCAACTACCCTGAGACCCTGGGACGCCTGCTCATCCTGAGAGCCCCCAGAGTCTTCCCCGTACTCTGGACCCTGGTAAATACACACACGCACACACACACACACTCTCACTCTCACACACACACACACACACACACTCACACTCACACTCACACTCACACTCACACTCACACTCGCGCACACACACACACTCACACTCACACTCACGCGCACGCGCACGCGCACGCACACGCACACACTCTCACTCTCACTCTCACACACACACACACACACACACACACACACACACACACACACACACACACACACACACACACTCACACTCACACTCACACTCACACTCACACTCACACTCACACACACACACTACCCTACACGTGTGCCTGCACACACACACTGGAGCACCTACTCAGCCTGCTAGCGCACAGACTATTCTACACATACTGTACTCTGGTAAATATACTGAGTGCGTTACAATATGCGACCTTGCCTCCTCCACTTGTGCTTGTGGCCTCGCTCCTCCTGCGTGGAGAAAACTGTTAAGTTTCCCAGCTGTCAGCCTAGCCTCAACAACTTTTGAGAGACTGTTTTTCATTCACCATCCCAATTGCAAATGAGAAGAAGGCTTTACAATTGCGATTTTCCAAGATATTGAAATATAATGCTGTGGTCAGTGATGTCATCATGACATATTACTTCCTGGTACGAGGAGACAAGCACTAGTGGAGGAGGCAAGGTCGCATATATTAACGCACTCACTGTATGTACGCATGCACGCATTGAATCATCGAAGATGCACACACAGGTTCACAGTTTACAGTTCCTTCCAACAGCTAAATGCCTCTTAGACGAACATTCACACTCACACAGACACCTGCACACACACACCTGCTTCATAAAGACACACATCAGACTCTCTTCACTTTGACACACGTCAGACACACACACGTTGCATATGCATCCTTTGAACAGTGGAAATACTCTGGAAGTTCTCTGTTGACAGTCACCACAGCTAAATCCCTTTCTTAGACATAACATTGCCACAATCAACATTTTTTTTTAAAGTTCACTGTTGATGATCATAACATTGTTATGATGACATAATGTGCAGTGCGTGCATGTGGTGTAGGTATATGCATTATATGTGTGTGGCATAGGTGTATAGGCATAATGTGTGTGTGTGTGTGTGGCATTGCTATATGCATCACTCCAAAGTGTTGTCTCTGGTAAATATTTAATTCCTGCACACTGAGCGGTCATTCATTTAATACAAAAGTATTAAACATTTTGAAACATCCAATCCACACATAAGATGGGAACTGTTGTGGAAAGACGAGATATCCGGTATGAAATCCAGGCAACATATATTTGAGGGAATTCAAAATTCAATGCATGCAACAAAATTTAAAGTGTCCAACCTGTTTGGTGTGTCTCTGTAAGTGTGTATGTGCGTGTGTCTGTCCTTGTCCTGTCTTCTGCAGATTAATGCCCATAGAAATCAATGCAATTTGTAGAAATTGGGTGGAATTTAGTGCCATTTGGCGGTTTTTGATCACCTGTTGGGCGGGATTTGATCAGACACCTCTGGCAACACTGGTTGAAATGATAAATGATAAATGTGTGTGTGTGTTCGTGCGTGTGTCCATAGGTCAGTCCCTTCATTGATGAGAACACCAGGAAGAAGTTCTTGATCTATGCGGGTAACGACTACCAGGGGCCCGGGGGACTAGTGGACTACATCGACAAGGAGATCATCCCAGACTTCCTCGGAGGAGACTGCATGGTGAGATACAGTGTGTGTGTGTGTCTCGTGTAGTTGTGTCTCGTGTAGTTGTGTCTCGTGTAGTTGTGTCTCGTGTAGTTGTGTCTCGTGTAGTTGTGTCTCGTGTAGTTGTAGGCACCTGGGGCCTCATGTACAAAACTTACTTACGCACAAAAAAGCTCCGTAATTAACTTTCCACAAACATTTTCAGATGTACCAATACTGACTTAGCATGAAAAAGTGCACGTTTACTAAATTTCATGTGAAATTGAACATACCACATGAATCAGCATGAACACCTGTTTATTTGTGGAGTGATACATTTAAGATTTTCAGGCGCAAATGCTTTTTTTCGGATATTCACTTACGCAAATATTCAGTACGAAATCTACAGAAGTCTTTGTACATGAGGCCCCTGGGGCCTCATGTACAAAGAAGTGCGTGGATTTGCTACCAAGAAAGTGCGGGCGCAAAAATCATGAAAGTTACTTACGGACAAAAAAATGCGGATGTATCAATAAGTGCGTAACCAGGTTTTGCCGTGAAATCTTGCGCACATGCACAAGCACACGCGGGCCCAAGTCTCCGCCTTGTCTCCTCCCTTAAATATTCTATATGAATATTCTAATTAGTAGGAATAGACCCATTCATGTGCATTCATTGGTTGAAAGAATTGGAAAGGGAACGCGAGAAGGGGAACGCGGGAAATACATTTCATGATGCAAGGTGAAGGCGCAGTTTCGGAGGTAGCCAATTTAAAAGGAAAAAGGCTGCGCGCAATAGCCAAACAAAATTACTTTGGCGTGTATAAAATCAGGCATTGGTAATAGCCTACTTAATGTGAGAACTGCAGAAAAAACTGTCATGTTATAGGCTACTGCAGTAGCCTACTACAATGCAGGTTTCCCAACAATTGATATTTACAAGGCATTACATCAAATCACATTGCGATGAGGCAGTCGCCAAGGCTTCCGAGAAATAAACATTTAGGCTATGTCGGGTATAAATATGAAAGATGACACATGTAGGCCTACACATAGGCTACGCCACATGTACTAATAACTTGCAGCCAATAGGCCTACTCAGTTAGCCTATAAAATCACCTGTTAATTGATGGACTAATTTTACAGTAGCCTCAGCCTATTAAAAGAGAAAGACAAGCTGCGGTGAGGACGTTCCCAACAAATGCGAGAAGACACATCGCAGATCCAGAAAATATTCAATGTTTAATAGCTGCCAAATAGCCTACTTAAAATAATACTGCTGATGGGCATCCAATTTCGTTGTAGCAATTCCTGGATAGTTTCACAAGTCCACTTCATTTTAACCAGCTGCCTCAACAACAGGTTCGCGCCTCAAAATTGAAATCCACGTTTAACTGGCTGCATCTCTGCAATATTTCCGACCGCGTACAACACATGTACTTACGCTGCATGCCTCTGTGTGCCGCCAAAAAGACGCAATGCACCACTTACGGCAACTTCCATGCTTACGGAAACTTCCACAGCAGCCCTGAAATTCGCGTGGAGATCCGCAGTTTTCCACGCCTAGTCTGTTTTAGTACATCTGACCGTGACCGTGGAAAACAACTTAAGTAGCTTTTTTGTCCGTAAGTGAGCTTCGTACATGAGGCCCCTGGACTTCATTTTGGAACTTAAAGAGGTGTCATCTCTTCCAGTGAGACCTACTCCTGTGGCTAGATCTAAAATGTCCACCCTCAAAAGATCAATAACTTGTGATTATCACATCAAAATTAAGGAAATCTGTTAGTCAAAGAGATGTCTTCCAGCCCCTAAAAGAACATCTATTTTCTTTGGACTCAGTTGACCTGAAAAGATTTTTAGAATTTACACACCGTGGCCCTCATTTATCAAAGTAGCGTACGACGAGAATCATATGTACGTCGTGCGTACGTTCTTTTCCTACGACCAGTTGGCATTTATCAAATCTCGTCGTAAGCACAGGAAAGCTGAAATCCGTACGACTGCTCTCAGATGGTGTATGCCGTTTTCAAGTTGGACTTGAGATGACTATGATCACCAACTTGAGCAGCAGTTGTAGCGCAACAACTCATTCACATAAATATGTAGCCTACATAGTTACAAAATGTTTTTACATTGTATATTTTGGCTGTAGGCTAACCGAATTTCTACCTGTTTGAATTGGTGCACCCTTCCTGTGAGCGCTGTTAATTTTACTATAGGTCAACAACTGCAAGAGACTTCTAATTTGTGATTTCAAGTCAAGTCAAGTCAGCTTTTATTGTCACTTTCTGTCATTTGACATGATGTTTGAATAATTGTGCAATATAGCCTACAGCCGTGTATTGAATTGTGCCTTCAGTCATGGGATCAATGGACCGACGTCCCTTCTTTTTAACAGCTGGGAGTTCAGGCGCACATCAATCAATAGCCAACAGTAGGGCCTAATAATCTCTCGGTTGAGTTTCGCCGTTTCGCACACAACGACTATCCGAATATAGGCTACACCTGACACGGTGTGTGTCCGATTTCACGCAATAGTCGTCCATTAAGGTGGCAAAAAGGCTATTCCCTTGAAGGACTGGAGCGCAGGAGAGAAGCAGGGCACACATGAGCGCGAGAAGGACTCCTTCCCCAACAAGTGGTTTGGGCATGTTTGTCGGCCAGTTTCATGTAGGACCATTTTCTTGACATTGTTTAAAAAAGTTTTGAAAAAAAAACTATCATTATTTTCATTATTTCTGCTGTAGTCAATCAAACATTTCATTGTAACCAACATTATTTGGAAATCAATCTCTACCCCTTCCATATTGAGAACTGATCACTGTTGACTACTGCTGTTGGTTATTTCCACGTGTTATGTTGTTGTCTACCTCGCGTAAAGCCTAATTTCAAGCTGTCTATCAACCAGAAACGTGGATGTTTTAGTCGGTTTGCGTCTCTCCATATTCCGAAATCAGGGGTGCGGTCTCCTTCTCGCCGTTTTAGAGAAGGTGTGATTATTCTAATTACGATGGTTTTCATACGCTGGATTTATCAACAGCCACTCGCTCTTACGATGGGATTGGAGAGGTACGCATGTTTAGTAAATCTCACGTGAGCCTCGTCGTACGACGATATCTGCGATGATTTCTACGCAAGTTTGCTAAATGAGGCCCCGTGTGTGCTTCTTTTCTGCTATTGAGAAATTGACAGAAGTATACAAATATCAGCCCGTTTTTTTTAAATCGATTAGCAGCTCAGTTTACGTACTTAAGTTTGGCACTCTGTGGACTTACTATTTTGGAGGGTCCACATAACACAAGAATCAAACAGTCGGCTGAATACAGTTTCATGTCAGCAGTTTTCAGGAAGCTGTCTAATTTAGAAAGGATGTTTACCACATCAGCGACCTAAGGGAAGAAAACTCACAACAGGCTGTTGGACTGCTTAAATCTGCCGACTGTCACAGAAAATGTTATTTCTGGCGAAAAGCTGACTTGTAAAAGATGGTAGGACGTTAAGTAAATGACCGGAATTTGGTTGGGGATGAGTCGGTACAAAGTGTATGTGTAGGCTTTTTAGGGATGCGACTTATTCTGGAAGTCGTGCACACTTCTTAGCTCATCAGCAGAGAGAGCGGGCTCTTTTGTTGATGTTGGCATGTCGGCTTTTGCATGGATACGACTCACCCTCGTAAGTCATCATTGATGAAAGCAGCTTTGGAGATTTTCCCCCTCTCAAGAGGCAGCGAGAGATTGGGCAGTTCGGGGGAGAAGAAAAATATGTATACTGAGGCTTTTGGAGACAGCGGCAGCACGTGTATTTTGACAAGAGAGGTCATTTAAAGTCGTAATGTTTGTTGTGCAGCCAACCTCAGCAGAAGTGTGGCAAATAAAATATCACTGCAGTCTATTCTACTATACTCTATTCTACTCTGCGATATTCTACTCTATTTTACTCTGCTCTACTCTATTCTATTTGACTCTATTCTACTCTGCTCTACTCAACTCTGTTCTATTCTACTCTACCCTACTCTGCTCTACCCTACTCTATTCTGTGCTATTCTACTTTACTCTACTCTATTCTACAAGGTACTCTACTGTACTCTACTCAACTCTGTTCTATTCTACTCTACCCTACTCTATTCTATTCTACTCTACTCTACTCTACTCTATTCTACTCTACTGTACTCTACTCAACTCTACTCTAATTCTCTGCAGTGTGACGTGCCGGAGGGTGGCCTGGTGCCCAAGTCTCTGTACCGCACGCCAGAGGAGCTGGAGAGTGACGACATCCGGCTGTGGACCGAGACCATCTACCAGAGTGCCAGCGTCTTCAAGGGAGCACCCCACGAGGTGTGGATACGCATGCGCACACGGACGCACACGCACACACGCAGAACATCTATCACAGCACCAGTGTCTTCATGAGTCCAGTGTCTTCATAGTGACATATGCATACACATACAAAAATACCTGTATTGAGACAAGCACACACACACGCGCGCACACACACTCGCATGCACACACATACACATACAGATGCCTCCATACAATGAAAACACACACATGCAGTATGTTACGTATATGCATTGCACATACATGCAGGCAATTCGTCTTGCCCATATACACGTCTATACACATTCCTCTCCCCATTCGTTCTCCATCCCAGCTCCAGTGATATCTTTTCGGGCTGCACTCCCCTCCCCTCGTCCGCTCTCCTCCTCCTCCTCGTGCTCCTCTCCTCCGCTCCTATCCTGCTCTCTACGGAGCATACACAGCATGGCTGCATAGGGGATGGATAGATGAATGCAGGCGATCAGGAGTGGAAAGTTACCAGCGCACCCCCTTTGCAATGCGATGTAGGTCTGCTGCAGAGCCGTCAGCCGGGCAAGCACAAAGGGGGCAGGTGGAGCCATCTGGTGGCAGCTGGCGGAAGTGTCCTCCGGAATCACCGGAATGTGAGAATGTGCCAGGGCCGTGTGGAAGGGAGGGTTTGCACAGTCTGTTCTCCTCGTGTGCGTGCCGTGCGTGTGTGCGTCCATGCGTGCGTGTTTTTTGTTTTTTCCTTTCCTACTCCGGTTCTGGAGAGATCGTATCCTGAGGTGTCATGTTTGAACAGGCCGGAATGTTTTGAATCTGTTTAGTGCATGCATGCATGTGTGCGTCTGTGCTTTATGTGCTTTGGGTGAAAAGAGTTTGCTCCCTCGTGCAACATAAAATACACCTTTTTAGTTTGCTGTGATGTTCAAAACATCTCTGATAATGATCAACCGCAAACAACTCAACATTACTTGAGGAGAAAATTCAGAAAATTGTCCTGTTGAATTGCAAATCAATTGTTGCGTGTCTACCTTTGGATGCTGCATCGGGGTGATGGAAAGAATTTTACTCACACACACACACACACACACACACACACACACACACACACACACACACACACACACACACACACACACACAACACAAAATATGTTATTTTAGTGTGCAAAAGTTCAAAGATCAGCGCACAGCTTCTAGGTGCTGGTAACGACAGGAGAATTCAAGGAAAAAAGTTTACCGCACACTTGTTTGACTTCATGCTCTTTTATTCAGAGCAAATCAATAAAAGAGCATAAAGTCAAACAAGTGTGTGCTAAACTATTTTTTCCTTTTAAAGTTTTACATTATTTAGTCTGTTGTGCAGGTCTCACCATCCCTGTTAATTATCAACCAATTATAAACTCTTGATGAAATTCAATACAAAATTTCACTGTTAAGTGTCCCATCTCTGTGCTTTTCTGTCCAATTGAACTGATTTGCCCCCAGTGATCAGCAAAAGAGCTAACCTCGTCAAACTACCCTTCCCCTTATATAATGTCATCGTTCTCCTTTTGTGTATTGTCTGCCATCCTGTTATGATACAAAAGACATTTGTGCTGGATTAAATCCTAACCTAATGCACGCACGCACGCACGCATGCACGCAGGCACACACACGACTTAAGTCACTTGTCCCGATCTAACCTAGTCACACCTAGGCCTCCTGGGCAAAAAAATCCATTTAAATCGTAAATCAAGTTGGCAAGTCAAATCAACTTTTGTTCAGTTGTTTACAATTATTCCAGACTTTGCCATTGTTGAAGGTTTGTTGAGACACTTCAGTGTAATGTAATCTCATTGTGTTATGTAATATACTAACCTGGTTCTCACGCGATGGAACATTGTCAATCGCTTGGCTCTGGAAAGGCCTGGATGTGTTCAAAACAGCTTGAACTTCATTGGAGAATTCACGTGACTTTTTTTAAATCACGTACTACTTCAACCCCTGACTTGTGTATATACCCCATCCCACGATCCTGCCCCGCGATTGGACAGGCTGTGAAATATCTGATTCCGTTCGGGCTCGTTTAAGATTTCCAGACCCTCGTGCAAGCCCACAAAGTTTAACGAAGATGCACGAAGCACGAAGGGTCTGCGTGAGAGCCAGGCTAGTAATATACTCCCATTCTGCTCACCTCTGCACAGGTGCTGGTGGAGATCATTGACGCCTCCTCGGTCATCACCTGGGACTTTGACGTGTGCCGGGGGGACGTGGTGTTCAACATCTACCACTCCAAGAGGGCACCGCAGCCCCCCCGCAAGGACCCGCTGGCCGCCCACGGCATCACCTCGCCCACGGGCAACAACGTGCAGCTGATCGACAAGAGCTGGCTACTGGGCCAGGACTACAGCATGGTGGAGTCTCCACTCACCTGCAAGGAGGGGGAGAGCGTCCAGGTGAGAAGGGGGAGGAGGAGGAGGAGAGGAGAGTGAGAGAAAGAGGGAAAGAAAGAAAGAAAGAAAGGAAAGAAATGAATTGTGTTGGCTGCTGGGCCAGGAGGACTACATGCTATCTTTCTTTCATGAAGACACACAGTGTTTCCCATACATTGAGGAAACTATGGCGGCCCGCCATAGTTTAAATTTGGCCGCCATAGTTTCCGAAAATGTTTAAAAAAAAAATTAATTTATTTATTTTTATTTTTTTTTAACTTTTTTTTTTTTTTTACGATTTCCGTTATTGTTAAAACGATTTGAATTACGATTTCCTTCGCATTTTCCTCCTGGAATAAATACATCCTATACAGAAAACCACAAGTGCTTGAAAGACAGAGGGATCAAAAGTCTAGTCAAGTTGTTGTAGTTAACTTGGGTTTGGGAGCAATAAAAAAAAACCTTCAGAGAAGGGACAGTTGGGATGAGTTTACTAGCTCTCCAGGCTTTGTTTTACAGTTGTAATGAGTTAGGTGACAGGCCTTCATTGAGAAGGCAGAGGAGACATCGGACTGCATATAGAAATGAATGTGTAATGAATGTGAATAGACATAAATGTGTAATATCTGTGTTGTTCAGCCCTTTTAATGGGAGGATTTTTGAAAAAAACTGGCCCTGTGACCAGCACCCCTCATGTAGAATGTGTACGCCTTTGTGTGTGTGGGGAAAAGGCATAGCCTACCCTCTTAGACCCTTTTTGTCTATGCGTTAACAAATGCACAGTACTCTTACATTTTTAGCTCTGCTCCTGTTTTTTTCATTACATAGACCCCTGCATGAGGGACGAATGAAACTGTGTTGTAAACAGAAATGATTCACTGTACTGCATTTTAAAAAATATATATAAATGACAATGTACTACTATACCATGGGCAAAATGTTATGTAGCCTTATTTCTCAAAATATAAATGGCTGAAATGTAGGCCTAGGCCTATAGTTTCCCCATGCGCCAATGTCATACTGTAATCACTGTTTTGGCATTTTGCATTTACACTACACGTGTACGTGAATACAACCCCCCCCCAAAAGAAAAGGCCCGCGTGAAAAGACCCCCCCCCCCCCCCCCCCCCCCCAGAAAAGAGAATCCCAGCTGCCCCCATAGTTTCCAAAATTTCTGTGGGAAACACTGACACTTCAAATCTGATGAAAATCTGTTTTTATCTTAGATGCTCAGAAGAGCCCTATTCCCTCAAGAAATTCCAAATTAATTCTAGAAATATTTATTGAAATATCCGGAATTGGGTTGCCCTGAGGAATATTCCAGGAACATGGTTAAGTGATAAACCTGGCTAAGCTAACCTACAGCAAGTGGTAAACCTGCTAATAAATATACCTGCCAGCGTCCTTCAGTCAGGGAAATATGGGTAACATTTTATTTTGGGGATACATCTATTAGTACTACTACATACAATGTTAATGCCTGCATAAGTAACTTGTAAGGCATGTACTAAGCAAACGCTAAGGCCTACTAGGTCCTTACTAAGGTTAAATTGGTAATAAATGCCTTATTTTGCATGAAGAAGACGAATGTATTTGCGAATACATGCCTAACAAATGTTTGATTTTGCTTTGTACATGCCTTACAAGCTACTTACAGGGACATAGTATGTATAAGTGCTAATAGATGTATCCCTAAAATAAAGTGTTACCGAAATATGGAGTCCAGGCTCTTCTATTATGTGATTTACCAGTACCTCAAGGACAGCCTAACCTGGTTTACTGTTGAACCAGGGTCTTGGAATATTCCCTTGGTCCACACTATCCCATCTCGTGCTCCTTACAGTTGACACTTTGGGTTTTCTCGGCTCCTGTTGGAAATACACGCTGAACTGACAGCAGTAGTGATCTGCACCCTTTGACTGCCCCCTAGTGGCGACAGTTGGCCACCGTAATGTAGCACTCTAAACTGCAGGATTAGTGTTTTCTAATGTGATTGAGAACAGTGTGACGTATTGGGTTGAATATCAGTGTTGAAAGCAGGGTTGCCAGATTGGGCCCAATTGGGCTACTTGGAATGGCTGTCTGCGGGTAAAAATTGGAAAAATCTGCAATTTTGCGTTTTTTCTCTGCAGATTAATGCCCATAGAAATCAATGCAATTTGTAGGACTTGGGTGGAATTTAGTGCCATTTGGCGGTTTTTGATCACCTTTTGGACGGGATTTGATCAGACACCTCTGGCAACACTGGTTGAAAGTTCTGTGGCACAGTAGGAAGCAAGCGTGTCAGGGCAGGGGGCTGTATATTTTCTCACGTCTGGGCAAGTGAAATATTGAGCACCTTGGCAAGGCAAGTTTATTTTTATTGCACATTTCATCCTCCGATGCAGTTCAGTGTGCTTTGCAAAAAATAAAAGTAACGGAACAAGAAATAGAGAAGGAAAGGAGAGCATTAAATATAAGAATCAAAGAAAGTAAAACATTAAAATAAGACATTATTAGAATCAAAGAAAATGTACAAAATGTAATATAAAGGTTAATAATTTAATCTTGAGTCTGGGTTTGAAATTATCAATAGTAATGTAATGTAAGAATCAGATGTTTTGAAAAGGACATTATTTCGTTATTTTTCACTATTTACCTAGTGTCCAAACTTCAATGGAGTTGGGGTTTGTATTTCTTTCTCAGGCCTCCTCCTACGTGACACGGTGACCAGGGTTCTTAATCAGGCAGGGGTATTTCCACAGCATGGCCACGTGTACCTAGCCTGGGCCAATAGCCGACTGTTGACTCCGTCAATCAGTCTGGCAAAAGCCATGAGGAATCCGTCTCCGTGGACGATGGGAGATGGTCTGATCTTACTCTATCATTTAAATTAATTGAAGTTCCAAACTCAAATTAAAACCCATATTGTGCTTTATTAGCATGCCATTAGCATGCATTATAGCGTCGCAAAAGCATACAAATAACAAAACGAAAGTGTGAATATAGTTACCGTAACCAATCAGTAACGGAGCTCGCCGGTGAGTTCTACGTCACCACTCTCAACTGTTTGCTGATTGGCGAAACACTGAGAGAACCGTGCTCGAGGCTTTTGCCAGACGATGTGCAGAGCCAAAATCTTTGGGTGGAGTACAGAGGATGGCGTCGCGAGGCTAACGTGTACCACCACCAACCTGACACCCCCCCTTTAATATCTCCATAATATCTCTAAATCCATCTCTGTGTGTGTGTGTATGTCTCAGGGCTCCCATGTGACGCGGTGGCCGGGCTTCTACATCCTGCAGTGGCGTTTCCACAACATGGCCGCCTGTGCCGCCACCAACCTGCCCCGCGTGGACGACGTGCTGGCTACCCTGCAGGTCTCCTCGCACAAGTGCAAGGTCATGTACTACACCGAGGTGCTGGGCTCTGAAGACTTCAGGTACACACACACACACACACACACACACACACACACACGCACACACAGAGTTTACGTCTTTATTTGGATTGACAGATAGACGTTTATCATTGCACAAGCACAAATTTCATAGGAGTTTACACAAAACTAAAATAAACTGAGTGTCTCAAGGATACATGTGGCACCTCCGTCTCCAAATGAAGAGGCTCCCGATTATGCTGGATACTGAGAAGAATTTGGTCACACACACACACACACACACACACACACACACAGTCATTAACTGCCGTTGTCACAGTCGGGCTCACAGTCATGCTGATGCACGCACACGCACGCACGCACGCACGCACACTAACACACACACACACACACACACACACACACACACAGTAACAGATGGCTCTCTGACCTACAAGACCCACTCAAGGTCTCCGAACACACACACACACACACACACACACACACACACACACACACACACACACACACACACACACACACACACACACACACACACACACACACACACACAGTCAGTGATTGGGCCTGAATTTTATGGTGAACAGTGGATGCACATTCTCTCTCTACTGTACACACACACCTACAGCAGTCTGTTGTCCTACTGTGTTTTCATACTGTTGGGATCATCTACTGCAGGGGTGCTCAACTGGCGGACCCAGGTCCGGATGCGGACCCAAACGCAATGTCATCCGGACCAAGACAAAATCCATCTGTATTTAATATGTATAAATTATACATGAGATTTCTCTGCCATGCGATCTATAGGTGTATTTCTGCGAAGCCAGTCTCATGACAACTCAGTGAGTGAGCAAGAGGCCAGTGCGGCCAGCGAGTGAGGCTATTTTCTGCATCGGTCCGTAGCGACTTTTTTGGACCCTGGAAACATACGAAATTTGGCGAGTGGACCTTTTCAGTTTCTAGTTGAGCACCCCTGATCTACTGTCACACTGCTGTAAGCTACGGTGGACCATGCAAGACATTCGCTAAGTTGTTTTTTATTTTGTTCTTTCCTTTGCATGTTTAGTAAGTACTTTTCAGGAAGCATATTTTAGTAAAATACACTTGGTCGTTTAAGCCCCAAAAAGCTCGTTTTATTATTTGTTCCTTCTTTTATCAGTGGCTAAGCTCTTAGTTCCATTGAAGGTAAAGCAATATCTACGCCCTATACCGCTGCCTTCTTTTTTATGTTTTTTTTGTTTTGTTTATTATTTCCTTCTCTCCCTTTTTTCACCTCCTCCCTTTCTTTCCTGCTCCCTCCTTTCCTCCTCTGCTCTCCCTCTCCTCCTCTCCTCCTCTGCCCCGTGGTGCTCCCTCTGTAAAGAATGGCTTGCTGCGATGTTCAGAGTTTGTAAGTGGACCCGTGTTTGACTCTAGCTAGCTAGCTAAAAACCAGCTTCGCTTTGTTAGCCTGGCCGAGCACGATGAGCATGAGTGTGGAAGCTCACTGCTCCCCCACACTAGCTGCTAGCATAATATAATAACTTCCCATGCTTGGACAACAAGAGAATGAATGCGAGAGCGTCTCAAAACACAGGTCAGGGTACTCATAACGCACCCAGTAATATTTTAAGGCCTTCAAAAAACTACACTGAGTACTCAGAATGTTTTTTGAAGGCCGCCCCACAAAGCCTTGGCCTGTGCATACACCAATTCAGATTAGGCCTGGTAACCCTTAGGGCAATGTAGAATTCTCAAGACAAGCCCCCCCAAAACAGACATGCTAGTCTGTAACCTTGGCTATTTGATTCGGTCTGTATATCAGAGGTGTTGAAAGTAAAAGTAGAAGTACAAAAAGAAACCTTCCAACAAAGGTAACTTTTCTGAGTAACCAGTAGACCTGTGTACTGGTACTTGTCTTACGATCTCACTCTGTACTGTTGGATCAAGTTTGTGGTGTTTCCTTGTTAGGATTTTAGTGTTTTTCAGTAAAAACACATTCTATTAATCTCATGTCTGTAATTGCTATGTAATATAGTGTTTTACTACGTACACCATTGATTAACTTTTACTTTTGATACCTCTGCTGTACAGTACACCCAAAGCCAACTGTTCCCTTATACCCTGACTGCTGTGTAGGGACCTCAAATGTCCCCTAAAGCAGACACTCAATTTTAAAGACTGACCCTGATCATCTCAAATTAGGATTACAGGACCATGTCTGATGTCCATAATGGAAGCTTGCTTTGATTCAATCCCACTAGCGCTGCATTCTCACAATGTGCTAACACGGTGCATTGAATCACACAAGCAAATCACCAGCGCGTTTGCTAACTGCAGCTAACCCCACCTGCTTTAGACGGTTGCTGTGCTTGGCTTGTGGCATGATTTTACCTGTTGTGTAAAAAGCACTAAGAAAGCAAGAGAGCTTGTAGAATTGGCCTAGTTATCATTCTACTGTATCACTTTCCCATTAGCATTAGTAGGCAACTGTGTTTGATTTTTCCGGTTCAGGCGTTCACAGACTTAAGCTCTTCTGTCAAAACTCATGCTTTCCTCACCTTTCTTATGCTCCAAGATGGTCACTGTATCCATCTTGGCCTTATCCGGTCTGGGGTTTTCTTTTCTGCGGTTTGCATTTTGCACTTTTGGCTTGCTAAAGTTATCTTGCTCAGTTCTGTGAATTAAGAGCTTTTTAAGCATGTTAAAGCAAACAAACAAAAAAAGATGTGTCCAATGCTTGTTTTTGACCAAGTGTCAACCCACAGGATCACTAGAAGGTTGTTTGGGCAGTGCTTTCCCACTTACTCTAATGCCTAAACCAACTTTGAAATGTGTTTGTTCTAAACACGGTTAAGTACCAGTGTGTGTGATGTGATAACTCGCCTATTTTATATCATCTTACTACCTGGACAAGAGTTTGCATGTGTGCTTTAAAAAAAAGATATATATATAAACTTTCCTGGTAACGGCAACATTGCAATGCTAAAGCGTTTCCCTTCTGCAACAAGAGTGCTAACCCATGGGCGGTAATGCTATCGATATACTGTAGCAGCCAATTAAAAGTGCGTTAGCATAAGCTACGAGGTAAAGTAACTGGCAGATGAGCAGTTAGCATCACTAACTTGAGGTCGCATGGTTTGGCCTGGGAGCACTGAAATGGGCATGGGGCATCCACCACAGAATTGCACAGAAATCGCTTTTCAAACCCACCTGATAATCAAAATGGGGGCATTTGGCATCCACTTGAAGGCTGTTTGATTCGTCTTGATTGTGATGAGTTTAATAATTATTTAAAGGGACACTGTTTGAGATTTTTAGTTGTTTATTTTCAGAATTCATGCAACCCATTCACTAATGTTACCTTTTTCATGAATATTTACCACCAGCATCAAATTCTAAATATTCATTATGACTGAAAAATTGCACTTTTCATACATGAAAAGGGGGATCTTCTCCATGGTCTGCCATTTTTGATTTTCCAAAAATAGCCA
Source organism: Engraulis encrasicolus (assembly GCF_034702125.1). Classification (NCBI taxonomy): domain Eukaryota; kingdom Metazoa; phylum Chordata; class Actinopteri; order Clupeiformes; family Engraulidae; genus Engraulis; species Engraulis encrasicolus. The sequence goes on from NC_085857.1 coordinate 18,607,230, forward strand.
TTTTTAGCTGCAAAAATGACTGTACTTGGACCATACTAGAAAATATTTGTTTATTACTTAAACTTTCATGTAAAGATCAAATTTGGCAATAGGTAGCCCAGTTTCAATGAGTGGCATAGTTGCAGTACCTTTTTTGACCATTTCCTGCACAGTGTCCCTTTAAGTAATGAATTTTTTTACTGTCCTTTTATTTTAAAGGAGCACTATGCAACTTTTTTGGAGTGGATTTATCATCTTCAGCTGCAAGATGTATCATCTTAACGTAAATGTTGAAATGAGAGGCACCCCCCACCCCCTTTGAAAACTATCGTCTGTCTCATTATTTAATGTGCCGTCCTTGCCTTGTGTTTTGGCCTCATACTTGGCTGACACCCCATCTCCACAGAGAAAGCAATAGTTTCCCCTATTTCAGCCCAGGCAAAAAGAAAAAAAAATCTGGGACTTATCCCCCACTTAACATCCTGGTTGCAAATGAGAAAAGGACCCTTTTGAATTGTGCTTTTGCGAGCTATTGAATAAAACGTCTATCTTCATGACACCCTGCCTCACATGACTATGCTATAAGCACATGGAGAGGACGGGACAGGGCTGGACTGGTAATCTGGCATACAGGGCATTTTCCCGGTGGGCTGACAGTCCTCAGGGGCCGATTCTGTTGGCTTTTTTGTTGTTATTGTTTGTTTGTATGTTTGTTTAATTTTTTTTAGGACAGAAACAGGCCTCTTAAATTTTGATGGGGCGACCCATAAGAACAGCCTATACACTCATTCAGTCAAATCATTCATTTTTGAAACTATCAATCATACTTAAAATTGGTGTATATTCTTCCATCCATCTCATGCATTCACTAAACATCACCCCCCCCCCCCCCCCCCAAGAATAGTATTGTTAAAAAAAAACAGCGGGGCTGTGTGAGGGGCTGGTGCAAAATGCCTTGGCTGTTTTTTTGGTACAAGTCCAGTCCTGGGACAGGAGGTTGGATATTGAAATGCGCCCATAGTGTCTAAAACGTCTCAACAGTCTGCCGAGTTGGAGACATATATGGGGTGAGGGGATGAGGAAAGGCTTTTTTTTCTTCCTGTGAGCACATCCGTATATTGGGACACACTATGGAGAGCTCTATTGCAAAAAAAAGAGAGAACTACTCAAAAGTTGCATAGTATCTCTTTAAAAAGCAAAAGTAAGTCTGTGGAATGTTCATGAACGGTTGTCTTCTTCTTCTTTTCTTCCTCTTCCAGGGGTTCCATGACCAGCCTGGGCCCCCCGGGTTTTTGGGGGGCCCCCCCCCCCCCCCCAATCCCTCCCGTCCCCCAAAATGGGGCCGGGGGGGCCCCCCGGTTTTGGGGGGAAAGGGGGGGGCCCCCCCCCAAAACCCCTCCCCCCGGGGGGGGCCCCCCCAAAAAAAAAAAAAAAGGTTAAAGGGGGGGGGGGGGGGGGGGGGGGGGGAAAACCAAAAAAGGGGGGGGATGGATGGATGGATGGAAGGGGGTTGGGGGGGGGGAAAACCCCCCCCCCCCCCAAAAAATTTTTTTTTTTGGGGACCCCCCCCCCCCCCCCCCCGCCCCCCTTGGAAAAAAAAACCCCTTTTTTTTTGGAAAGGGGAAAAATGGCGGAGTAAAGGGGGGGGAAAAAAAAAACCCCAAAAAAAACCCCCTTTGGGGGGGAAAAAAAAAAAAAAAAAAAAATTTTTAAAAAACCACACACACACACACACACCCAAAAAAAAACCCCCCCCCAACCCCCCCAAAAAAAAACCCCCCCAAAAACCCCCCCCCAAAATTTTTTCCCCGGGAAACCAAAGGGGGGGGGGGGGGGAAAAAAAAAAAAAAAACCCCCCCCCCCCCCCCCCCCAACCAACCCCCACACACACACACACCACACAACCCCCCAAAAACCCCCAAAAACCCCCCAAAAAGGGGGGGGTTTTTTCCCCCTTGGGGGGGGGAAAAAAAAGGGGGCCCCCCCAAAAAACCAAACACACACAAAAAACACAACACAACACCCCCCCCCCCCCCCCCCCCCAAAAAAAAAAAAAAAAAAAATCCCCCCAACCCCCCCAAAAAAAATTTTTTCCTTTTTTGGGGGGGGGGGGGGAAAAAAGGGGGGGGGTCCCTTTTTTTCTAAAAATTTTTTTTGGGTTTAAAACCCAAAAAAAAAACCAAAAAAAAAACCCCCGGGGAAAAAAAAACCCCCCCCCCAAAAAAATTTTTTTTTTTCCCTTTTCCCCCCTTCTTTTCCCCTCTCCCCCCCTTTTTTTTCCCCCCCCCCCCCCCTTTTCCTCTCTCCTTTTTTCCCTTTTTCCCCCCCCCCCCCTCCCTTTTTTTCTCCCTCCTTTTTCCCCCTCCCCCTTTTTTTTTTTTTAAATTTTAATTTTTTTTTTTTTTTTCCCCCCTTCCCCCCTTTTTTTTTCCCCCCCCCCCTCTCTCTCCCTGGTGCTTTTTTTTTTTTTCCCCCCCCCCCCTTTTTTTCCCCCCGGTTTGGGGGGAAATTGGGGAAAAAATTTTTTTTTTCCCGTTTTCCTTTTTTTTTTTAAAAATTTTTTTTTTTCCCCTTCCCCCTTTTTTTTGGGGCCCCCCCCCCCCCTTTTTCCCCTTTTTTTTTTCCCGGCCAAATTTTTTTAAGGTTCCATTAATTTTAAAAAACCCCCCCAAAAAAAAAGGGGGGGTTTTTTTTTTTTCCCCCCCGGTTTTTTGGGTTTTGTTTTGGGGGGGGGGTTTTTTTTTGTGTTTGTGGGGGGTGTTTTTTGGGGCCCGGGGGTTTTAAAAATTTTTTTGGGGGTTTTTTTTTTGGGAAATTGGGGAAAAAAAAAAAAATTTTTTTTTTTTTTTTTCCAAACAAAAAAAAAGGGGGTTTTTAAAAAATTTTTTTTTAATTTTTTTTTAAAAAATTTTTTTTTTAAAAAAAAAAATTTTTTTTTTTTTAAAAAAAATTTTTTTTTCCCCCCTTTTTTTTTAAAAAATTTTTTTTTTTTAAAAAATTTTTGGGGGTTTTTTTTTTTTTTTGGGTTTTTTTTTTTTTAAAAAAATTTTTTTTTCCCCGGGGGGGGGTTTTTTTTTTTTCCCCCCCAAAAAAAAAAGTCCTTTTTTAAAAAGGGAAAAATTTTTAAAAAAAAAGGTGGGGCCCAAAATTTTTGGGCCTTTAAAAGGGGGGGGCCGGGGGGAAAAAAAGGGGGGGAAAAAAAAAAACCTTTTTTTTTTTCCCCCTTTTTTTTAAAAAATTTTTTTTTTTTTTTTTCCCCCCCAAACCCTTTTGGGCCCTTTGGCCCAATTTTTTAATTTTAAAAAAACCCTTTTTGGGGGGAAAAAAAAAAAAATTTTTTTTTTAAAAAATTTTTAAAAAAGGGGAAAAATTTTAAAAAAAAACTTTAAAAAAAAAAGGTTTGGGGGGGGGGGGGGGTTTTTTTTTGGGGGGCCCGGGAAAAAAAAAATTTTTAAACCCCCCCCTTTAAAAAAGGGTTTTTTAATTTTTTTTCCCTTAAAGGGGGGGTTTTTTTTTTTTTTTAAATTTTTAATTTTTTTTTTTTTTTTTGGGGCTTTTTTTTGGGGGGAAAAAAGGGGGGGGGGGGCCCCCCCCCAAAAAAAAAAAACCCCCAAAAAAATTTTTAAAAAAAAAAAAAAAAAAACCCCGGGGGAAAAAAAAAATTTTTAAGGGGGGCCCCGGGGGGGTTTTAAAAAAAAAAAAAAATTTTTTTTTGGGGGGGGTGGGGAAAACCCCCTTTTTCATTTAAAAATTTTTTTCCCCCTTTTTTTTTTTGGTTTAAAATTTTTAAACCCCTTTTTTTTTTTAAAAAAAAGGGGGGGCCCCCGGGCCCCCCCAAAAAATTTTTTAACCCCCCCCCAACCAAACCCCTTTTTTTTTTTTTTTAAATTTTTGGGGGGGGGTTTTTTTTTTTTTTTCCCCCCCCCCCCCCTTTTTAAATTTCCCCTTTTTAAAAAAAATTTTTCTTTAATTTAAAATTTTTTTTTTTAAAAAAAAGGGAAGGTTTTGGGGGGGAAAAGGGGTTTTGGTTTTGAAAAAAGGGGGGAGGGCCCGGGGGGGGGGGGCCCCCCTTTTTTCCCCGGAAACAAAAAAAAGGGGGGGAAAAAAATTTTCAAAGGAAACCCCAAAACCCCCCAAAAAATTTTTTTTGTTCCCTTTGGGAAAAATTTTTTTTTTTTTTTTTTTCCTCTTTTTTTCCCCCTTTTTTTTTTTTTTTTTTTTAAAAACCCCCCCCCCCAACCCCTTTTTTTTTAAATTTTTTTTTCCCAAAAAGGTTTTTCCCCCCCCCCTTTTTGGGGGGGAAAAAAAAAAATTTTTTTGGGGGTTTTTTTTTCCCCAAAAAAATTTTTTTGATTTGGGGTTTTTGTTTTTTAAATTTCCCCCCCGCCAAAAAAAAAGGGGGGTTTTTTTAAAAGGGGGGAAAAAAAAAATTTAAAAAAAATTTTTTTTTGGGGGGGGAAAAAAAAAGAATTTGGGGTTTTTTGGGGGGGGTTTTTTTTTTCCCTTTTTGGGGGGGGAAAAAAAATTTTTGGGGTTGGGGGACAAAGGGGGTTTTAATTTTTTTTTTGGGGGGGGGGGGGCCCCTTTTAAAAAAAAAAAAACCAAAAATAAATTTTTTTTTTTTGGGGGGGAAAAATTTAAAAATTTTTTTTTTTAAAAAAAATTAAGTTTTTTAAAAAAACCTTTTAAAAACCCCCCAAGAAAACCCAAAGGGGTTTTTAAAACCCCCCCCCCGGTGGGGGGTTTTTTTTTTAAAAAAAAGAATTGGTTTTTCAAAAAAAAAAAATTTTTTTCCTTTTTTAAGGAAAAAGGAAAAAAATTTTTTGGGCCCCCTTTTTTTTTGGGGGGGGAAAAAAAAAAAAAAAATTTTTAAAAAAAAAACCCCAAAAAAAAAAAAATTTTTTTTTTTCCCTTTTTTTTTTTCCCGGGGGTTTTTTTTTTGGGGTTAAGGAAAATTTTTTTGGTTTAATTCCTTTTTGGTTTTGGGGAAAAAAAAATTTGGGTGGTTTTTTCCCAAAAAATTTTTTTTCCCCCCCCCCGGGGTTTTTCCCAAAAACCCCTTTTTTTTTTTTTAAAAAAACCCCCTTTTTTAAAATTAAAATTGGGGGGGGGAAAAAAAAAACCCCCCCGGGGGGGGCCCCAAGGGGCCTGGGGGGAAAATTTTTTTGGGGTTTTTTTTTTTTTTAAAAAAAAAAAAAATTAAAAAAAAAATTTTTTAAAAAAAAGGTTTTTTAAATTTAAGGGGCCCCTTTTTTTTAAAAAGGGAAAAAAAAAATTTTTTTTAAAAGGGAAAAAATTTTTAAAAAAAAGGGGGGGGGTTTTTTGGGGGGTTTTTTTTTTTGGGGGAAAAAAACCCCAAAAAAAAAAAAAAACCCCCCCCGGGGGGGGAAATTTGGGGGGTTTCCCCGGGTTTTAAAAATTTTTCCTTTGGGTTTTTTTTTTTGGTTTGGGGGGGGGTTCCCCCCTTTTTGGGGGGGCCCCCCGGGGGGGGGTTTTTTTTTTTTGGGTTTTTTTTTTTTTGGGTGTTAAAACTGAGAAAAAAATATTGTTTTGAGGGACATATGTACTCATTTCTAATTTGATAACTGCAACACGTCTCAAAGAAGTTGGGACAGGGATCAGTGAAATGTAATAAACATCCAAATAAGATAAAACAACATTTCTGAATTCCCTTTGATTTACCATGATTGAGTGTATATAAGACATATTTTTGTTGTTAAATCATTGTATTGGTTCATGACATCATGAAATATATATTGGATGTAGTCTCACTCTACAGATAGCTATTGAAAAGTGGCCATGTTAAGAATGCTTCATGTGTGCAAATGATGGATTGGTTTAACATTCTCCTACGCACCCGAGCTCACTTGAAATAGACTCCGAAGACATGGGAAACTGTCCTTTGTTTACAGAAGTTGCAGAAGTCAATTCTTTTTTATAATAATAGTCTTACACATCCTGTGCTACAGTGAAAATGGACCATCCAACTTGTGTTCAAAAGTCAGCCTCCATGATGGCATGGGGGCGCAGTAGTGCATTGGTTAAGTTGTTCTCACTCATCTGTAGAGTTAAATACAGTGCTGAATGATATAAAAGGGTTTTAAACAGCATGAAAATGCACTCATACATTATATTTTGAAGGGAGATCTTCAATTCCTGCCACATAGTAAGGACAAATTACATTCTCTACTATGTTTTCACAGTTTAACTCCATCATAAGGACCAGCAGGTGATAAAAAGACGGGCTTTTGATCAAGACCTGTCACACTTAAAGCACTACAGAAAGGAAAACATTGCAAAACATGACCAGGAATACACCATTTAAGCTGGTGAAATCACGTCCAAGATAGGAATTAACACTGCTTTTATATAAAATCATCTCATCGGTTAATGTATTTTTTGTCTTTTGTTTTGTTTTCAGTCTTCCTCGACATTTGCTGCCTTTTATTGTCAACGTCCCAACTCTTTTGAGACTTGTTGCTTTTACATATTCATGAATAACTATAATTTTAATCAGTTTTGATGGCTGATATGTTTTCTTTGTGCTGTTCTCCATCTTTATATATGGACTTTTATGCCTTTATTTGATAGGACAGTGTGAGATGGTGACAGGAAGTGAGTGGGACAGAGAGATGGGGTAGGATCGGGAAATGACCCTTTCCGGACTCGAACCGGTGTCCCCGTGGGCATACAAGCCCAAATGTGGGGGGCTTAGCGCGCTGCGCCACAGCGCCCCCGTGCTGTTCTCCATCTAATTAAAGAATCAGATGTTTTGAAAATGGCAGTATTTTGTTATTATTCACAATTTACCTTGTGTCCCAACTTCTATGGGGTTGGGGTTTACACTAATAGTGAATTACTTAAATCATGTCAATTCCCTCCACCTGTGTCAGACGTCCAAAAAAGTGACCTATACCGACATTCAAATGTTCAACTACATGCTATAGTCATAGTGGACCTAGTTTGCACGTCGATCTGAGGTCCAGAGTAGGTCATGGACCGGCGGACGCAATGTAGACATTATCTCAACGTCTATACGACGTCCAATGTTTACAGAATGAAATAAATATAAATCAAACAGAGCTTCCACCTACCCACCCATACTCCAACGCAAACGCGTGCGCACACACACACACACACACACACACACACACACACACACACACACACACACACACACACACACACACACACACACACACACACACACACACACACACACACACACACACACACACACACACACTTATGATCTGACTATCTATTAAAATCATGGGATTTTTCCTCTCTCTTTTTATTTTTAGTGTATTTTTTTTCTTTCCTTCTCCCCAACCATTGTCCTTGCTGTATGAACAACACATGTAAGCTCTTGGATTGTATTTGTTCTTTTATTAAGTTAGTAAGTTAAGTTACCATTCTTTATTAAACAATGTCTGCAAGATGGAAATGCAATCAAAAGAAATGCTTCCATGACTTTGAGGGGAAAAAAAGTGCAATAACGTATTTAAAAAAAAATCACATCCACCTCCGTCATATGCTTTGGATCTTGTGGTCAGACAGGAAAAAAAATAAATATATACAAATATTGGTAATGATATGTTATACTTTCATGTTAACGTCCAACTCAAACACCTCCACCACTTCCACTACCATCATGTCTATACCGTCATATGCCTTGGGTCTTGTGGTCAGATAGAATATGTGGTAACACTTTACTTTACGGATCGCTAATAGGGTGGTAATTTCATGTTAATTTCATAGTTATTTCATAGTTATTTCAGGGTAATAACTGTTTGTTTTTAGTAACAACAGCAAAATAACCAAACAGTTTCCAGTGCAGTGTGGTGACACCCTGATGACTCGCAGCACAGTGACACTTTGTTCACACACACACACACACACACACACACACACACACACACACACACACACACACACACACACACACACACACACACACACACACACACACACACGGACACACACACACACGGACACACACACACAATGCACTGGAAACTGTATGGTTATTTTGCTGTTGTTACTAAAAACAAACAGTTATTACCCTGAAATAACTATGACATAACTATGAAATTTATACGAAATTACCACCTTATTAGCGATCCGTAAAGTAAAGTGTAACCGAATATGTTGTACTTGCATGTTAACATCCACCACCATCACATCCACCTCCACCACCACCACTATCACATCCACCACCACCACCTCCATCACCTCCACCACTATCACATCCACCACCACCTCCACCACTATCACATCCACCACCATCTCCATGACAACCATCATGTCCGGTCCATCCTCCATCACCCGATTCAGATGCACCGGTATTGACAATTCCTGTCCCATTAGTATGTCTTCCCCTTTCAATAAAAAGAGAAGGATTTGTTATTATTTTGCACAGTACTAATACCGGTGTTACATGCAATATGTGAAAGAGTTTAAATTAACCATCACTCCATGAACACTGTAACTCACTGCTATATCATAGGCCTAAGTATTGCTTATTGGAAAAGCAATTCTGTATCCCAACACAAGCATAGCTTTGCGTAGGTAAAGAAGTAAAATTTCTTTCCACCCTTTTCAAATAAATTTACTTGTTCTTTGTCTTTAGAGTGCAGTGCAATCAATGACCAGAGTCATTAGAGTCCAGTGCAAAGAAGAAGAAAATAAAAGACAAAGCTCCATCAACGAGTCCGGCTAACTGGTGGCTTGGGTCTTATTGCTAGATGTACCGTAAATGTTTTAATCGCATATGTAGACCTATCTGTATGATCAATAATGTGAAAAAAAATCCACAGTGGACAATAATTCCATTGTTTTCATTCAGTTGACCTACTAAAACTACTGTCTCTCTTAATTCCAAGGCTCATTAGGCTCAGATGCCTTCACTCAAGCACCCACTCTCTCACATGAGGTGTGGGACAGTACTGAGAAGCAGCATAGCTAGCTCCAAATATAGGCTTTAGGGTCATGGCGTAGGCTACTACGGTATACATAGACTCTTTGCAGAATGGTGTACCGACTTTGCTATCAGGTATTCTACCAATCAGTCGGGCTGTGCAGTGCAAATGCAATTATACATAGGCCTACATCCATGCAATTTGTACAGACTGTTTCTGCATAGCCGAACAATGAAAAAGTAACTATATTGTGTCCGTTTAGTGAATGATTATTTCCCAAACGATAATTTTGAGGCTTCACTTGAAGGACCACACCGGAGCAGCACAGATGTAATTCTTTGTGTTTTTTATTCAAGTGCAAAACATGACTAACGTTTCAATGGTTAGACCATCTTCATCAGAGTCCATGAGTGGATAATTTTGAGGCTTTAGTATGATACTTATACAACATTTGCCATCTGGTAACACATGACTGGTCTTTTTCTTTTTTCTGCCCACATCCTCTATAAGACACTGCACTGTAGAAGGCTTAGGCAGGAATGTCTGTCTGTCAACCCACTAAAATACAATACAAGAATCACACCCGAGAGTGCGGCTTTTTTTTAAACAAAATATGTATATGCGTTTCAGTTCACCGTACACATGAAGACCTTAAAAAAACAATTGGGAGTTGAGCACACTTTCTGAAAAAAATGATAAAAGTAGGATCATCCCGAGTGATGAGTATACAGTTATGACCTACCCCTCACGTTGTGTAGATGTCGCTCCTTTTCTTTTGCAGTAAAGGTAGAGCCTGATACCAACAAAGAAACAGAGAAGTGAAAAGATATTTCTCTCATTTTAATTTTTTTTGTAAAAAAAATGAGAGAAAGTAGTAGCTGCAGCCTTGCTTCTTCACCGTGAAACAAGTCAGTACTTTTTCCCAATTATTTTCTGGGTCACACAAAGTAATTGGAAGAAAATATTGAGTGAATACATTCATTTTGGCAAAAGTGTTTTGATGGCGAGACAAGACTGCAGCTACTACACCCAACTATGCTATGGTCAGCACCGATACATTCAGGCAATGACTGGGTCACCTACAAATTTCCACACACACTTATTCCAGAGATGGCAACTATGCTGCTCATTGAAACTGAGCTGTCTACTGCCAAATTTGAGCTTTTCATGAATATTCAGTAAATAATTAACTAATAGCCTAAACGACTAATAGTCATAGTAAAAGTGTGATCAAAGTACACTAAGTTTTAAGTGGTGTTAAATGTTAAGTGGTGTTAAGGTGTTAGGTTTTAAGTGGTGTTAAGTATTCATGAAAAAGGTAACATTTGTGAATGGGTAGCCTGAATTCTGGAAATAAACTACACAGGGATTTGTCCAGTGTTAATTCAACTCTTATAGAGTTAATTGAACACCCTCTAGAGTGTATTTGGTCCCAGAGTACTCTCTAAGTGTTGAATTAACACTGCATTTTTTACTGTGTACTAAACATACTACACAGTGCACCTATAAACAAGTTTATAATAGGAGCTATGAATTACATTGTTAAATATCATACTTACATGATGATGAAGGAAAAGACTCCTAGGACCACAAACACCAGGATAACTCCAGTTGAGAGTGCCATGTTTAGTCGGATCACCCCCCTTGAAACTCTGCACATTTACAGTATTTCCTCACTCAGGTTATATAGGTTATGCGGTATATACAGCTGTATAGCTTATATGTGAAGGTATGGTAATTCTTGCAATGTAGAATATTGAACGTAAAGGCTGGTCACCTGCAAATCTTCCAAAAGGTTGAAGTCAGACATACACTGTATCAAGTATACAGCATAAGGCGACTACAGTACTCATACTGTACACTCTAGGCCAACAACAAAGCAAAAAAAAAAGTCTATTTTCTCTTCCTTAAAATTCAAACAGTTAGTTCAATGAAAAATGTTGTATCTTCATTTAACATTCGTGTCCTCAACATAGGCGTTCACCATTTTGTAGTGCCACACATACACAAGCATGCATGATTACAGCTGGAACAGTTGCTAGGCAGTTAATCATTAACCCGTTAAGACATGGCGTTGTAAATCAGCTGTTAACAGAATGGCAATGGCAAAGTTGTAGTGCATTACTAAAAGCCCTGTGTTATGTCCTACTGTAGTATAGTACTACTATTAAAATATGGTAGTTGACTTTTTATTGTCTTTAAAAACGTTCCACTGGGTGGAACGGCGTGCCTTATGGGGCTATGAAGTTTTTCAGTCCCCTTCATAGCACAACACCCCTATATGACATAGCACAGGGCCTTAAATGATAGACTATGACTGGTCATTGCCATTCTGATAACAGCTATTTTTTGACAGGGGCTGTTTTATTGGGTCAAACACACTGCTGCACTCTCATGCGTTGAGTGTCTGGGGAGTGATCAATTTGGAAGGAGAGATGTGATCTCACTCTTGAACTTTTTTATTGTTGGCTCACATTCATTTTCAGATGTTTTAACAGCAAAAGAAGGCAAGCGTTTTCAGCCATTGCCTAGCAATACATGTAGGCTAACTACCAAAAGAAGAATTGCAAGAGTGTTAATTATTAATGGCAAACACTGCTGTTGGAACACAACATGGCTTTTTTATGATCGAACAAACATAACCTGGTTATACTGTGTCTCCTTATTTTGTGTCCATGACATTCAGATTATATTGCCCATGACTAGAGGTGTGACCAGAATGAGGGTTTAAGTTCAAGTAGATACTCGGGACAAGACATCCAGCCAACTCCAGCTTTTTACTTCATTAAGTCTACATTTCAGATCATTATATACAAACCCCAACTCCGATGAAGTTGGGACGTTTGGTAAACAGTGAATAAAATCAAAATGCTATCATTCTCAAAACATTCAATCTATTCATTAGATGGAGAATAGTGAAAAGACAACATATTAAGTGTTAAAACCGAGAAAAAATATTGTTTTGGGGGACATATGTACTTATTTCTAATTTGATAAATCCAACACGTCTCAAAAGAGTTGGGACGGGGACAATAAATGGCAGCAAATGTCGAGAAAGACTAAAAACAAAACAAAAGACAACACTTAACAGTTAAATACATTAACCGATTGATGAATTTATATAAAAAACAGTGTTAATTCCTATCTTGGACATGATTTCACCAGCTTAAATGGTGGGTGTATTCCTTGTCATGTGTTGCAATGTTTTCCTTTCTGTAGTGCTTACAGTGTGACAGTTCTTGACCAAAAGCGCACCACATTTTATCACCTGCTGGTCCTTATGATGGAGCCAAACTGTTAAAACATAGTAGAGAATGCAATTTGACCTTACTATGTGGCAGTAATCGAAGATCTCCCTTCAAAATATAATGCATGAGTGGCTTTTCATGCTGTTTAAAACCCATTTATACCATTCAGCACTGTATTTAACTCTACAGATGAGTGAGAACATCTTAACCAATGCACTACTGCACCCGCATGCCATCATGGAGGCTGACTTTTGAAGCTAGCACTAACACAAGTTGGATGGTCCATTTTCACTGTAGCACAGGATGTGCAATGCTCTATTATTGTCAAAAAGAATGGACTTCTACAACTTCTGCCGACTTCTGTAAGCAAAGGACAGTTTCCCATGTCTTCTGGGTCTATTTCAAGTGAGCTCAGGTGCTTAGGAGAATGTTACACCCCTGTATCATTTGCACCCATTAAGCATTCTTAATATGGTCAATAAGGAAGGAAACATGATAACAAAAAATGAAAAAGCTAGAAACTTTACAGATAGTATGCTTTTTGAATATCCCCACCTGCATGTATTCTATCAATACAAAACACAGAGATAATAAGTTGGGTCCTTTTTTCTGGCCAGTTTTCTTTGGATGGACAGGTCATTTCTCAGAGGGGCAGGAGTTGTTCCTGGGGGGCAGTGACATCTAACACCCACAGACTATATACAGCAGATGCTTCAAATGAAAACAGGGTGTAACATAGTCAAATATTCTATGAAGCAGCTTCCCTGACGGAGGTATGCGCTCTGACTGCTTCTAGTTATAATTACAATTGGTCAATTGATTTATCTTGTAGGCCTATATAGGGCTAAAACATTGCTACTCCATTATCTCATGATGTAGCCTACACAGTACATTTACTACCCAGTGTGCTCCATACAACTTTTGCCATTTTTAAAATAGGTGCCTAAGTTTTACAACACATGAAGAAGTGAATTACGTGTACTGGACCTCTCATTTTACTGTTTTAGAGTATGCAACGAAAATATCAAAATCGTCAAAAATCCTGAAAATGGGACCCATAATTGTCTCAGAAGTGCCCCGAGCTCTCTGCACATTTGAGGTAAAACATGGTTTCTGAGACCTTAACAGGCTGTACACTCCTGCGCGTGCTGATGTTTTCCCGTCAACCTCGTGAGACCCTGTGGTATTGGCTGCGTCCCCTCTCTAGCCCTCTGGAGTAAGGCCTCTCAGAGGCTTTAAGAGGTTATTTGCAACACCTTGACTTTTTTCAAGTATTTCAACTAACTGTGAACCTCTATGCAAAAGTGGCACATATTTGTATTCTGAAAAGCCTAACAAAAAAGAATATGATGGTATAGTGAATGTAATACATACAATATGTTTTATTTAAATTGAGTGTAAACACAACTGTACAAAAAAAAGCTGTTTTGGAGGTCTTCAAACAGTGCAAGAAAACACACTCTAAATATATGTAGCCAAGACTTTTGAAGATTGAACCTTGTAAACAAAAGTGTTTGCTACATAAAAGTAAAAAGAGCATTAAATGTTGTGTTGTTTCCTTACAAAGTGTGAAAGAGCAATTGTAAGTCAAGCCAGTTTCTCTGCAAGTTGAATAGGCCTACTGATTAGATGGACCAACACCTCTGATGGCCCCACCCCCCTGTCACTTGCATGTGATAATTGTCAGTATATATCTGAAAACTAGAAGTTTCAAGGTTTTAATGGTGCCACTTATATGTTTGAATGACAAAAACTCACTGAGTTACATATCGTCAGCTTGCTTAGGCCGGGAGCTACGTATACCCCTCAGGATGTGTTTTGCTTACTTTTTTCACTATGATTTCCTGTTAGTCTATACCCTGGGCCATAAGGAGTTGATAGGGTCCACTCCCAACTCAGTCCAAAAAAGCATCTTTTAAGGAAAAGCTGCAGGCGAAATGATATACTTGTAAATATTAAGGTACTGCAACTGCAAAAATGGTCCTAAAACCCTGTAGGCTAAATGTTCATGGGTCATCCTGTCACATGGGGGAACCGACCTGTAACATGTTTCAGGGCTTGGGGCTTTTCTTCTGTCAAATATCATCTTCAACATATCCAAAAAGTCCAAAAAATGCTTGTCCGCCTGACAAATTGTCTTCGTATTTGATTATTTTCAACTCTGTTATGATATGCACTGGTCCCTACCCAAGTTCATGAGCTTCAGTTTTAAAGTTGTGCGACAAGCTTGGGAAAGTGTGTTACTTTTGATATAGACGATAGACGTCTGTCTGTGCCTGTGTCGTGTCTGCTTGCATGTGTGAGAGAACACGAGTGCTTGCAAGAATCGGGGACGATTTTGTAATCATGTAGCATGTGCCTGCTTGGCATATCACATAGAGAGTCAAGTAGCCGGTTTTCAAAACACAATGCCAATAGTAGACTACTGCAGCCTGTTTGTAAAAGTCAACAAGTTTGTAACAGGATGAATATGCTGAAGGGTGAAAAACATTTTGTGCATTTTTTTTATGTCAGAAATGCCACTGCAACAGTGCTTTCACCAGAACAGTGTTTGCCCATTCTGATGTGAAAGACAAAATATACTGCAAAAACACACACACACACACACACACACACACACACACACACACACACACACACACACACACACACACACACACACACACACACACACACACACACACACACACACACACACACACAGGGAACACAGTATCAACCCAATGCAATTCCAAGTCAATAATTCAGTGACATCAGCTAGTCCATTTTGAAGCAACACTCAGTGTGAAGCCATTCTGCATACTGTTGTGAACATTTAATAAGCAATGGGTAGAAATAAGAGGGAATAACCAAAACATGCCCCAAATTGCAGTCCGGCGTTTGCAGTCTGATCTAGTATCTCCATTATCCCTCCATTCTCGGCCAGCTAGTCAATCTGGTGACCTAGGCTTGCACTCCCTTTCCCACTTTCCTTTTTTTGTATGTAGAAATAGGCATCTGTAAACATAGCATGTCAGCCTACATCTGTTCGAGCACTTCTGATCTTGTACCTACATTCAGTGTAGGCCTACTGAGTGTATAATGAATATTCATTGTTTATGTGAAGTGTAGGGTAATGTTTTATGTTGTTTGAAGTTCTAATTTTGTGGGAGTTTATGTATTAGGCCTACTGGTGCCCCCAAGACACATCCTGCTTTAGCCCCTTAGCGCAGCACTAGCCTATGGCTCTCTGTAGCCTAATGTCATAGCAATGTTGTTATGATGAAGTTAAGCATTTTCAGCAAGTGAATAGGGTTGCCGGCGACCCCTACTGCATTAAGAGGCTACACTGCCCTGTCTGCCTATGCCTAGTGCCAGCCCTGCCACCATTCCAACCAGTGTATTGTTTCATTATGAGGGCAGAGCCTGGCTACTGGTTTTCATAGGGTTTCGGGGTGATAGGCTACTCGATCGGGTGCCTAACCGGTAAAACAAGTTCAGTCAGATGACTTTTTTTTGCTTTAATCCCTGGAAAGGTGATAAAGGTATAATATTTCGTAATCGGCGTCTGAAAACGAACCAGGCACGTTTGGGGTGGACAGTTAAGCCGCTGCGAAACTCCGGTGCGCTCATAAAAGCGAAGAGGATAATGATGACTTAACACATGCATTTCATAGCCTCTGGGAAAACGGCGGCAATGAGTCCTTGCAGCTGTTTTCGCCTTCGGCTGTGATTTCAAAGGTACTTCAGTTCAGTGGATGTCTCACACAACGAGGACACCCCATAGAGAGACGTTGAATGACAATCAAAAGAGAACTATATTTTTTCTAGGTTTCAACGGTTCATATGTGGTATTTTCACTATTCTCCATCTTTTTAATGTACACTTGTGTACGTGTATGTGTAAAAACATTTACCTACATTAGAATCCGTTCAATGTTCAATAACGTTTTTTGTTCAATAACAAACATGGCAGCGTCCAGTTCGGCTTGTGAGCATCATTTTTGATGGACAAGGAGAACATTTTGGATTACTGGATTGTATGAATTTGGTTTATATAAATATCAGTTTGTCTGTGGAACCTGCAGGATGACAGGTACTGTACACCCGTCTCCAAAAGAGTTGTCGCCTATCCATCTGTTTGGAATAAAACCACTGTTGAAAACTTTGAAAACCACTGTTCTAGCTCAGAGACTAGGCAGATATCTACTGAACTGTACAGCCGTCTCCAAAAGAGTTGTCGCCTATCCATCTGTGTGGAATAACAGCTAATAACCTGACTTTCAATTAATCACTTGGCTTCAGAAGTCACTCATATGAAAGCTACAACCCTCCCGAATGAAAATGTATGTACAAAAATAAATGTCATGCACCAAAGATTGACCCTTTAATGAACACAGACAGGGCAGATTTTCACAAGACAAAGGTTTTGTCGCCTTCCGAACATAATGTGAAAATGAGCAGATAAGTCACTTCAAAACAATTAAAATACGCAGATCGGGTGTCATACTTAATCACTGAATCACTCTCACCTCTCCAGAAAATCAACTTTGCCCTTAGGTGTATGTTTAGGGGCATTGTAATCATGGAAAGCAACACAATGAAGATCAATGAGAGATGGTGACATATTCGCTATTCGTCGAGCAATACACGTTTAACTTCATGATTTAATCAATGATAAAAGCCCTCAGACACCTGCAGCATGCATGCAGCTCCACATAAGAGCTGTATCCCTCCCATGTTTGACTTTAGGCACCATGTATTTTTTCCAAATTCTTCACCTTTAACACCAAAGAAGTCTCTCCCACTGTCCTGTCTCAAAAAAGCCAGCCAAGTGTATGTCAGGCCTAATTCTGACAAAAATGAAGGCTAATGGGACTCATACTCTGAGGTCAACATCCCAAGATCAACCATTTTAGAACTGATAGCATCCCACTCATAGGTCCCAGGAATGCCTAAAAAGCCCGGTCTGGATAGGGTTAAAGGGCCATAGGCCTGTTATGTATCCGTAGAAGGAGTACTGCTTATACTTCCTCTTCCTTCTTGCACAACAGGCAGCTTGGTTGGCCTTTGGCCTCAGTAGAGACCTTTGGATATGTTTCGTCATATTAATTGTTTTATAGCCTAGATGTCATTAAGTCTTTCTTTTTTTGTGATCAACTTTTTATTGCTTTCCCGTCATTAAGTCTTTCTGAACAATATGTACAGTAGTTTGGTGTCGCTGGGGAATGCAATGAACATGCATTTTATTTAACTGCTGTCTCAAAATTAGCTATGAAAACATGTTTTGCCCCCTTAATCTTTGGATTGTGTTCATGCTGGGATTTTGGTTCACGGGTGGAAGCTTGGCGAGCCTTCCTGCAAGTAAGTGCATTTGATTCTTTCAATTACAATTCCATATGTTTTTTTCAATATCTTTCGTGTACTTTTTATACAATTAACTTATCAATAGTCCTCAACAGTAGTAATACTAGTACCGGCGGTAGTCATGTTGTTGGAAAGAACATTTTGTATTTATGTATTTACATATGCCCAAGTTTTGTTCTTTGCTGGTTGTTGGAAAGGGACAATATGAAAACAGCAGAAAACAAAAACCAAAAAAATGCAATAGCAAACAGACAAACAGGTATGAATATTTCATACAATACATTATTCAGTGCAGTAATGTAGAACAGTACACAGCGCAGTTAGGCAATTTGGCTGTTAGTTACATAGTTTCACCATTTTAGCCCAAGATCAAGAAATGTATCCAAGATCAAGTCAAGTCAAGTCAAGTCAATAGGTTTATTGACAATTTCTTTACATGCACTGGTCATACAAAGAATTTGAAATTACATTTCTTGCTTTCCCATACAGACATAGACTAATCTAGATAAGGACATAGACAGTATAGACATAGACAGTACTTATACATGGACATAAGACAGTATGGACATAGACAGTGCTCATACAGACATTTAAAGTGCAAGACTGGACAACAGAAGACTTGTAGAGAACATACATTAAGAGGTAATTGTTGTGCTTTTGTGCTTTTCCTAAAGAGTCCTTTATAGCGTTCTGACATAGTAATAGTAGCATTTTGAAGAAAAATAAATATTAAAAAGGTCTATCAAGTACACCAGCAGCAGTATGTGTGTGTGTGTGTGTTTAGTGCAGGTAGAAGGTGCGGTGTGCGTCTGTGTGTGTGTTCGTGTGTGTGTGTTCGTGTGTGTGTTCGTGTGTGTGTCTGTGTGTGTGTCTGTGTGTGTGTGTGTGTGTGTGTGTGTGTGTGTGTGTGTGTGTGTGTGTGTGTGTGTGTGTGCATGTTTTGAGTTAGTGCAGGTTGAAAGTTCAGTCACAAATATAGTAGTGCAGGTGGAATATTCAGTCGCAGATATGGTGGTGGGGGATGAGGGGGATGGGGCGGGGGTTGTCAGTGGCCTTGCTGGCTAGAGGCTGACAGTGGAGGGAGAGCGGGTTGAGTGTTCAGTATCTTGATCGCTTGGTGCATTGAGCTGCTCGCCAGCCTGGTGGTATGCGAATGGAGGCGCCAGTACCTCTTTCCAGAGGGCAGGAGGCTGAACAGTTTGTGTGCAGGGTGGCTTGTGTCTTTGATGATCATCAGTGCTTTCCGGGTGAGGCGTGTGGTGTAAATGTCCTGCAGGGAGGGGAGTGGTACCAGGGGGTGTTCACTCACTAGCCACAACTGGCTAACCCTAACCATGGGACAGTGCAAAATGAATGGGTGTCAATGGAGTTTTCTACCATTGTAATTTTTGTGATTTTTTATCATTTTTTGTCCTGAAATATTAATATTAAGTTCGAAGCTAGAAATAATAAGACCCCATTTGGGTAGCGTTTCGATTATTTTGCGCCACTGGATTATTATATACTGGGTCACAAAGCTCAATTTTTATGGGGCCAAACCCATAAACATTAGCACGATGCTAGCGAGTACAGGTTGAAATCTTCTAACCTGCTGTAAAACTACACACCTGAACGATTTGTCAATACAGCCTATTGTTAAACAACAGTCATAGTGCTTACCAGGAATGTTTTGTTGATAATATTTGTGACTGGAAATGGCAGTAGCAATGTATTTAGCATGGGTTCCCCTTTCCATTCCATACATTTTCCCACATGAAGGACTGGCCTACGCTCGTTACTGCAGTATGCATGCAAAGCTAACTGGCTACAATGGGAATGAGACTGAGCCTTCTCCCTGTGTTCTAATTTCTCTGGTGGTACTCCAATGATCTTCTTCGCTGTGTTCACAACACGCTGGAGTGTCTTCCTGTTTTTCTCCGTGCAGTGTTGGTGGTCCAAGAGAGATCGTCGCTGATGTGCACTCCAAGGAACTTGGTGCTGCTCACTCTCTCCACAGCATCGCCGTCGATGGTCAGTGGTGGCAGTTGTTTTTGGACCCTCTGAAAGTTGACAACAATCTCCTTGGTCTTGTTGACATTCAGCAGGAGGTTGTTGTCTTTGCACCATCTGGCCAGCAGGTCTACTTCTTCTCTGTAGTGAGTCTCATCGCCCTTGGTGATGAGGCCCACCAGTGTTGTATCATCCGCAAACTTCACTAGATGGTTAGTGCTGTGGGTCGTTGTGCAGTCGTGTGTCAGCAGCGTGAACAGCAGGGGGCTGAGAACACACCCTTGCGGAGCCCCCGTGCTCAGGGTCAGGGTGCTTGAGGTGTTATTCTCTACCCGTACTACTTGTGGTCTTTGCATCAGGAAGTCCAGCAGCCAGTTGCAGAGGGAGGTGCTGAAACCTAGTTTGTCCAGTTTTCTGATGAGTTGTTGTGGTATTATGGTATTCAATGCTAGAATCCAATATCTGATTTTCATGAGCTGTGATTTGTTCCACCTTATGGAGGTCAAACAGATTGTCTCTCCACATACTAATTATTGGGTATTCCAGTAATAGCCATTGCTGTAGTTTGTGAAGCAATGAGTGGTCGAGTGCCTTGCTCAAGGGAATTTCAGCCATGGATATGGACTGAGCAATTTCCATTGTAAGACACACGCTCCAACCCCTTTTCCTTCAATAACTTCCATTAGACAGGTCATCAGCTGGGAAAATTAGGCCTTTCGTCCTACCGCACTTTCCTCTGTGGGTTACTGACCAGAAGCCCTATTGGAAAAAAAATAAAACATGGGGCCACGTCAATTTTTGCTCAGAATTCAATATGGCCGCCATTTTCCAAAATTACTTGTTTTCATGCATTATTACATTGTACTATAAGGTGATATTCATGAACGATGAACTACTTTCAGCACTATTCTGTCCTAATTCCTTACATACATGTTTACAAAGGTTGACTAAACTAACAGAAATGAAAATAAAGTTGGCCACCTTGCAAAATCCAAAGGAAAGTGCTGAAAATAATGATTGAAATGCACATACAGACTTATGGCTGGGGCCATACTTGGGGCCATCTATGTGCTCCAAAATTCAAAATGTTCTCTGTTTTTCAGAATGGCAGACTTTCATACATTTTTCTCAATACTATAAGACCATAATTATCAATAAAGATAACCTATTTTCAGTGAAATCTCCTATCTACAGACGTGAGTACAAAGGTTGGCAACAGAAAGATGTAAATTTCCTATAGACAATATCCTAAGGATTGTTGTCAGAAAATGATTGAATTACACATACACAGTTGACTGCTGAAAAAAGGCTATTGATCTGCCAAACTTTTCACATTAGATATCTGACCGAAGGTTTTTTAGGCCAACATTTTTTTGCATAAAACAAGGGTGAGTGCATGTGCGTGTGTGCGCACGCGTATCCCCCGCTCATCTTTCCCCTGCTCTACAGTGTCTTTCCCCCACACACTATTCTGCCTCCTCCACCCCCTCACTCATCCCCCCCCCCACACACTATTCTGCCCCCCAACCCCCTCACTCATCCTTCCCATGCTACTCTGCCCCTCCACCCCTCTCTCACCCCCCACTAGTCTGCCCCCCACGCTCAACCCCCCTGACTCATTCTTCCTCCACCCCCCCACAAAATACTCGCCCACCCCCCCACCCAATGTAAAAAGTTTGGCAGGTCAACCCCCCCCACGCAACTTACCCCACCCCCCCCCCACACCACACACACACACATTATTCTGCCCCCCCCCGAACCCCCACATCCCCCCACACACTATTCTGCCCCCCCACCTCCTAATTCAACCCCGACTCATTCCCCCCCAACCCCACTCTGCCCCCCTACCCCCACTCATCCCCTCATACATCCCCCCTCCTCCACATCATTCTGTCCTCCCCCCCCCCACCTTACCCCCCCCAACACACACACACCCTGTCTACTGTGTCTATGTCAGTGTATGTAAAGAAGCACACTGGCCACACACACTTGAGAAAAGCGCACTCAGGCACACGTACACACACATACAAACGCACACACACACACACACACGCGCACGCGCACGCACACACACACACACACACACACACACACACAAACCCACACACACACACAAACCCACACACACACACAAACCCACACACACACACACACACACACACACACACACACACACACACACACACACACACACAGTTTGGCAGGACAATATGCCTTTTTTCAGCAGTCCACTGTGTTTGTGAAATTCAATCATTTGACAACATTCCATTGGATATTTCAAAGTGGCGAGATATAGTCCGGCAGCCAAAAGCCAAATATCAGCCGAACCCAGTTTCGTCTGATAAAGTTTTTTTCTTTGCAGTTTGTGGTTGCTTAAGGTGTACCTATTAAGATTCCAGACGATGCCCGGTGATATCCCTTGAGCATTTTCAGATATTGAGCCTTTTATGCTTGATGTGCTGCAGCCATAGATTACAACAGTGTTTGGCTCCCAATTCATGTTATGCTGACCAAATACCCTATACCATACTTATTTTGTGTTTGTTTACATGGTAGGATGTGTATAAGAACAGGTGGTGAGGTATGGACATCAGTGGGGGTGGGGTCATGCATGTTTGGGGGCGGGGCATTCACCCAAAAAGCCTGATTTTCCAAGTCGGAGACACAAAGGCCAACATTTCGCCAAACGTGGCTTTATATCTCATAGTGGGTTGTTTGGTTTTGCTGTTTGTAGTTGTCCAACACTTACCCATCAGGATAAGAGTGGGTGATGTGCCAATTTCAGATATTAACCCTTTCATGTTGATTTTGCTGCAGCCATAGCCCACAAGCTTTTGACAGCTTCATAACTGCACTATGATTAACCATAGAGCATTCTGGGTGGTAGGCCTGCCACATCAAAGTGGAGAAAGTGTCCTCGTACCAAATACATTTTAGACAATTACATAACTAGCTGTTTGTGAAGCAGAAATATGTAACATTTAGGCGAATATTGGTGGTGTCAGCTCAGACATACCCAGAAAGGATTACTAATTCAACAAAGAATTTCACCATTTCATACATTGCTATTTACTCTTCCTGTGCTGTTGTAACACAAAATAAAAATTTTAAGTAATAATTACATAATTTTTGGCTGATTATTTGTTTGCCTACAAAGTACATAATTTCAGTGGTGGTCGTATTAACATGGAAAGAGATAAAATTAAAAATGTAAATCCACAAAATGACATTGTAATTGACCTTTTACCAGCCCATGCCATATCAGGGTGTGACACTGCGGCATCCTATTTTGGTATTGATAAAGGCTTTGTTATCAAGACCCTAAAAGCTGGATATCACTTGACACCAATTGGTAATGTGCTGGCACCATTCCAACAACTTTCCAGTGAGGCCACTAACTTTGTGTCGGCATGTTATGGCATTCCAGACAGTATCAGCATGTCACATACAAGGTTGGTGGTATGGGGAAAAAAAGAATGGGAAAGGTCATTTATCTTCACCTAACCTGGCTGCTCTTCCACCAACAACAGAGGCATTTCTTGAGAATGTGAAAAGGGCTCATTTTCAAGCAATATTGTGGAGGACATTGGTTCACACTCCACCTGAACTATCTCCTGAAGCATTTGGATGGAAGAAAGACCCATGCAACAAAGCACTGATACCAATAAGTGTTCCAGAAAATGTCAAAGTGGCACCAGACTACATTTTACAGATGATCAGATGTGATTGCAAGAGTAAAAGCCCCTGCAATTCTAAGAAATGTAGCTGTGCTGTAAACAGTGTGCCTTGCACCATTTTCTGTGCATGTTTTCGGCTGGGATGCTGCCGAACCAATGTTGTGTGAGCTTTACTGTGTGTGTGTGTGTGTGTGTGTGTGTGTGTGTGTGTGTGTGTGTGTGTGTGTGCGTGCGTGTGCGTGTAGTGTATATAATGTAGGCTATAGTTGTTTTAGGTGTTAAGGACTCTGTATGTTGTATAGGTATAGACAGGTCTTTCTGTGCGAATTTAAATGCATGTACATGTCTTATTTGATGGCTTTATGGACTTTTAAGTGATCATTTAATACCAGTCAGGATACACTGGATTGACTTAATTTTTTGACTCAGCAGTATATATAATCTATAGCTGTCAGGGCTTTTTCTAGGAATTTTTGGCATGAGGGAGCATCATGGCAGGTTGCGGGCCCCCGTGACTGAGAAATTTACTTGGGGCGCTCAAAAAAGTATTTTGTATATTAAAAAAAAAGAAGTATGAGGGCGCACCCGCGGAGGTATGAGGGTGGAGCGCCCCTATTTCCCCGTTCAGAAAAAGCCCTGGCTGTTTTCCTATGTTTAGATCTCTCTCTCTCTCTCTCTCTCTCTCTCTCTCTCTCTCTCTCTCTCTCTCTCTCTCTCTCTCTCTCTCTCTCTCTCTCTGTCTGAGCGTGCGGTACTGTATGTTGCAGTGTATATAGGTCTTTCTGTGTAAATTTAAATGCATGTACAGATCTTATTTGATGGCTTTATGGATTTAAGTGATCATTCAATACCAGTCTGGATACACTGGATGTATGTAATTTCTTTACTCATCTTTTGGAACAGCCAACGAACAGCCAACAGCCCACACTCTGTTGTTCATTTTTTTTTTTTTTGGGGGGGGGGGGGGGGTTCTTGTATGTTGGCTATTTGTGGTAGGCTACCTACCGGCGATGTTGTCATGTATGTTGTCATGATGTGATGTTATGCAGGATCTCATAATGCACAATCCGTTCCATACTTTACAGTCTTATTCTAAGCAATGTTGTGAATGTTTTTACTGAGGCATTTCTTGATTTGTCATTCATGACCTGATTTATATAACTAAATTCATAAAAATAGGCAGAAATCACATTTTTTAAGGTTATTAGCAGTATTTTCTCTTTACCTGGATAACAAAAGGAGTTAGCCACAATTAACCACATATTAACAAAATAAAACAGGACTTTTGAAGCTGGCATTTTCAGGTGGTCAGATTCATTGCATCAAAATATATGCAAATTAGTGCATATTTCATTAGATAATAGCCTAATTAGCATATTTAAACATAAATTATAGAAAACTTGCAATACATTTTTTTCTCCAATTCATACGAGTAATCATCTGATAAAGTTTCATATTGATATCTGCAAGTTAAAAAAAATACCATATTCACCTACAGTGTCTCGCCTTATTTGTGGGATTGCTGTTATGAAAGGGTTAATTATTACCCCATATTGGGTTTGTTTCAATAAGGGCAGTGTTAAGGCAGTCCAATGTGAATGTTTTTCAGGTAATATAAGCAATTTGGTACATTTTGTAACATTATTCACAGTAATATTAGGCGTCTTTAGTTTTTTGTCATAATTTGCATTTATGGGACAATAAAGGCTCAAAATCTGGAAATGCTCAAGGGATATCACCGGGCATCGTCTGAAATCTTGAAGACTTGCCTAAAATCTATCAGATAAAGCAAAAAAAAAAACTTTATCAAAGAAATCTGGGTTCAACCCCACGGCTCCCGGACTAATACAGGGGGTGGACAAAATAACTGAGACACCTTTCATTTTAGTGTTGGAAGTTTAATGGCTCAAGTGGACCAGCCTGTTGGCCAATCTTCATTAATGGCACATTGCACCAGTAAAGTGAAGTGTGAAGGTTCAATTAGCAGGGTAAGAGCACAGTTTTGCTCAAAATTTTGCAATGCACATAACATTATGGGTGACATGTCAGAGTTCAAAAAGGAGAAATTCTGTGTAACTGTTGCATCTTTGACCGAGACAGCAAGTCTTTGTGATGTATCAAGAGCCACAGTATCCAAGGTGATGTCTGCATACCACCAAGGAGGATGAACCACATCCAGCAGGATTAACTGTGGACACAAGAGGAACTAAATGACACTAAAATGACAGGTGTCTCAGTTATTTTGTCCACCCCCTGTATATATATTCATGCCTTTTTCTAGACAACCTTTATACTCACGTCTGTAAGGAAATGGGACAATTTAACTGAAAAATAGGTCATCTTTATTGGTAATTATGGCCTTACAGTATTGAGAAAATGTGTGAAAGTCTGCCATTCTGAAAAACAGAGAACATTTTGAATTTTGGAGCACATAGATGGCCCCAAGTTTTCATCTTTTTCAATAGGCCTTCTGGTCTGTAATCCACTGTGAAAACCCTGACAGGACAATGGGCCTAATTTTCGCAGCCATAGACTCTGTATGTGCATTTCAATCATTATTTTCAGCACTTTCTTTTGGATATTGCAAGGTGGCCAACTTTATTTTCATTTCTTTTAGTTTAGTCAACCTTTGTAAACATGTATGTAAGGAAATAGGACAGAATAGTGCTGAAAGTAGTTCATCGTTCATGAATATCACCTTATAGTACAATGTAATAATGCATGAAAACAAGTCATTTTGGAAAATGGCGGCCATATTGAATTCTGAGCAAAAATTGACGTGGCCCCATGATTTAATTTCTTCCAATAGGGCTTCTGGTCAGTAATCCACAGAGAAAAGTGCGGTAGGACGAAAGGCCTAATTTTCCCAGCTGATGACCTGTCTAAATGTTTTGAGATTCACGATATGTCTCTTGCCTTATGACTTCAAGACAACATGCCAATGGGGAACTTAATCCAACAGTAAACAGATCAATTAAATCAAAGAGTCTGTTCTGTATTGTTATGGCTGTGACTGTGACACGTCGACTGTATTTGATGCCACCACATGATGAACCATGATGAACCACAGGATGAACCACATCCAACAGGATTAACTGTAGACACAAGAGGAACTAAATGACACTAAAATGACAGGCGTCTCAGTTATTTTGTCCACCCCCGGTATATATATTCATGCCTTTTTCTAGACAGCCTTTATACTCACGTCTGTAAGGAAATAGGACAATTTAACTGAAAAATAGGTCATCTTTAATGGTAATTATGGCCTTACAGTATCATACCTGCCAACCTTTTAAAAAAAAATTGAGTAGCAACTTATCGCGGTGCGGCAATTCACGGCGCAACAACTTGGCATGGCAAAGCAACGGGGTCGCCGGCGGGCCCATCTGAGAGGCTACATTGTTTTGCATAGTCTGCCCTACACCTAGGGTTGCCAAATGTCAACAGGGAAGATATGAGACACTTCATTCAGGCAGGGGGGTCCTCCCCCAGACAAAATGCTTTTCTTAGATGCAATTTCCTGCATTTTAATGCATTTTAGCCTAACATCCTGTGTATCTGGCAAATAGTTTATCTTGCTCTTCACAGTACTTTGAACTACCATAATTTATTCAACTTTCATGAAAGATTTTTTTTTTTTTGTTTCACACCATAACACCAATACAATGCTATGATATAGTGTGCTGGAGGCCTCTAAATTAACCAGCCAATATGTCAAACATACTAGTCAAACATACCACCAGTCTGGCTAGTAGGCCTAAGTGGCTATTAAGTTATCCTATGTACCAGCCAAACAGAGCATTTGGTCACTTGGGGGGTGTTAAGGAGCTGGAATTGAGTATGAAATTGAAGCATTTGCTGATTTTTTTTTTTTTTGGCTGTAGAAGTTACATGTAGGAAAATGTATAATTTGATTATAAAATACAGAGGCATTTCAGTGATTTTTATGAACAAAAAGTTGAATTGTAATGATTCTTACATCATCTCCCCCAATATTAATAAATGGTGATGTTGTCACCTACTGTGAAGAAGCATCAGCAGTAGAGAAAAAGATAAAGACAAGTGTTATCTAAGCTAGGATAATATCAGGTAAATATTATTACGTTGGGGGCTAACATCAAAATCACACTTTCAGCATTCATTCAGTACAAAATGCGTCATGTAGTGGCTCTACTGAGGGACGGGGGCTAATAATGGCCAATGCTCTTGGAACTTCCACGGTAACTTTTGAGGGGCGTCGCTTCTTTTTTTTCCACTTCTCTGCATAATAGTAGCCATTCTACCCTCATCTGCCGTCATGAGTTGGCTATTGTTCACTGTTCGGCACATATATGATGATAGGAGAATTGATTGTATTAATAGATTGCCATACGTGATTACGGATAGTAGCCGTGGAGTGATGCATATTTGGTATGACGCACGACCTGTTACACCTGTTCACAGAATGGGCCATGACTCAGGGGGGGAACAGTATTCTCTCTACTCTCTCTGGTATTCCTATACGGCGTCATGGTAGGTTACGGATGTAGACCTACTCCGAGCACAACCGTTAGAACTATCGCTTTATTTTCCCGAGTTAAAATGATCCGGCGCAAAGGGAAACCGAATTTAGTTTGCTGCTAATCTGCTAATTTATAGCGCGGTCATCGACACATTTTCTCATTCGGAAGTAATCTCGTGTCGGTCCAATATCAAAACAAGCAACAACATATTGCCGTCAAATACGGCGAAACATTGGGTGAATCATTACGACAGACCTCGGCCTTTATTTATTTTCATAAGTTTAGGGATTTAGAAACTGGACGCAATTCACTATTCCCATACAGGCTACCTTTCTCAAAGTCAATTTACCTTTGAAACGGTGATTTAGACGGTGCTCACTTGTAAAACTACAGCGACAGTACCAAGATGGATAATACATGACGACAGGAGGACACTTGTTTCAGAGATTATAGGAGTACATTAACCAGTCTCTCTGCTTGTGTGATTAGATTTCGAAGCAAACTTTCTGTCGGAAGCTGATGCCTCGACTCGAGAGGAGCGCAGCATAACACATGAAGACGTCCAAACTAGTTTTAGCGCTCTGATTGGTCAATATTCCCCCACACGTTGCTGGCCAATGGAAAGGCCAGCGCGAGACGGCTCTGTCTGGTTGCAAGTCTACAGAGCAATTTATAAGGGCCCATGAACACACTTTGCTATTGTTTTTTCGCGTATTTTGAAGTGACAGCGCCGTAGTTTGATGTCAAAATCCGTATCTGCTACACAAAATGCGTAATGGTCGGCAGGTATGCAGAATTGAGAAAATGTGTGAAAGTCTGCCATTCTGAAAAACAGAGAACATTTTGAATTTTGGAGCACATAGATGGCCCCAAATTTTCATCTTTTTCAATAGGCCTTCTGGTCTGTAATCCACTGTGAAAACCCTGACAGGACAATAGGCCTAATTTTCGCAGCCATAGACTCTGTATGTGCATTTCAATCATTATTTTCAGCACTTTCCTTTGGATATTGCAAGGTGGCCAACTTTATTTTCATTTCTTTTAGTTTAGTCAACCTTTGTAAACATGTATGTAAGGAAATAGGACAGAATAGTGCTGAAAGTAGTTCATCGTTCATGAATATCACCTTATAGTACAATGTAATAATGCATGAAAACAAGTCATTTTGGAAAATGGCGGCCATATTGAATTCTGAGCAAAAATTGACGTGGCCCCATGATTTAATTTCTTCCAATAGGGCTTCTGGTCAGTAATCCACAGAGAAAAGTGCGGTAGGACGAAAGGCCTAATTTTCCCAGCTGATGACCTGTCTAAATGTTTTGAGATTCACGATATGTCTCTTGCCTTATGACTTCAAGACAACATGCCAATGGGGAACTTAATCCAACAGTAAACAGATCAATTAAATCAAAGAGTCTGTTCTATATTGTGATGGCTGTGACTGTGACACGTCGACTGTATTTGATGCCATCTTAAGTGTTTTTTAGTTTTTTGATGCCATCTCAATCCCTATGTTTCAGCTCACAAATTATGTACCTGTATTAAGATAGTGTGGTGATTTTTGAGTGGTAATGGCTTACAAAGAGTTAAATTGCATTTATAAAGCACATAGAAAACGAGAAAAAATCTTGTATAGCAGAAAACAGAACAGGCCGACTTTGTGCTGACAATTTGAATATGTGAAAGAATGTACAAACAGGCATACATAATATTATCAGAAGAGGGTTTTAAAGGCAGTCATGGGTAAGTGGTTAGGGCGTCAGACTTGAAGGCCAAAGTTAGCCAGTTCTACCCGTGACCCGCCAGGTTGGTGGGGGGAATAATTAACCAGTGCTCACCCCCATCCTCCTCCATGACTACGGTACCCTGAACATGGTACTGTCGCGCTGCATTGCTCCCTTTCAGCCGCCATTGTGGGCCCCCTTGCACGGGTGAGGCATAAATGCAATTTTGTTGTGTGCAGTGTTCACAGTGTGCTGTGGAGTGCTCTGTCACAATGAGGGTTGGAATTTCCCAGTTGGGCTTTCACTTCACTTTCGGGCTTTCACTTCACATTGAGACAGGTAGAAAAGTACTAGAAAAGTTGCAATAAAACCAATATGCTGTTGCTTTGAGGCAGTGGAAAAGTAGGTCAGGGTGCATGATGAAACCACAATGCAGCTTTTGTCTGCATTATTAGACTTGTGTAAATGTTACATAGTGGTGACAAATTTAGTTGAAGTCTAATTGAATGTTATTATATGGTGTGATGTCATCGGTCGAATGCTCCATTCATTTCAACGGGGCTCCCCAACGTTCGCACGTCTATTATGTAAGGGTTAACGTTCGGCGAGAAGGTCGCTACCGTGGAATAGCAGCACGACAGAGAGAATCTTTAGACTCCGACGTGGAGCGGAGGGGTCTTGTTCTCTCTGAAGTGCTGCTATTCCACAAAGCGACCGACTCGCCGAACGTTAACCCGCTTATTATATGGATATACTTAAATGATTCACACATGGCGGGGACATTTCTTTAGGCCTATTTAATGTTAAGATTGTTGCTGCGCAAAACAAAACAGTGCCGTTGTGGAACACCGCTAGGCAACAGCTAGGTAGGCTAGCCAGGACAACAGGTGTTGTCTATCACAGCAGCTGATTAGAGTCTTGTTGAAAAGTCGCTTTAGCAGTGAAAAGTCTTGTTGCCATTGACAGCGGTCTGTTATAGACCAACCCGTCCGTTATCGAAAAATAACAGACGTGCGAACGTTGGGGAGCCCCGTTGAAATGAATGGAGCATTCGACCGATGACGTCGCACCATATAATAATTTTCGATAACAGACGGGTTGGTCTATATCAGACCGCTGTCAATGGCAACAAGACTTTTCACTGCTAAAGCGACTTTTCAACAAGACTCTAATCAGCTGCTGTGATAGACAACACCTGTTGTCCTGGCTACCTAGCTGTTGCCTAGCGGTGTTCCACAACGGCACTGTTTTGTTTTGCGCAGCAACAATCTTTTGACATTAAAAACTATAGGCCTAAAGAAATGTCCCCGCCATGTGTGAATCATTTAAGTATATCCATATAATAAGCGGGTTAACTTTCGGCGAGTCGGTCGCTTTGTGGAATAGCAGCACTTTAGAGAGAACAAGACCCCTCCGCTCCGCGTCGGGGTCTAAAGATTCTCTCTGTCGTGCTGCTATTCCACGGTAGCGACCTTCTCGCCGAACGTTAACCCTTACTTATGTGTAGCGCCCCCTACAGTACACCATGTAGCGACAGCGCCCTCTGCAGTAGACTACGCCACCCCTTGATTAACACCCTTAGAGCAAGAGGAACTCTGTCAGAAATCCACACGACAAGGTTGTTTAGAAAAGTATAAAAATACAAGCTTTTATTAAATTACACGATAAAAAGACTCTTTGGAAGTGTTGCAGAAGGGGAAAGAAAATAAACATAACGGGGGGACCCCAAGTACCCGGCCGGCTACCAGCCAACTCAGCAGAACGGCGACAGACTAGAGCAGACAGTCTCCATTACACACGTGACGGGAAACAAACCCCTTAAGGCAGACCGCAAATAATTCAGAATATTCAAGCACTGCACCCTTTTTTACACACGAGAGGGGAAACAACCCTTATGGTAAAACACAGTCAGAGAAGTGTACACTGCAACCTTAAGTTTACAATTAAACACACTTGATCACTCAGAGTTCACTATTTCACTCTACTAAGGTGACTGGTAACACGAGGAGACTGTATGCCCTAAGCCCGCTACCGCAAATAGGCCTAGCCAATAGGGCCTGGTGCGGACCGGGAGTTGAAGGGGATTTGGAAGAGGGGGCCACACAAAATAAGACAAACAACAGGTAAACAAGAAAATAAATGAGTCCCCCTCAGCCTGTGACCGACTATACACTTAGTCCCCTGTCCCTCTGGCCACCAGGACAGAGGGGGATAAACAGAAACAAAGCTAACCGGGTCAGACTCAGCCAACCAGTAGGCAGCAGCTAGCAGCACATACACACTCACACAACTCATGCACTCAAAAGAACTTAAAAGAGAACAGCAGCTGAACTGCGCAGCATATGGATCTGAATCAGGAAAGAAAAAGAAAAGAAAAGAAAAATACAAAAACCATTACCACACAGATATGATATTGTCATTCCCCATTTAAAACACAAGGTTGTACAAATTTGTCAATAAAACTCCACTATGAAGTTGACTAATCAGAATTAGTTAACCATCAACGTTTACAAGATTACCAATACCTCCCCGGAGATAGTAACAGGCAATGAAAACAAGAGGGTTATCAGAATGCAACACTTTTGCGTAATTTATAACATACCTGTGGCTATCTTTTGATACACACAGACACAAGCGTTGGGGTGGGTCCCCAGGCAACCCCACTACTCAGACCGGCACTGGTTAGCAAAGAGAGAGAGAGAGAGAGAGAGAGAGAGAGAGAGAGAGAGAGAGAGAGAGAGAGAGAGAGAGAGAGAGAGAGAGAGAGAGAGAGAGAGAGAGAGAGAGAGAGAACGCAAGAGAGCGATCATTACACTGCTGAACGTTTACGCTTACAAACAAGGAGACATGGCAGCAACCAAAACGGTAGCATACCTTCATGCACATCATACGGATGCCTAGGCAGTCGTGCCTCCATCAACAGTCGCACGCTCAGTCAGACGCTGTACCAAGGCAGCAGATAACGCCGCTATCACAAGGCAAGAGGCTCCTGGCTATTTCCCCCTAAACCAACCAAACAGTAGAATTTAGTGCTCAGCAAAGTACCATCAATAATTAACCCCGATAAAGTAAAATAAAACCGCTGCATACCTTAGGGTGAACAAACGCCAACCAAACGCCGCCAGCCACACAGCTCCCAGCTAACACCGGAGGAATGCTACCTGCCTAAGGACCCCAGGTGCCCATATAGATGCCAGCGCCTAATGAACCAATCACGTTTGCGCTAAGGCCAACGCATACACAGGAGGGGGTTGAAAGACAACCATTTAAAAGGGAAAATGAATAACAGAACTACTCTGCCTTCAGTCCCACACGCTACATTTATTTCACAGAAACTGTGAGCAACATATAACAGCCAAATTATAACTATTTGTGCTACTAAGTCATTGCTTTTTTTCTAACCAACTGCTCGGGGGAACACTAGTATGTGTAGTGGGGCGGGGTAAAGTTCAATAAGTAGTCGACTACGCCATGGGGAATAGCCCCAACAACCAACCAAAACCTCAATCACTTGGTAATACCAGAAGGTTAAGCACACAGGTTCGTTGCAATTAAAGAGTAGAGACAGAATTCCATTCACATGATATAATTTATTTAAAGACAAATCAAAACCTGGTATGGTAAGGAGAGGGAAGGAATATGCAGTTAACTAATAGTTTATTGACAATAGGGCATTAGGCCAAGACACAGACAGACATGATGCATACATACAACATTCACAGGAGTGGAGGAGGGACCCACCAGAGGGAGGTGTCTCTTCAGTAACAGAGGCCCAAGAGGCCACACGTGGACTATAGTGATACTACAAACACACAATTGGAAGCTACACTACTACACACTGTAAGGAGTGCAACACACCACAACAAGAGGGCGCCTGCCACTAGGTAACCAGCCTCCCTTCTGAGAACCCGCTCCACTCCTGGAATAAGAGACAGAATGACACATGAAGCGGGACAAACAAAAACACATAGGCCACTTGGACCAATGCGCTTCGCCTGGCATGCAAGGGTTAAATTGTGACAAATAAGGCAGATAGCCAAGCAAGCAAAATAGCACGGCAAAGCAAATCAAAGTAAGCAAAATAATGGCACGGCAAGCAAAGCAAAAGAAGTCACACCATGCAAACCCAAAAGAAATACAGCACTGCAAGCTAAATTAACCCTGCAAACCCAGATAAACGCAGCCAAAAGCCATGCATAAAGTAGGCCAGGCAGAGCCAAACACTGGATTGACAAGACAAACAAAACAAAATACAAATAAACGAAGGGAAACAAACAAAAAGATACAATCACACACGCGCACGCACACACACACACACACACGTCCGCGTCCAGAGGGCACTGGCCCAAAGCTGTGGGCAGCGAAAGTTAGCAGCAGACGTACGGATTGGACAGAGACAAAACAGCGGCACAGCTATCAGCTGGTAGACTGAGGATTCCAACTGACCAAGGAGTCAGGCACCACCGCAGATGATGCCGCTGAAGCACAGAAAGCAGAGAACGAGCGCTCCGCCCCAACGCAACCGTCAATCGGGTTTAGGTCACGGACGCCGAGTCCTCGCTTTTGCACCACGACTCAATGCGACCACCAAACGCAGCAGAGAAACCAGAGACAGGGGAGGTAGCCACCTGAGCAACCCCTTTCACAAACGGGAGATGTCCTCAACCTCCACTTCAAACGCGGAGCACAAGCCGAGAAAGCGCTGAGTTACCCCTTCCACACAATGAGGTTATCTCCAGCTCCACTTCCAACGCGGAGCACAAACCGAATCAGATCGGATCAAGCGAATGGTCAAACACAACCAGTGTCACTCATCACGGTCGCACAGCCTAAACAAAGAATAAAAGCTCTCCTGATCACTAATTGATTACCATCCGCCGTGGGTGTAACATCCTTACGGTAGTGTGTCAGGAGGACGTCAGCTCATACGTCATTACGGTAACGTGTAGTCAACAGGCACATGAGCGCAGCCTTTCCCATTACATATGCAGTGAGATCATCTGGTGTGTCGTGAAAATTACAGATTGTAGATTGTTCATTTAGGCATTGGGGTGTTATTTTTGTTATCCTTTACAATTGATGATGTGTCTTGGCATTTTTGTCTTAGAAAAGATGTGTCTTTGCTCAAGAAAAGTTGAAAGCCACTGTACTTACACTTTTCTAAACCTGTTGTTTGCTTGTATGTATGCCCTGTGTGCTAGAGAGAAATAAACCAAGATAATATTGCCCTATAAAAAGGGATTCAAATACGCAAGGTAATTATAATTGTAATAATATACAGTAGACCAGAGCCAAATTCACGATAGAGAAGTTTCCATGGCATTATGGAAGACACTGATTGGCTGAGGAAATGGAAATGAGAGGGCCTGAGATGAAACAAAAGTGAGAGGAGTCAAGCCCTTAAGTGGAACTTGTTTTGAATGTGCTACTAAGCATCTCAGGGCAGGTTTCCGGGTTGCAACTCTGTGTAGTCTGTCTGTTATGGTGGCTGTTTGCAGAGACTGTGCATAAAGACTTGTGAATTGATTGTATAGCTAGCCTACATTTATGGTGTAGGCCTACTGTCTTTTGTGCAACTTCACTAAATAAATATGTACTTTTAGATCTGTTTGGACCACCTGGTTTGTGTCGACTGGACCTGATTTACAAGTCCACCCTCTGAGGAAANCAGAGGGATTGTTAATCAAATTCTTCGACAAAAGACAATAGTCATGAGTCAGATAGGCATACAGGAAAATGTTTCAAACTGAACTGAAACTCGACAATGTTTTAATCAATCCTGGTAAGATTACTGAAAACTGTCACTCAATGCTATTTTCTTATTTATGTTTCCTGACAGACACTGCTGTTGATTGTACGACCCCAATGCCTTTTGATAATGGGAATGTAGATGAAGGCTACTCAGGTAAGAGACTTGGAAAACATTTGCCTGATAAGTTTTTTCCCTGTTGGCTGAATCTCTTTTTTTTGTAACTTTATGATATTACTGAACTCTTCACACAGATGCACAATCTATCACCAATTTGCCAAACTTATAGCTTACTTTGCAATTATTTTGAAATTTACTTTGCAAAATGAAGAGTTCAGATGCAAACCCTACTAACAATGTTTAGTTCCAAGAAGGTTCCTGGAACACAAGCGCTTGGTTCCACTTTAGTCTTGATTATGTTCCCACTTGGTTGGCAGGAAAGTTTTTAATTTTAGTTCCCAGAATGTTACATGTGTGGTTCCCATTCCGTTCCCCCAACATTCTCTCACCGGCCCTTTTTTCTTGTTCATGTCATGTTTGTTCCCTCGCCGTTCCCATGTGGTTCCCTTAACCTTGTTGGTCACATATTTGGTTCTCCAGACGTGCTCCTGTTGTTCCCCCAACCTAGTTTATTACGTGTTATGGTCCTGCCCCCCCTATCCTTCACCATGATTGAGGTACCCTGATCATGATACTGTACCACCTCCCATGCTCCACCGTGACTGTAACACCCCGTGCATGGCACCACTCCATACTGTACTGTTATGGTAATGTTTAGAGCTGCCTGATACAAGTACATGTATGGGATCTATATTTATTTTTTTAATTTGTGCAGTCCTGTACCACAATGAAATTAAGAGCAGAGCTCTCAAGTCTCACGCACTGAGCGTGTGACACACTCTGGTAGTTCGCTTTTTTAGACATTAAGCCCTGTTTGTGTGACTTCTGGGGTGAAGTAGAGATGTTCTCATCACAATTTTGACATTTGGTGCTGAACGGAGCATTTGGGTATTCAAGACTGCAGCCCCCCCACCTTTACATTGACTCCAATGAAGCACTCAAGCAATCGATCATAAAATGGCATTAAACTTTCGTTTGCAGAGACATGAAACTCACCGAGTGGTCAGAGGTGGGCAGCGATACGTTGGCTCGAAAATCACCGCGAAATACGCTTCCAGAGAAGATATATTCATTATTGTCCGTCTTCATTGATTGTATTGGTTTGACTAGTATTACTCCGCGCGACCGGAAATGGGGGTGCGTTGTTTTACGTTACTATCTATGGTTTGTATGCAAGCTGTAGTTTTTGTAGCCAGTCCCGCTCAAAGATAGCCGTTCTACCTCGCTCCTTGATGTCTACATAAACAACACACTATCGCTACCTACTGGCTGGATGTCTACTGCTATTCAACGGCGTCTGGGGAAAAATAGGTCCGCCAATTGCTAAACAACAGTTAGAAGGCATATTTCGCTGCAATTTTCGGGTCAATTTATCGCTGTCTACCACTGACCACACGGTGAGTTCCATGTCTTCTCAAACAAAAGTTAAATGCCATTTTATAATCGATTGCTTGAGTGCTCTATTGGAGTCAATGTAAAGGTGGGGGGGCTGCAGTCTTGGATACCCAATGCTCCGTTCAGCACCAAATGTCAAAATTGTGATGAGAACATCTCTACTTCACCCCAGAAGTCACACAAACAGGGCTTAATGTCTAAAATAGCGAACTACCACTTTCAGAGTGTTTTCACACTCTCACACACCACACATGCGTTTTCACACGCCCGCCGATAAAACTCGCCAGAGTCAATTTTCCTCCTGGCAATGTTTTCGAATTTGTTTAGGGTGGAGGTAAAGCCCTGCTGGCTCTATCACGCATGACACGTGAGAGGGAGATATCCGATGCATCAACTTACAAGTGTTGTGCACCAGCTTGCATAACAATGGTGACAACTCTTTAGGGTTGCCAACCGTCCCTTGAAATACGGAATCGTCCTGTATTTAGAGATAAAAGTACGGGTTCCGTATTGAACTGAAACGGG
Source organism: Engraulis encrasicolus (assembly GCF_034702125.1). Lineage (NCBI taxonomy): Eukaryota > Metazoa > Chordata > Actinopteri > Clupeiformes > Engraulidae > Engraulis > Engraulis encrasicolus. The sequence goes on from NC_085857.1 coordinate 18,644,404, forward strand.
ACACGGGACGTTAGAATGCAGGAAATTACATCTAAGAAATGCAAAATTTTCTGGGGGACGACCCCCAGACCCCCGGCACGATGAAGTGTCCCGTATTTTTTTCATTGACAGTTGGCAACCCTACAACTCTTTAAAATATAAAATAAACCCATCCACCCCAACATCGCGATCATAAAATGTTCACAATAATATCCCCAGTATATTTACACCCCCAGTACATTAAACATTCACAAACACACTTTAAAACCATAAACAGTAACAGCATAACCCACTCCCAGCGTGCTCAGTTTCAGGAAGTAACAACTGTCGTTGAGCCAATCAGAATAATAGATCGCTATGTTGTTCAAGTATGTTCAACTGCAGTGTGCAGGGGCCAGGGGGCAGGTCTGGATGAGATGTCCCTCCTCCCCCCTGAGCACATCGAGTCCCCTTGTCATCCAGCGCTAAGTTTCTACATGGGAAGAAAAATAGCTCTGGAAGTCATTGCATTGCGCACTTTGAGGAAAGATAGAGCGAGACCGATTCTTGCTGCGCTCCCGACCGGTGTGAATGCGTGTGCCTGTGTGTGTGTGTGTGTGTGTGTGTGTGTGTGTGTGTGGTTAGGTCCTGTACGTTGTAACGTGTGCGTGGAGATCACCTGTGCTCTCGATAGGAGGGCACGCACGCCTGTGGGCATCGTCTCCTTCCCGTTCCTTTTTGTTATTTTTCTTGAAGTGTACAGAACTGTTTGTCAGTATAACGCACATTGCTCTCGTATTCGGGTCATGTCCATACCTGTCACTCTAACCCTATTGGCCTTCCCAAGACTTCGGACCGGCATATATTCCATTAGTTAGGCTGTAGTGTTACTCGTGGTGAGTGACCAACAAAGCCTACACATATCCGTTTCAAGTTACCGTTAGTTTAGGAATTAATAGCAAGCTATAAGCTATTAAAAACAGGCTATGCTGGCGATGTTTTAGTGTTTGTTTAGTCCTTTAGTCCGTTAAGTACTTTTCCCGAGTAGAATGACTTTGGTTTAGTCACCTTATGCCGTGTCCAGACCAAGAGCGAACTAGCCTACGCTGCCTGGTAGCGTGGGTAGCAGAAGAAGTTTCGCCTTGAAGTCGCTGTATTCGCTCGAGACGCAGCATTGACATGTTTGATTCAGCTAATCACATAACGGCTCTTGCTTGACAGCCTGGGACATTCGGAGATATGAACGTTCCGATTGGTTTTCGCCGAACAGCGTCAGAGCGAATTCGCCTGCGATTAGATTTAGTTTAATCGTCAAAATTCGCTCTGGTACCGCAAGAAGCGTCGCTCCTGGCAAATTCGCTTGCAGGTTGCGTGCCCTCCATAGAGAAATAATTGCTTCCTTCGCTTCATTCGCTCCGTTCGCTCCTGGTCTGTACACGGCATTAGAGCTGTCATGGACATGTATAGGCATACGTTTTTTCTACACGTTTGTAACAGGCTGTTGTTTATTTAGAATGTCAGGGAAGAAACAGAAGAGCCTTCTTTCCTTCTGGGAAAAGGCTCAGAAACCAAAGGCAGGGGGGCAGATAATGTGATGATGGAAGAAATTGCTACTACATCAGTAGAGATGGCAGAGAAGACTTTGGCTGTGTGTTCATATATCTGTATGTCGTCCAGTATTTCACTGGAAATATAATAATGAGGATGTCAGTGGAGCGTGGTAATGTCAGTGCCAGCACCCATCTTTTGCATGGGCCTTTGGGTTTCTCAAGCTAACTTGGTTGTTTTGAAAGGCAATATATAAAATTATTATTATTATTATAACACACACAAAATATTCAACATATTTTAGTTTTCTTTACTAGATGAAACAAATGTCATAACTAGGCCTATTAGTGCTACTTATGTGTTATTGTTGTTGTAATAACCGGCCGATGGGCCATGGGCCGAAGGTTCAACTGCTGTTACTGGCTATCTCACAAAGCAAGGCACAAGATGAAGTTAGCAAGCTAACAAATGCCATAAGCCAAAAGTGCTATTACACTCACAGAAATAATTCACCCCAAAACATCAGATTTATTTAATTTGATTGATGACAAAAATGCATACATTTTGAATAGCTAAGTTTTATGCAATCCTGAAAACTAAAGCCGGGCATACACTGTGCGATATTTTCACTTGTGGGTCTTAAGCTTCTGCTCACACTGCACGATGGAGTTTCACTGTTTAAAAGTTCACAACTCACGACTCACGTCCTCACACTACACGAGCCGACAGTCGGATGCGAGCGAAATGCTTCCACCGTACGACGCGACAGGCATGTTTCCCCGGTCTGCAGAGGAGGGAACATGCGCACCTGAGGTGGAGATGAGGTGGCGCTCAACAGCGAATCGCACGGCTCTATTCATATGTGCATGTGAAGTGTCAAATCGGGTCGTAGCACTGCTTTAACTGTGCAATTTACTCACGAGGGACGTCCAGGATTTCAAACAGTTTTGATTTTCTTGCGACCCCACGATTGCGCGATCATGAGGTGAAATCGCCTGTCGTTACCCCATGTACACTACATAATGGGAGACTCACGATTGACCTGCGATTGAGCAAGAAATCGTCCCGACACTCCCAAAAAGTTGTGCGAGTGCCAAATAAAAACGGGGCAAAAGTCGCACAGTGTAGGCCCAGCTTTAGACTTATAGGATGTATAGAAATTCATTAAATAAATCCTATTCATTTGAAACCTATAACCCTCAATTTATGCATTTAGTATTAATAAGACTTGTACATTTAGAATGGATAAGATTTATGCAATTTAATAGATGACAAAATTGCATGCATTCAGAATGAATAAGATTTATGCAATTTAATAGATGACAAAAATGCATACATTTTACTTACTTAATCTTTATATAAACCAATCAAATAAATCTGAAATGATACACAACTTTTTTCACATAAAGCTTATTTATTTGCAACACAATCATCAGTGCAACACCTAGCCACTTGGACACAGCAAGGGATCCCAAAAACAGAGTCATACAAACGTTAAATCACGAAGTGATTATTATTAAGTAGTTGGTTATTCACAACACCAAAAGTAAAAACAATACGGTACTTCACATGCTTGAGTCACGCAGCTTACCGTTCACTTAAAAGAATCCAAACCTGCCAAATCAATTGGACCCATGAACATCATGCACTCTATAACGTAAAGAGATAGTATATTTAAACTATAACATCACTATCATATCCGCACTCAAATTTCACAGCTCCCACAGTGTGCACAGATCCAGTTAGCCAAGGCGCTGCTAATGACCCGGTGTGCGTTCCATTCCCCGCACTGTGCACTGTGTACTGAGATGCAGTGCACTTCCCACCCTCAGCTTAATGGCAAATAAGTGCAGATATTTTGGCTGACACAAGTGCGTGGATTGAGACGTGATTTTTCATCTTTTGACATCAATTCCGGCTCGTTTTTGTTTTTGGGGGGCGGGACTAAGAGTGTTGAAAAACGGTTAAAACAATGTTTACAAACAGTCCTTACTACTGAACAAAACAACTTCTGTACATTAGAGTTCTGTTTCTGGACACATGAAAACACGTTTGAAACCATGTAAACTTGTAGTTTTCTATTAGAGTGGACCTTTAATGACAGGTTAAGGTTAGGGAATGTTTTGGTCAGGGCACAATTTAAATTGCTATAGCAGTGTTAATTTCGTGACAAAATATTTTCGTCCTAATTATCGTTAACGATTGTTTTTCCCCTGACGACAATAAAACGATGACGCATGCGTTTGTACGAAAAATATAGCGATATTGATTTATATTTTCGTCAAAATTTTTTAAATGTGACTACAATACCACCGGAGACGAAAACCAATAAGAAGCATTTTTGTTAATATGTCACTGGAACATTTCAAAAGAATTGCCTGCTATTTCGGAAGTCGCGACCCTCATCTGCTCCGCGTCTCCTCCCCTCCCTCACACACACACGTGCAGGCACAGTGACAGGCAGCGTCGGTGCTGCACACCCGTAACAGCAGTAGCCTACTTTTCAGTGCAATCCTGACTGGAAAATATTGTTGCCCATTTATCCATGACGAAGAAGTTTATGCAGTCATGAAATAGTGGTGGTGGTGTCGCACAGTAGCAAACATCTTTCTCTAACGATGCATTTTTGCGGGATCTTTCTCTTTTGCGGAATCTTTCTCTAACGGCTTTGTCGGGATGGTACATCTCCACCAGAGGTTGTGCTAGACTTTTTCACAGTCCGTCATTTTGACGGACAGGGTCGAAAAAAATCCGTCATCGCCTATTTTTTAAATTCTCCACCTGGTTTCTCAATGTGGGGGGTCGCGACCCCGCACCGAGAACAACACATGCGCAATTGCGGCCAATTGAGAGTAAACCGCTGTGAATACACCCCCTTTCACTCGAGATTCATTCTCCAACTTCAAGGATGGAGTCAATTTTGCTGTCTACTTTCTCTCTGCCTCCCTCATTGCACTGTTTAAAAAGCTGCAGATATCTCTCATGACGGGCGTCTGATTCAGTGTTCAGCGCTATGGTCACCACAAGCACTTTTTTAGAAGACGCGTGCAGGGCTTTATCCAACAGCTGTCAGTCACTCGTTTTGCTCTGATTAATGCACCGATTGTAATACAAAGGCGCAGTGTTAAATAATATTCGCGTTGGACTTCACATGCACGATGGGAAGGAAAGCCGTCTTGAAGCAGAAAGGTGTAGCCCGGACAGTAGATAAAGGCACTGAAGCCTACAACAGGAAGACGACCAGATTTCGCAAAACTTTGTTGAAAAATGTCAGCGACGGTAAAGGGAGCCTCTCCATACGCAGCCCCATCGGCTTATATGTTGGCTCTGGGAGCGCGGTAAAGTTGTCTGAATAAAAAATATATCGCCTATAGGCCTAATGGGTGAACCAGCTATCGAAATGAGAGAAGGTTAGCCGTTTCTGGCAACGTTTGCCAAGTTGTAAGTTGCGTTGCCTGGTAATATTTAGGTTCTTGAATATCCGTCGTTTTTATTAGTTAATGTCCTGAAGCCGTTTTAGACCTGCATTGCCGTTGAGTGAAGGTTCTGGCTAGCAAACGTGCTATTCGCATATCTGTTTGTTTCAAGCGAGGAGTTATGAAAGAATGCTTCTATGAAGGGCGATAGAGGGACAACTTCGTCATTGGCAGAAAATCAGATAGTCGGTAAATGTAGTAGGCCTAGGTCTACACATAGTTCTGATTCTTAAAGTCGAAGTCACACGTGTATGGTGGCAACGTCTTAATTTTAATTCATTATTTTGAGCAAACGCAGAGGCGCGCGCTCTGCTGCAGCCAGCCGCACGGCCCAGCTGCGGCGCATGGTATGACAAGCAGGGAGAGAGGGAGAAAGGCAAACGATAGTAGTATGAAATTATCTGCGCTGATAACTATGCCTAATTGAAATGCATATTTGCTCTACTCGATAGAGGGGTAGGCCTACTTAAACTTGTGATTTATCTATCATCACCCTGAATATTGATCCGTCAAAATGACGGACAGGCTTCAGAATTTTCCGTCATCCTTCAAAAAAATCCGTCAATGACGGACATTTGTCGGTTAACGCGACCTCAAGATCTCCACAGGTATTGGTGAGTAAATTATCCTCGTCCTCGGGCTCTGTGTGAAAATAGGTTAGTCTAGTGGGGGGGAAATGTTTAGGGGGATGCTCCGGGGTTAATTTGCTGTGTTAACATAATTGCAATGCTCTTGTCACTGGTTGGATTGGTTGGAGAGGTAGCCTAGCTTGATGGAGCTAGTTTTACATGTTCACACGTTTTTGTGTCGTTTGTCCAAATAAATGATTCAACACGTCATAGTTACAATAATACAAAAAAGTAGAAAATCCATATAATCATTAAGCATGACATATTGTACACAAGCAAATAATGTGCATAGGCCTACATCTGCACTCAATGGCAAATTTATTAGGCACACCTTTCCAACTTGTCATTGATGTCAGCCAATCACATGATGGCAGTAAAACAGTAAAAGTAAGATAGCATAAAAACAGTTTGTGCACAAACTTTATTTCTTCCTGCCCAAACATGCACAAAACGAAGCACAGACAATTCCAACCATTTTTGAGTCATTTGGAGGTTGACAGGGTGCTGAGTGACCTACTTTCACAAAATTAAAAGTTAAATAACTAAAAAATGGGGGGGGGGGCTGTGGATTCTACAAGTGCTCGTGGTCATCTGGATGTACATATGTTTGTCCCACTTTTTTGTCATTTCCCTGAATTCACGAGGTAGGCTGTGAGCGAGTTTTATCCTTCAATACACTGGCTTCTCGTTCACTGCCATTCATTTTGAGGCTGCCTGTGACCCTCTGAGTGCTCCGCCTCCCTATTTTGCATATGAACCGACTGCCTCAATGGAGGATCAGTCTGGAGGTTGACGGGGGAGGTTGACCTGAGGTTGACCTGAGTGACGGGGGAGGTTGACCTGAGGTTGACCTGAGTGACCTACTTTTGAAAAATTAAAAGTTAAATAGCATAAAAACGATTTGTGTACAAACGTTAATTTTTCCTGCACAAACGTGCACAAACGATGCACAAACAGTGTTGCCAAGTCCGCTTATTATACGCGACTTTGGGCTTCTTTTTTTGAGCAGTCGCTTTTAATTTTGTAAAGTCGCGGGTTGCGGTTTTTTTGGGCTTGCTCTTTTCAGAGTTGGGCTTGCTGTTTTCTCCTGCTCTGGTGGTGATTTGAATGTGTTTCTCAATGGCAACTAGTTTTTTCTCACTCATCCTTACAATTGACCCTACGACTGTCGTTAACTCCCACTTTCTGTGGTCACTTGTGGGATTTTAGCTGCCACGCAGATCCCCGCAAAGAGCAAGGTCTTCCCTGACCAGGCACGCGACTGACAACCCACCCTTTCTGACGCTTCTTTTGGGCTTGTTTTCACGACGCCCCTCAGTCGCTTCTTTTGGGCTTGTTTTTAGGACGTCAGTCGCTTATTTGTCGTAGAAAATCTGGCAACACTGTGCACAAACGATTCCAACCATTTTCAAGTCATTTGGATGTTAATGGGGTGCTGAGTGACCTACTTTCAAAAAATTAAAAGTTAAATAACATAAAAACGGTTTGTGCTCAAACATTAATTGCACAAACCATTTTTTAGTCATTTGGAGGTTAATGGGGTGCTGAGTGACCTAAGGTCACCAACCTCTTAAAATGTAAATATCTTAAAGAGGGTTTGTGCACAAACGCTCATTTTGCCTGCACAATCGTGCACAAACGATGCACAATCGAACCAAAATGCTTTTACTCAGATTTTCAACATATGGGGTGCCAACTTCACACAGGTCTTGCGAATGCATGCAACCATGCATTCAACCATGTCAACGAGAGCACGTATGCCATCACAACTTTGCATCAAGCAAATAATATGCAACAGCAGAGAGAGAGAGAGAGAGAGAGAGAGAGAGAGAGAGAGAGAGAGAGAGAGAGAGAGGGGTCTTCCAACAGGTGCCATTGCTGCATACAGTAACCTGGCTACTGTACCTGCGACGCTCTTGATTAGGCTACTGGTATACCCACAAGTATTTTTTCACAACGTGCAGTCCCGTTTTCCCCCGAAGTCGTTCTAAAATATCGACAGCAATTTATGAGTGTCACGGCCATGATTTTTTTACACATTGGACGCACTGGCTTAGCCTATAAGACGCTCTGGCAGTTTTTGACAATATTTTATGATTACAATATGTCATTTAAGTCATTAGTAGTGTTATAATGCACTTTTTTTGACAGCTGAGTTTGATGAGTTTGATGAGTGTAGGAAGATGTTTTATGAGTGTATGATGTAGTGTGACAGGTTAGGCCAGGTGTGTGTGTGTGTGCATCAGTAGATGTCAAGTCTACATGATATGTAGATGACAAGTGAAGTTATGGTGTGTGTAGTGTTTCAGTTGGTCAAAGAGGAAACGTTGTGTCAACTTGTAGATGTCAAGTATTCATGATATGTAGATGTCAAGTGAAGTTATGGTGTGTGTAGTGTTTCTGTTGGTCAAAGAGGAAACGGTGTGTCAACTGTGTAAGCAATTAATCAGATGAGTGTAAGTGTGTTGTGTGCGAGCACATCTGTTGTGTGAATGCAGTTGCTGCGTCTGTACGATGTGAATCGGTGAAGAGTCCAGCGATTCTGTGGGCCAAAGAGGCCTACACGGTGTATTCCATTCACTGGTGGGTGGAGTTTAGGGCCTACATGTGTGAGGGGGTGTGAGTGTGTGTGTGTGTTAGAGTGTGTGGTGATATTGTTTGTTGTTGTTTTTAGCAGGGCCTGTGAGGGGGTGTGTGAAAAAAGCAGATGGGGTGAAAGTGTACTTCCTTTCACGGATGGGGTCCTAATTGAAAATGTGTTGGACTGTAATACTAATTGTAAAAGTGTTGGTCAGTAATTTTCCCTCTCTTTTCCTCTGGCACCTCTCTCTCTCTCTCTCTCTCGCGCTCACACACACACACACACACACACACACATAACATTCCTCTGTTGTGCCGGGAAAACAATTCAGAGGGTGAAAGTGACTATGTAAATCAATCGAATTCAGTCAAGGGTGACTAGTACTACCCCTGTCTCTCTCTCAGACACACACGGTGCAGTGTGACCATCCTGAGACCTGGTGTGGTGGAAGTGACTATGTAAATCAATCGAATTCAGTCAAGTGTGACTAGTACTACCCCTGTCTCTCTCAGACACACACGGGGCAGCGTGATCATCCTGAGACCTGGTGTGGTAGTCAGAGCGAATTACGATGTGTGGTGGAAGTTTCAGCATGGCCAGACTGTGGCTATTCAATAGTAAATGCTACTAATGCTAGACTGTGGCTATTCAATAGTAAATGCTACAGTTGGTAAGACGGTGCAGTGACTAGTGGGGTACCATGACATATGGTTCTTTTCACTCTAAGTTTGCTGAAAATATAACATTCCTCTGTTGTGCAGAGAAAGCAATTCAGAGGGTGAAAGTGTACTTCCTCTCACAGTTGGTTTCCTAATTGTAAATGTGTTGGGGTGCGATTCATTCATTCTAGTAAGTCTAGTAGAGTAATAGAGTAGAGTAACTTTATAAATACCCAGGGGGAAATTCAGGTGTCCAGTAGCTTACATAAATACACAAATAAACAAATGCCCACATGGACATTTCAAGACACAAATAACACAGGAATAGTCAGGGAGGGGAAAATAGTAAATAGAAATACTAAAGATAAGGAATGTGAAAATGTAATATGTAAAAAATGTAAAAAGGTAATTGTGCAAAAAGACATTCTGTGACTTGGGATAGACCATGTGCAGAAAAACATGCTCTGTCAGTTAAGGTAGACGGTCTTAACATGACCTGGAACAAGTGTTGACAGATACATCTAAGATATAGTATAGTATGTATCAGGAAGTTTGTGTTTGTGTAATGGTCAGCGTATGGGAATACCATAATGGCACTGTCTCTCTCTCTCTCACACACACACACACACACATAACATTCCTCTGTTGTGCAGAGAAAACAATTCAGAGGGTGTAAGTGACTATAGTCCCCCAGTGTGTATGTGCGTATAGCCATGGCTACGAATCAGACTGACTACCCTGCCACAGTATGTGTGATGAATGTCACAGTCTCTGTGTGAGTGCGTGTGCGTGTAGCCATATATCTACAAATCAATCAGAGTGACTACCCTGTCCGTGTATGTGGTTTACGTGTTGGTTGCACGCAAACAGATTTGCGACCATCCCGCTTGATTGCAACCAGATGATCACCAAGGTGGCTGTTTTTGCAGGCGGTTGAGTGAGAGCATCCTGCCAGGCAATTAATGCTTAATGTGAGGCCGAGAGGATACAAACAGGTCTCCCTCTGTGTGTATTCAGACTTGCAATTACAATTTCAGGAGGATTTAGGCCGCATTAACACATTTCAGTACATCAAGTTCAGTTTATGTTGCCCCCAAGGTGAAATTTGGTTTGTAGCAGGTATTTAAAAACATTCAGGACATACGACTGGAACCAATACACACAATTAAAAATCCAAAAATGAACTGATGATATTGAACAAGAGGATACATTTTTTTTTTGAACAACATGGTTATAGCTTAGTAAATAAAGGAGCATTTGCAACGTTAAGTCCATTGCTTTGGAACTCTAAACCTTATGCCTGATGGTATAAGTTCAAACTCCCCATACAGAGGGTGATCCACATAGTCTAAAATTGCATCCGCTTTCCTTTGGATGTGGTGATAAAACAGTGCGCTGAGAGGAGTCTGCTCCTCCCCTATGACCTTCCCAGCTTCTGTGACGAGTCAACCCAACTTGTTGCATTCAGCAAGTTTTAGGTTACCAAACCATACAACAATAGCAAAAGACAGGGCGATTCAATAAATGATTTATAAAACAAAGATATCATTTTTTTCTGCATACATTAAAGGTGTTAATTTCCCTTCAAATGAATAGAGACGCTGCATCATGCAACATGTATTTTTCTCTTATGGCCGAGCTACGCATGGTAGGTGTTGGTTTGAGGCCAGCCTTTTTAAGGTGTTTTAGTGAATAGGATGGTGACACCTCAGTTTCAAGAGAGGGGGGTTGCACTGTTTCAGAAGCCCATGTGTAGTTGTTTTTACTTAGTGATTTAGACAGAGTGATGTCTGAAGGCTTGTTCTAACTCATTTGATTTTGTGAAAGTTTTGAGAGGTGTAATGGACATGGGTAGCCTATGTCCAATTCAGTCATGACTATGTCATGTCATAGAGTACAGAACTTTTTTGTCATCTCACCTGGAAATTAATGTAATGCTTGGGGTGTGTAATTTTTAAAAGGGATTCCTAACATATAATGCATTTTAAAATGCTACTGTAACATGGTTGTCACATGGATTAAGTAATTTTCTGTTCAAATGCACCATAGCAGATGGGAGTATATATCTGTAACTGTAAAGGCTTGTTTGTTCATCCAGGAGTCAAATGGAAAGGTCTCTACTGACTATCTGCCCAGTCCCAACCAGAAAACGTATTTCTTTAAAATTATTCTTGTAAAGGTACATTGCTAATTTCAAAGAACATTCCCCGCGAGAATTAAATACCTAAATGCTTAAATGCTCTTCTTCATGCATGGCTTCTGTGTCTAGCACAATACCGGCCATTATGCTGCAAATTAATCCAACACGGGAAGGCTATGTAAAGTAGTTTAAAAAAAAAATACCATGAACAAACACAATTTCCATTCTTTTCCAAAGGCAAATTTTAAAATGACAAATTATTCATGAAACATATATTATTTACAATGTTAAAAGTCTGTTATAGTAGCCTATAGTACCTTGAGTAAAAGTTATTAGTTATTTTACACCAGTGTCGAACCTTTCAAATGTAATATACTTCAGTGTCACAATGCACCAAACACTCATCAGCACTACATTCCTTTTCAATTACATCAACCCTGCTTAAAGAACTAGATTCATATTCAAATTCACAATTTTAAAAAGTTAAAATGTTAAGCTACTCTATAATCAACTGCAATGTACAAACGCCACATCCAACTTTCTCTAATGTGTAAAAAATACAGGCGGAAAATGCAACTAGGCCTACATTGTGTAAATTCAGTACCTCACCTACAAAGTCAAACACACTTAATTTCAAATGCAATGTGTGTGAAAGCTACTTAGATTCTTTGATGTATTGACCTCTCAAGACTTAGACAATATTTCATTTATTGAATGAACTATCACTTGTCACCAATCATCATCTAACACATTGATCTAGGAGAGGTATGTTATGGGAAATGGAGAAAATGCTGAACAAAATCTACAAATGTTGCCCTTCGTTTCTGACTGATTGATATTTGTATGCATTTTCATTTTTTCTCTTCATCTGATTACTCAGTATTCAGGCTTAGGTGTGTAATTGTGTGAAACAAGTGAGTCAAGATGTACAGAAGTAAAAGTAAAAAGGTTAATTAAAAATACAGCACATTAGTGATACAAGCAACTCAATTAAAATAATTTGAGTAGCCTAAATGTAATTACCTTCCACACCTGTTCTCTACTATAACTGTACTGTACAAGCAAAGCAGCAAAGCTGCAAAGAAGCCACCAACGGCAAAGGAGCCAACAATCTAAAGCTACACTGTATTCCAGGGGCAATCACACCACCCATCCAAATATTCTCTGGAGTAGACAGACTTGGATCCACCTCACAAGTTAAAGAATATTGTGTCATTCCACAGTCAAAATCTCAGGATAAGATAAAAATCCATATATCCAACATTAACCAATTTTAACCCAACCTCACACCACAGCGCACCCAACATCTATCGTCTACACTAGACTCAACCACACAAACAGTTCAAATGTTCTCATGCATAGCTTCAAAGTCCAGCGCGGCATAGTAGCCACCTATTTCCCAAGTCTCCTTACCCATACAACCTGATCACACTGATCACCCCATAGCCACTATTGCACCATGGCTGATAGGGTATTTAGTGTGGGTGGCCCAAAAACTCTGGAAAGTCCAAACTTACTGACCGGCTTGCCAACCATGGGGATTGAATGATCTGAGATAATGTTATAATTGCTTTGGTTTTTTGTTTTGTTTTTGTTTTTTGCCTTGGTATGTTCGTTTTCTTCCTTTTTATATAGGCCTAATTCTCTTTTACTTGCTGTGTTATCCTCTAAATCATTTAGGGTGGGTTTATATTTTGTGATATATCCTTTCATGGTTCATGACTATGACATGTCTTTTCACAGGTTATTGTCAATTCAGAATTCCCCCATCTCTTGAGATCCTTTTGATTTTCCCTGATTTTTAATCATACCCTTGCTATCTCTCTATCCTATCTTCTCAGCTTACTCTTGGTCTTGGGACTGAAAATAGTAGGTGTGAAAACTTCACACCTTGACTGGGGAGTGCCACTGTAGTTGTTATCTCGTTACTACTGCCTGCCTCTTTCTGAGCAGGAAACACCCGATTTTCAAGAGGATGAGGCACCCAAATATCTACTTGAGTATTCAAGTTTTAGATCCTGTGTTTTACTGTGGTAAAAAAAGAGCCAACAGTAAGAGATTCCATCTTCAAGTCTTTTAGAAGAGATGAAATATTGTATTTTTGCTGAAGTATTTAAAGTAAATATAAAAACATGAAGTATCTCAGCAGCTCACAGACACATACATTGATACATATTTTATATTTCACAGTCTTTATGACATTTATGACCGTACAGTGCATACCCTAATAATACATTTGTCATTTATTAAATTTGTCAATCATGGCACACCATTGAGTAGTACATATCAAAGTTACAACAGCATGTTTTATTACACTTTTCCATTGCTTGAGCTTTTTTGTGTGAAACATGACTCATACAGGTAAAATTTCACGCACAAACAAAGCCTATACCACTACACCGACACATAAGAGTCACATTTTGACACTTAATATATGCACGGAAAACAATTAATGCTGGCAGCAAAGGCCTTAATACATTTTACTTAATGTCAACTTGTCCATGTGGATATCAACTGACCCAGAGTAGCACAGCAGCAAATGAAAACACTGTTAAATCTGTATTAAGTTTAAAAAAAAAAAAAGCATCAGTTATGTTTTATTGTTTGCTTTTTTCGGTTCCGCAAAAGACACATATTTATAAGAGTGATGTATTTAAAACTATAGATTAAAACAATGCACTTTACAAGTCAAACAAATAAGCCTACTCTGGTCAAAGATTGTCATGTATAACTCAAGACATATCTTTTCTAGGACTGGGACTCAATTAAATTTTTAATCGAATGAATCTATAGGCTTTGGAATAAATTAATCAAATGAATCACATTTTAATAGCGTTTAAATATCTGACCTGAGAACAATGACCTTTTTTTCACATAAATTTCGAATAATTTCAATCAATAAGCTTCATCTAAAAATATTATTCATTTTTAAAAGAAGAGAAAACTCTTCTCAATTTCAACAAGCTGTTCACCATCAGGCAGAATTATGTAGCTATATTATACTGCGATTATTTTTTTTTAAAATCGCGTTAATTTATCGAATTGCGTGATTAATTAATCAATCGAAGTGAACGTGTTAATGTCTCAGCCCTAATCTTTTCAAATAACTGGACATATCATTCACTAAAAATCTCTTGCCATGATGTGGTAAACAATCTGTCACTGACCATATTCGTATTTTGCTATGATAATTCGAGTTCATTTAGAAACAAAATGTAAAGCACTTCAATATACCCACAGAAATTGTAAATGTTAACCCTTGATGAGTAATGTTGTTAAATATTGAGAGAGTTTTTGTTCTTGTAGGAGTCCAGAAACTAATTGAAAGTGTCTTGTGAAAAACAGGGTGACCTTATTTAATCAAACGCCCTATAGGGTGTCTATTTTGTCCAATACAGATGAATGGCATACATTTTGCACAAGTGTCATATATTGTTAATTCGTTTTATTTGTGTTGTTGGTGAGAGTTATTTCACTTACATTTGATTTTAAACATTTGGATTTTGTTTTCTATGTAGTATTTTTACTTAATTAAAAGAAAACTGGCATCACTTGTACCACTGGTGCACATAATGACATAGGCCTAATACATTCTGTATGCCTGTGCATATTCAGAACAAACTCCGAATTCATGGTGGAAAAGTTTCTTTTGATTTGGTCATCATTTTTTTGTCCAATCTGATGGCACAGCACAGACTAGCTTGAAAGCGCTCACTTGAAAAATATTTTAAAAAGCAACACAGGAGCAGTGTGTGAACCTTCATCTTTATTTTCACAGCACAGTCCAATTTTCCAGGTAGTCAACAAATATCATGCACAAACAATCAGTTAAATCCATGGTTTATTTATACAACCTCAGTGCCAAGTTGTTGTTTGTGTGTAATATTGTGTAAAAGATTGTTTTGAAGGCTTAATGGAGGTTTATAAGTTCTAAAATAAAAATTAAAATAAATAATATGACTAGTGTCTTTTTCTTATAGTTGGTGTTAGGTGTTTGGCTACATTACTTTTAATGGTATTAAGGGGAGTATTATGGGTTGTTGGGTAATGTGGGGTTGAAATTTTGAGCAATGCAGGGTAAAAAAAAATATATATAATAAAAAAAGGTGAAACAACCAATTCTGTGTATGTACAGAATATGAATCGTAAGCAGCAGCAATCATATAACATGGTCCTAGCCTACAAAAGACTTGAATCGAAATATATCAAAGGCTAAACACACGTAACAGTGATTTTTAATAAGGCTGGGAATTCGCAGCAATCTCATGATACACCACATATCACAATACAGGAGTCACAATACAATACCCATAGCGAGTAGACTACATGTAATACATTATGCTTGGCATTTTTTTCTCCTATGGAGGGTAGCAACAGAAAGCCACAATGCAGGGAAATTACAAATACGTAAATGAGGTCTTTGAACTCAACAGTGTCAATTCATATCATCATGATACGATACGTATATCCTTATGAGGTTCAAAACATGATATGGTCATGACATTTTGCACACACTCTAGTTTTTCAACAGAGCATTTAAGGTGAAACACACATAGGCCTACTCTAAATCTAACAACAGGCCAAGCCATTGTCACACCTATTCCTTTCTCTCACACCTCCATACCAATTTCACACATGTTTCTCTCAAAGCACTCATCTAGCCTCTGCATAAATGCTACAGACTTTATCACAACATTTGTTTACTTATATCTCAAATTCAACCATGTCATGTGAACCCTTCCACCTACCATCTTCCATTGGTTGCTAGTGGTATCGATGCATTTTGGATAATTTGGCCACTCACTTAGGCCTATATTCTATGATGGAGTTTTCAGAAGCCAAGAAAACACTATTTTCCGACCCACAGTATACTCTCCACAAAATGTGTTATTTGAGTCATCATGAACTAAAAGTTTTAGGTTTTTTTTGTTTTTTGTTTGGTAATTGCAAATGTGTGCTTGCTGGTGTGGCGCCTGATTATCATGACTTCCAAATCTCTTGGGGCCATGTTTTGACTAGTTGCTTGAATTGACTTATTTCCTTTCTTTTTTGTGTTTGTTTTTTGTGAAGCACATTGAGGTACTGGAGCTCTAATGTGGCCGTTACGTGATGGAGCTCTAATATGGTCTATTAAAATGGTTTAAGGACATGATTCCTATGATGTTCTGAAGGTCATGCTAAGCACGTGAGGTGTATGGGCCAATATAACGACATTAACACAGAGAATACTGCTGTAATATTTACATTTTGCTCAATGCAACTCAATGTTCTTCACAAAAAACAAACACAAAAAAAGAAAGGAAATAAGTCACTTCAAGCAACTAGTCAAAACATGGACCCAAGAGATTTGGAAGTCATGATAATCAGGCGCCACACCAGCAAGCACACATTTGCAATTACCAAACAAAAAACCCCTAAACTTTTAGTTTATGATGACTCAAATAACACATTTTTTGGAGAGTATGCTGTGGGTCGGAAAATAGTGTTTTCTTGGCTTCTGAAAACTCCATCATAGAATATAGGCCTAAGTGAGTGGCCAAATTATCCAAAATGCATCGATACCACTAGCAACCAATGGAAGATGGTAGGTGGAAGGGTTCACATGACATGGTTGAATTTGAGATATAAGTAAACAAATGTTGTGATAAAGTCTGTAGCATTTATGCAGAGGCTAGATGAGTGCTTTGAGAGAAACATGTGTGAAATTGGTATGGAGGTGTGAGAGAAAGGAATAGGTGTGACAATGGCTTGGCCTGTTGTTAGATTTAGAGTAGGCCTATGTGTGTGTTTCACCTTAAATGCTCTGTTGAAAAACTAGAGTGTGTGCAAAATGTCATGACCATATCATGTTTTGAACCTCATAAGGATATACGTATCGTATCATGATGATATGAATTGACACTGTTGAGTTCAAAGACCTCATTTACGTATTTGTAATTTCCCTGCATTGTGGCTTTCTGTTGCTACCCTCCATAGGAGAAAAAAATGCCAAGCATAATGTATTACATGTAGTCTACTCGCTATGGGTATTGTATTGTGACTCCTGTATTGTGATATGTGGTGTATCATGAGATTGCTGCGAATTCCCAGCCTTATTAAAAATCACTGTTACGTGTGTTTAGCCTTTGATATATTTCGATTCAAGTCTTTTGTAGGCTAGGACCATGTTATATGATTGCTGCTGCTTACGATTCATATTCTATACATACACATAATTGGTTGTTTCACCTTTTTTATTATATATATATATTTTTTTACCCTGCATTGCTCAAAATGTCAACCCCACATTACCCAACAACCCATAATACTCCCCTTAATACCATTAAAAGTAATGTAGCCAAACACCTAACACCAACTATAAGAAAAAGACACTAGTCATATTATTTATTTTAATTTTTATTTTAGAACTTATAAACCTCCATTAAGCCTTCAAAACAATCTTTTACACAATATTACACACAAACAACAACTTGGCACTGAGGTTGTATAAATAAACCATGGATTTAACTGATTGTTTGTGCATGATATTTGTTGACTACCTGGAAAATTGGACTGTGCTGTGAAAATAAAGATGAAGGTTCACACACTGCTCCTGTGTTGCTTTTTAAAATATTTTTCAAGTGAACGCTTTCAAGCTAGTCTGTGCTGTGCCATCAGATTGGACAAAAAAAAATGATAACCAAATCAAAAGAAACTTTTCCACCATGAATTCCGAGTTTGTTCTGAATATGCACAGGCATACAGAATGTATTAGGCCTATGTCATTATGTGCACCAGTGGTACAAGTGATGCCAGTTTTCTTTTAATTAAGTAAAAATACTACATAGAAAACAAAATCCAAATGTTTAAAATCAAATGTAAGTGAAATAACTCTCACCAACAACACAAATAAAACGAATTAACAATATATGACACTTGTGCAAAATGTATGCCATTCATCTGTATTGGACAAAATAGACACCCTATAGGGCGTTTGATTAAATAAGGTCACCCTGTTTTTCACAAGACACTTTCAATTAGTTTCTGGACTCCTACAAGAACAAAAACTCTCTCAATATTTAACAACATTACTCATCAAGGGTTAACATTTACAATTTCTGTGGGTATATTGAAGTGCTTTACATTTTGTTTCTAAATGAACTCGAATTATCATAGCAAAATACGAATATGGTCAGTGACAGATTGTTTACCACATCATGGCAAGAGATTTTTAGTGAATGATATGTCCAGTTATTTGAAAAGATTAGGGCTGAGACATTAACACGTTCACTTCGATTGATTAATTAATCACGCAATTCGATAAATTAACGCGATTAAAAAAAAATAATCGCAGTATAATATAGCTACATAATTCTGCCTGATGGTGAACAGCTTGTTGAAATTGAGAAGAGTTTTCTCTTCTTTTAAAAATGAATAATATTTTTAGATGAAGCTTATTGATTGAAATTATTCGAAATTTATGTGAAAAAAAGGTCATTGTTCTCAGGTCAGATATTTAAACGCTATTAAAATGTGATTCATTTGATTAATTTATTCCAAAGCCTATAGATTCATTCGATTAAAAATTTAATTGAGTCCCAGTCCTAGAAAAGATATGTCTTGAGTTATACATGACAATCTTTGACCAGAGTAGGCTTATTTGTTTGACTTGTAAAGTGCATTGTTTTAATCTATAGTTTTAAATACATCACTCTTATAAATATGTGTCTTTTGCGGAACCGAAAAAAGCAAACAATAAAACATAACTGATGCTTTTTTTTTTTTTTTTTTTTAACTTAATACAGATTTAACAGTGTTTTCATTTGCTGCTGTGCTACTCTGGGTCAGTTGATATCCACATGGACAAGTTGACATTAAGTAAAATGTATTAAGGCATTTGCTGCCAGCATTAATTGTTTTCCGTGCATATATTAAGTGTCAAAATGTGACTCTTATGTGTCGGTGTAGTGGTATAGGCTTTGTTTGTGCGTGAAATTTTACCTGTATGAGTCATGTTTCACACAAAAAAGCTCAAGCAATGGAAAAGTGTAATAAAACATGCTGTTGTAACTTTGATATGTACTACTCAATGGTGTGCCATGATTGACAAATTTAATAAATGACAAATGTATTATTAGGGTATGCACTGTACGGTCATAAATGTCATAAAGACTGTGAAATATAAAATATGTATCAATGTATGTGTCTGTGAGCTGCTGAGATACTTCATGTTTTTATATTTACTTTAAATACTTCAGCAAAAATACAATATTTCATCTCTTCTAAAAGACTTGAAGATGGAATCTCTTACTGTCGGCTCTTTTTTACCACAGTAAAACACAGGATCTAAAACTTGAATACTCAAGTAGATATTTGGGTGCCTCATCCTCTTGAAAATCGGGTGTTTCCTGCTCAGAAAGAGGCAGTAACGAGATAACAACTACAGTGGCACTCCCCAGTCAAGGTGTGAAGTTTTCACACCTACTATTTTCAGTCCCAAGACCAAGAGTAAGCTGAGAAGATAGGATAGAGAGATAGCAAGGGTATGATTAAAAATCAGGGAAAATCAAAAGGATCTCAAGAGATGGGGGAATTCTGAATTGACAATAACCTGTGAAAAGACATGTCATAGTCATGAACCATGAAAGGATATATCACAAAATATAAACCCACCCTAAATGATTTAGAGGATAACACAGCAAGTAAAAGAGAATTATATAAAAAGGAAGAAAACGGACATACCAAGGCAAAAAACAAAAACAAAACAAAAAACCAAAGCAATTATAACATTATCTCAGATCATTCAATCCCCATGGTTGGCAAGCCGGTCAGTAAGTTTGGACTTTCCAGAGTTTTTGGGCCACCCACACTAAATACCCTATCAGCCATGGTGCAATAGTGGCTATGGGGTGATCAGTGTGATCAGGTTGTATGGGTAAGGAGACTTGGGAAATAGGTGGCTACTATGCCGCGCTGGACTTTGAAGCTATGCATGAGAACATTTGAACTGTTTGTGTGGTTGAGTCTAGTGTAGACGATAGATGTTGGGTGCGCTGTGGTGTGAGGTTGGGTTAAAATTGGTTAATGTTGGATATATGGATTTTTATCTTATCCTGAGATTTTGACTGTGGAATGACACAATATTCTTTAACTTGTGAGGTGGATCCAAGTCTGTCTACTCCAGAGAATATTTGGATGGGTGGTGTGATTGCCCCTGGAATACAGTGTAGCTTTAGATTGTTGGCTCCTTTGCCGTTGGTGGCTTCTTTGCAGCTTTGCTGCTTTGCTTGTACAGTACAGTTATAGTAGAGAACAGGTGTGGAAGGTAATTACATTTAGGCTACTCAAATTATTTTAATTGAGTTGCTTGTATCACTAATGTGCTGTATTTTTAATTAACCTTTTTACTTTTACTTCTGTACATCTTGACTCACTTGTTTCACACAATTACACACCTAAGCCTGAATACTGAGTAATCAGATGAAGAGAAAAAATGAAAATGCATACAAATATCAATCAGTCAGAAACGAAGGGCAACATTTGTAGATTTTGTTCAGCATTTTCTCCATTTCCCATAACATACCTCTCCTAGATCAATGTGTTCGATGATGATTGGTGACAAGTGATAGTTCATTCAATAAATGAAATATTGTCTAAGTCTTGAGAGGTCAATACATCAAAGAATCTAAGTAGCTTTCACACACATTGCATTTGAAATTAAGTGTGTTTGACTTTGTAGGTGAGGTACTGAATTTACACAATGTAGGCCTAGTTGCATTTTCCGCCTGTATTTTTTACACATTAGAGAAAGTTGGATGTGGCGTTTGTACATTGCAGTTGATTATAGAGTAGCTTAACATTTTAACTTTTTAAAATTGTGAATTTGAATATGAATCTAGTTCTTTAAGCAGGGTTGATGTAATTGAAAAGGAATGTAGTGCTGATGAGTGTTTGGTGCATTGTGACACTGAAGTATATTACATTTGAAAGGTTCGACACTGGTGTAAAATAACTAATAACTTTTACTCAAGGTACTATAGGCTACTATAACAGACTTTTAACATTGTAAATAATATATGTTTCATGAATAATTTGACATTTTAAAATTTGCCTTTGGAAAAGAATGGAAATTGTGTTTGTTCATGGTATTCTTTTTTTTTAACTACTTTACATAGCCTTCCCGTGTTGGATTAATTTGCAGCATAATGGCCGGTATTGTGCTAGACACAGAAGCCATGCATGAAGAATAGCATTTAAGCATTTAGGTATTTAATTCTCGCGGGAAATGTTCTTTGAAATTAGCAATGTACCTTTACAAGAATAATTTTAAAGAAATACGTTTTCTGGTTGGGACTGGGCAGATAGTCAGTAGAGACCTTTCCATTTGACTCCTGGATGAACAAACAAGCCTTTACAGTTACAGATATATACTCCCATCTGCTATGGTGCATTTGAACAGAAAATTACTTAATCCATGTGACAACCATGTTACAGTAGCATTTTAAAATGCATTATATGTTAGGAATCCCTTTTAAAAATTACACACCCCAAGCATTACATTAATTTCCAGGTGAGATGACAAAAAAGTTCTGTACTCTATGACATGACATAGTCATGACTGAATTGGACATAGGCTACCCATGTCCATTACACCTCTCAAAACTTTCACAAAATCAAATGAGTTAGAACAAGCCTTCAGACATCACTCTGTCTAAATCACTAAGTAAAAACAACTACACATGGGCTTCTGAAACAGTGCAACCCCCCTCTCTTGAAACTGAGGTGTCACCATCCTATTCACTAAAACACCTTAAAAAGGCTGGCCTCAAACCAACACCTACCATGCGTAGCTCGGCCATAAGAGAAAAATACATGTTGCATGATGCAGCGTCTCTATTCATTTGAAGGGAAATTAACACCTTTAATGTATGCAGAAAAAAATGATATCTTTGTTTTATAAATCATTTATTGAATCGCCCTGTCTTTTGCTATTGTTGTATGGTTTGGTAACCTAAAACTTGCTGAATGCAACAAGTTGGGTTGACTCGTCACAGAAGCTGGGAAGGTCATAGGGGAGGAGCAGACTCCTCTCAGCGCACTGTTTTATCACCACATCCAAAGGAAAGCGGATGCAATTTTAGACTATGTGGATCACCCTCTGTATGGGGAGTTTGAACTTATACCATCAGGCATAAGGTTTAGAGTTCCAAAGCAATGGACTTAACGTTGCAAATGCTCCTTTATTTACTAAGCTATAACCATGTTGTTCAAAAAAAAATTATCCTCTTGTTCAATATCATCAGTTCATTTTTGGATTTTTAATTGTGTGTATTGGTTCCAGTCGTATGTCCTGAATGTTTTTAAATACCTGCTACAAACCAAATTTCACCTTGGGGGCAACATAAACTGAACTTGATGTACTGAAATGTGTTAATGCGGCCTAAATCCTCCTGAAATTGTAATTGCAAGTCTGAATACACACAGAGGGAGACCTGTTTGTATCCTCTCGGCCTCACATTAAGCATTAATTGCCTGGCAGGATGCTCTCACTCAACCGCCTGCAAAAACAGCCACCTTGGTGATCATCTGGTTGCAATCAAGCGGGATGGTCGCAAATCTGTTTGCGTGCAACCAACACGTAAACCACATACACGGACAGGGTAGTCACTCTGATTGATTTGTAGATATATGGCTACACGCACACGCACTCACACAGAGACTGTGACATTCATCACACATACTGTGGCAGGGTAGTCAGTCTGATTCGTAGCCATGGCTATACGCACATACACACTGGGGGACTATAGTCACTTACACCCTCTGAATTGTTTTCTCTGCACAACAGAGGAATGTTATGTGTGTGTGTGTGTGTGTGAGAGAGAGAGAGACAGTGCCATTATGGTATTCCCATACGCTGACCATTACACAAACACAAACTTCCTGATACATACTATACTATATCTTAGATGTATCTGTCAACACTTGTTCCAGGTCATGTTAAGACCGTCTACCTTAACTGACAGAGCATGTTTTTCTGCACATGGTCTATCCCAAGTCACAGAATGTCTTTTTGCACAATTACCTTTTTACATTTTTTACATATTACATTTTCACATTCCTTATCTTTAGTATTTCTATTTACTATTTTCCCCTCCCTGACTATTCCTGTGTTATTTGTGTCTTGAAATGTCCATGTGGGCATTTGTTTATTTGTGTATTTATGTAAGCTACTGGACACCTGAATTTCCCCCTGGGTATTTATAAAGTTACTCTACTCTATTACTCTACTAGACTTACTAGAATGAATGAATCGCACCCCAACACATTTACAATTAGGAAACCAACTGTGAGAGGAAGTACACTTTCACCCTCTGAATTGCTTTCTCTGCACAACAGAGGAATGTTATATTTTCAGCAAACTTAGAGTGAAAAGAACCATATGTCATGGTACCCCACTAGTCACTGCACCGTCTTACCAACTGTAGCATTTACTATTGAATAGCCACAGTCTAGCATTAGTAGCATTTACTATTGAATAGCCACAGTCTGGCCATGCTGAAACTTCCACCACACATCGTAATTCGCTCTGACTACCACACCAGGTCTCAGGATGATCACGCTGCCCCGTGTGTGTCTGAGAGAGACAGGGGTAGTACTAGTCACACTTGACTGAATTCGATTGATTTACATAGTCACTTCCACCACACCAGGTCTCAGGATGGTCACACTGCACCGTGTGTGTCTGAGAGAGAGACAGGGGTAGTACTAGTCACCCTTGACTGAATTCGATTGATTTACATAGTCACTTTCACCCTCTGAATTGTTTTCCCGGCACAACAGAGGAATGTTATGTGTGTGTGTGTGTGTGTGTGTGTGAGCGCGCGCGCGCGAGAGAGAGAGAGGTGCCAGAGGAAAAGAGAGGGAAAATTACTGACCAACACTTTTACAATTAGTATTACAGTCCAACACATTTTCAATTAGGATCCCATCCGTGAAAGGAAGTACACTTTCACCCCATCTGCTTTTTTCACACACACCCTCACAGGCCCTGCTAAAAACAACAACAAACAATATCACCACACACTCTAACACACACACACACTCACACCCCCTCACACATGTAGGCCCTAAACTCCACCCACCAGTGAATGGAATACACCGTGTAGGCCTCTTTGGCCCACAGAATCGCTGGACTCTTCACCGATTCACATCGTACAGACGCAGCAACTGCATTCACACAACAGATGTGCTCGCACACAACACACTTACACTCATCTGATTAATTGCTTACACAGTTGACACACCGTTTCCTCTTTGACCAACAGAAACACTACACACACCATAACTTCACTTGACATCTACATATCATGAATACTTGACATCTACAAGTTGACACAACGTTTCCTCTTTGACCAACTGAAACACTACACACACCATAACTTCACTTGTCATCTACATATCATGTAGACTTGACATCTACTGATGCACACACACACACACCTGGCCTAACCTGTCACACTACATCATACACTCATAAAACATCTTCCTACACTCATCAAACTCATCAAACTCAGCTGTCAAAAAAAGTGCATTATAACACTACTGTTATTGATTTTATAGAGAAGTGTAAACAAGAGGAAATGAATGTAATAGTAATTAGTTGAAGAGACTAAAACTAAATTTAAAAATCCTGTCAAAATTAACACTGTTCTATAGCAGCCGTTGTCAAACTTCAGAACACCAAGGCCCACTTTGAAATATGAAAAAATTCTGGGGCCCACCAAACCATACAGCCCAATATAACTCTAATCATTTATTATATTATATCTTATAATACTTATAATATAATATAATATAATGTAATGTAATGTAATGTAATATAATATATTGTTATGATGAACAATAAGTTAGGGCCTATTTTCAAAAAGTTGTGGCCACTGAGGGGCCTCCTAAATGCATATGAAATTAGCATGAAACAAGCCAGCATTCACAGCTCAGAGAAATATGCATTTAAATACTAAATGCGCTATTAACAGTTAGGAGGAAATAGCCAACTGTAGCAAGCCAAAACGGCAAAGTTCTCACTAGATAGAAAATGTAACACTGTACCTAACTTGCGCTAATTAATTTGCGGTAGAAAATTACTTCCGCAATTGAAATGACACATAAATGTTTGCACATAAATCCAGTACATTTTACCACAAAACACCAAATAATGAAGTGTGCTGAAGTTTCTGGAGGCAGACAAGAAAGAGACAAGATAACTAAACAAGATAATGTGAATATCTAAACACCATGTGAGTAAATATGAGAATAATTTTGCCAGACCTCTCGCGGGCCACCTGCAATGCCGCCACGGCCCACCAGAGGGCCGTGGCCCATAGTTTTGAGAATCAGTGTGCTATAGCATTATTTTGTTTAGAATTAGCATTTGGTATATATTTTCTAATGATAGAGTTAACACAGTGCTGTGGGAATATAGAAAGCACTTCCTTATGTCCATCACGGAAAACAATTCTGTGTCCAGGCGCACAGAATTTTGGCCAAATCCGTGCTCCTGGACACAGATGTCGTGTCCCAAATTTTGGAGATCAGGCTGAGTAAGCAGACATCTAAAAATTACCCAGGAAGTTTTTCCATACAATGCACAGCACCACAGCCGCACTCTGATTGGCCAATACTCCTTAATGTTTTATGAATCGGCGGCAAGAGCTCTGGTGAAGCAACATGGGCGTTACTGAATCCATGTTTCCCTCATACACGTCAGTAGCCGAACTAAAAGAGTGCTCGTCGCTATGGTTACTCCTCAAACAAAATCATGCGCTTGTGGGGGAATGTGGTAGAAATCATAGCCTAGACTGTAAAAGAACTGTAATTTTGACCTGCCCCCGTTTGAAATTGAATGTTGCATCCATGAAAATACAGCATATTGTTTTTTTATTAATTCCGAGGCACAGCATATGTGTGATCAACAGGGAAATGCGAGGTGGATCGGGAAATAGCTTTGATCAGTCCATTACAGCCCAGTCAAAAGTTTTTGCGTTGCCAGCCCCATGAGCCGCCCGGAAGGGGTGGAGACTTACGTGCCCAATGGTCAATGCTCTTCTTTCAAAATTGGATTGCTGTTAACATTTGCATTAGCCACATTTTATGCTATCATAAATAAACCTATTTGTGGCCTCATTTATAAGTGCAGAGGGTGGCCATCTTAAAAAATGGTGGTCATCTTGGATTTCTGCATGGCCAAGGTCATTTTTTAAAAATATGAATGAACATTTGTGCCAAATGTGTACAGTACGTGCACTTTTCTTAACTTTTATTTCTGCCTATAAATAAGCAAAATAGCTCCCCCTGTAGTAGCTCCCCCTGTAGTGGCCAAGGGAGCAGATTTATTCCCTGGTAACAGGCAGATTTGGATTCAGCACTTTACAAAGAAACTCATTTTACAGATAAGTTATGATTTCTAGCCCACAGTCTTCATGGGAATGTCTTGGGAATACCCATGCTGTAATGAGCCATCACGATTTAGTTACGTGTCTGCTGATAAAAAATATTATCAATTAAAATGTGTATTTGATCTTTTTTTTCATTTAAAAAACCTTCATTGCAGGTACAGTAGAGCATATTGAAACACCGCTGCTACAAGTAAGTTTATCCCTTGAGTCTCCATCATGCCCGGTCTGTCTCTCCTTCCTGGAACTCAGCCACAGAGTTGGGGATTCATTTGCAACAGTGAGCACAAGGAAACCCCTGGATGCAGATGCACTGACTGAAGTAAGTAAAAGAATAGTAGATGAAAATGTTGGCTTTAAATCCAATTAATTCACCTATTACTATATAACCCTTGCCAGAAGTTTTGTCACCTATCCATGTTGTGGGAACAACAGCTGATGGTTCAATTAATCACTTGGCTTCAGAAGTCGCTCATATGAAAGCTACTACCCTCATAAATGAAGTTTTATGTACAAAAATAAATTACTTGCACTGAAGAAAGACTAATTTAATTAACACAGAAAGGGCAGATTTTGGCAAGACAAGAATTTTGCAACATAGTACTGAAGCGATATACAAACCCCAACGGTTAAGTTGGGACACTTGGTAAACTATGAATACATTAAAAAAATATTCAATCCATTCATTATAGGGAATAGTGTAAAGACGACATATTTAGTGTTACCGAGAAAAATACTGTTTCGGAGGACACATGTAGGCCTACTCATTTCTAATTTGATTACAGCAACACGTCTCAAGTTAGGACGGGGATCAGTGAAATGAAATAAACATCCAATAAGATAAAACAACGCAAGGAAAAACATTTCAAAATGAATCATACTGATGGAAAATTGAGTGTTCAGGTATAGGACCAGGGCTGTCGTTAGCCCTATTTTACATTTGTATTAGCCACCCTCTAATTATTTTGCAATTAAAAATTAATATTTTTTTCAAAAACAAATGCAGTAAAGCACTGAATACGAGCCACCAAGAAGGCAAGTTAATCTGAATACAAGTTCCTGTTTCAACTTAATACTTTCACTNATTCTTGAAAGTTCGGCAAAAACATGTCCACGCACTGATGAAGGCTTGATAGCCGAAACGCGTTTGCTTTTTGGACATGGTGGTAATATAAATAAATAATGAGACGCAGTTTGTGAGTGCGGATTTTTCTTCCTTAAAGGGACAGTTTGGTCAATTTCAACATGCAGTTGTAATGCTCACACTACCCTGGACTTGTCAGTACCTGGTGATGCCACATTTTAAAAATGAAACATAGGCCAACTCCAAATATTTTCCCAAAAGGTACTGCTGTTTGCTAGTTGTCTGCTGATGTTTTATAACCTTTTGGATGTTTTTGGGAATAAATAAAAATGTTTTGTTGAAATGTAAACAAAGAGCTGCCCCCATTACAATGACCAGGATCTCGGAAACGGCTGAAGAAGAAGAAGAAAAAATCCCAGGCACTGACAAGCCCAGGGTAGTGTGAGCATTACAACTGCATGTTGAAATTGACCAAACTGTCCCTTTAAGGCAAAAACATGTAACAGCAAAAAACATGCTAATTCTGTTGAAAATCAACTACATTTTCATTTACAAAATGAATATAGGCAAAGACCAAGGGGTCTGTTACACAAATGCACAGTTGTTTGAAATATGTAAGTGTAATTGTATTACTTTTCATGGCGGCAAACATGCTCATACCCTGTAAAAATGACTGTTCAAGGACAGACATCATCATTTCAATTGACTTAAAATAAGAAAATCACTGATGAAATTGAATAGTATCACCATGACATGGAAGAGCGTATTGAAATGGTTCTACAGATATGCACATAGTGTAAAACAATATTTAACATTATTTTCTGATTGCTCAAAATGTGTCCAGCATATTCGTCACCACTAAGGCTGTAACGATACACCCAACCCACGATTCGGTTTGTATCACGATGTATGACCCACGGTTCGATATGCCCCACGATTTCACACAAAAAAATAGAAAAAAAAAAAAAATAAAAATAAGAAGGCAAGGCAAGGCAAGGCAAGTTTATTTATATAGCGCATTTCATACACAGGTGCAACTCAATGTGCTTCACAAAGTTAACAAATGTAAATGAAAGGAAAACAGGGAAATGAAGAAAGAAGATGAATTATATATATACTTTGTAATTAATATCTATTTTGCATTTACCTGCCTGCATTATTTTTGTAGGTTTACAAGGCTGAATGATGTTGCAGATATAGGCTACCACTGCAACCAAAACACAACACAGATAAATAAGGGATATTAGTTCACCAAGGGAAAAGGCTTATAAATAGGCTAAGATCATATGTTGAGAGATAAAGAGAGAGAGAGAGAAAGAGAGGGGGGGGGGGTTGGTCAGGGTGTATGGTCATTGGCAGCTGTCTTACTTTATCAAACATTAGGCCTATCCAATTAATATCCAAACATTTAAACAACACTGGCCATATATCGTCAGGAAACATGTTGTATTAAGTTAGGCTATTTAAAGAAATGCAACACTTAATTTTGATTAAGTTAAATATTTCCGTAGTTTTTTTTGATCGTGCAGCAGCGCCTGCCCGTAGCCTACAATCAAAACTCGAAATGAACCTCAGTTAGTTCTCACTGCGCGCACATTTTTTGTTTTGTTTTGTGATTTGACATTTTGTCAAGAGCGAGAATGAATGCAGAGGCTGAAATGGAGCATGCTTTCTGTTTATGCTGGCGATAATTTTACAATATAGCCTAACATTAATGTGGGAAGAAATAATGCTGCATAATATCCTGCCTATCGACCTCAACGTTCGTGCTTCGAGCACCTCCCTACAAGCGATTCCAGGCTGGTGTATAGGCAGGCGGAACATCTCGTGCGCTCTCTCTCTCTCTCGCTCTATCTCTCTAGCTCCGCTCCAACGTCAAACTCCACTCGCAATACATCGCGCATGCATGAATAAACAAGGCCGACAGGCGGACAACAGATGCGTCCCTCTATGCCAGTTCCAACAATGCAATCCCCCAACCCCCCCCCACAAACACCCCCCTGGCCTCCTCCTAACCTGTCAACGCCCCCCTGAGGATGTACTTTTTGTTTATTGGTCATCATGGACACTCCAAATAATGTGGCAGGCAGCAAAATGGCAAGACATGGCTTTATTTTTTGCAGTTCAGGCTATAATAAGCTTATCATTCTTGGATTTGGAAAAGAACCATATGATTTCAAATAGATGAAGTAGGCTACATTACAAATGACCAGACATTTATTAGTATCAACCTTTAGTATCATGCCATTTCAGCATCATGTGCATGTGGGAAAGAATTTAAACATCGACAAATAATAAATAAATAAAAGTTTTGGTGAATCATTATGGGTTCACCCTTTAGGTGAATGTGCGCTTATTTTTCAAAACCAGCTTCACCGTCAAGGCACAAAGCAGTGAGCTCCCGTGCCAGAGTTTACCAAATTCACACGACTACAAAGCAATTACGAAAGACGCGTTCTGTCCTGTGCTCTCTCTGAGCGCAGCGAAAAGCACCTGTGGGGTACGAGCCCGCCAACGAAAGAACCTCCCTGTAGGCTACGAGTAGGCTAAACACACCGTATGTCAAATGGCCCAGCTGTCTACTTGTAGTTCGAGCACCATGCTCCAGTGCACAGCGTAAACTGACTAGGGTACTGAAAAGGCAGAAGTAAACTCGCTGGGAATATTAAAAGGGAGGCTCGTAGGCTACACACAGACCTCTGAACCCGAGTTTGTGGACTGGAGAAAAGCGGAGGAAAATGTGAATGTTATGAAAGAAAAAAAAGCTAACCAAATGTTACAGGTCCACGTTTAGAGGAAGAGCTGCGCTGCGGGTCGCCTATCAACTAATTACAGTTCCATGTCGTGGAGCGTTATGCAAAGCAAACGCCCCTCTATCCACGCACAAATGAAAATGTGAATGTTTTGAAAGGAGAAAAGCTATAACCAAATGTTACAGGTCGACGTTTAGAGGAAGAGCTGTATGCGCTGCGGGTCGCCTGTCAACTAATTACGGTTCCATGCCGTGGAGCGTTATGCAATGCAAACGCCTCTCTATCCGAGCACAAACATCTGTGTCAAAAACTGCCTGCCAACTTCTAAATCGTTCATTTCCGCGAGTTTCTGACGAACCAAAATAAAGTTGCCTCCCATTGTCCAAACGCAAAACAATGGCGAAAATTGAATGCCCCCCTCAGTTGTCTCACAATGCTATCAGCCGTCTTGCCTGTTTGGTAATACGTTCTGGCTTGCACGCATTCGCTCCGCCCTCAGTTGTCTCACAATGCTATCAGCCGTCTTGCCTGTTTGGTAATACGTTCTGGCTTGCACGCATTCGCTCCGGTCCAAAATGGCAACTCTGCCGCCTTGTGGCCACAGTAGGAACAATTGAAGGAATGCGTTTCGGACGGACGGACAGACAGACCCTCTTATAGAGATGCTGGGACGCATCTAAAAATCTAGACACGTTTATAAAAGCCTTCTTAGTCTGTTGTTAATTTGTCCTTCATCTTCCGATGTTTGCCCAAGTTTTTCGTCTCACCGAGGTTGCTCGGCAATGGATAACAACAACGTGCTGGTTGGAAGGAGCATTTTATATGAGAAAGGGGTGAATGGAACTGTTACTCGAACGTGTGCGCCCTTTTTCTACTGGTCTTTTTAAGCGCATATGCAAACTCTTGCTTGTATGTTGCCTGTTGTGTTGTACACTGAGGGGCAACAACCTTAAAAGGGCACATTGCGATTCTGTGAGGAAGCTTCGCGATAGGGGTTCGTGGGTCTGCGTACCGCGATCCCTCGGTTCGATGCAATATCGTTACAGCCTTAAGCTGGGCTTACACTGTGCGACTTTTGCCCCAATTTTTCGCGTCGTACGGTGGAAGCATTTCGCTCGCATCCGACTGTCGGCTCATGTAGTGTGAGGACGTGAGTCGTGAGCTGTGAACTTTTAAACAGTGAAATTCCATCGTGCAGTGTGAGCAGAAGCTTAAGACCCACGAGTGAAAATATAGCACAGTGTATGCCCGGCTTTAGTCACCACCGTCAGATTTTTTTTTTTAAAGACAATAAAATCAGGTAGGCTATGCACAGGTCATTGTCATTGCTGAGGACCCCTGTTCAAACCTTAAGCTCTACATAAGTCAAAGTTAGAAATCACTGTGCTTCCACTATGCTACACATTTTCCAGAAATGTTCCTGGAATGTTCCACCCTCTTGTAACCCTAACCCACTGTTTACATGATTTTACTTATTTATTGATTGATACGAATGGGACTGCTAGTAAAAAAAAAAACATATTTTTACCCCTGCCTGATCATTAAATTAGCCTAAATGTTGGAAAAACAGTTATTTTTATCATTATTATTATCTTGTATATCATTATTATAAATCTTGAAAATCTAACTTCTAATTCAAATTTCTGAGCATGG
This sequence comes from Engraulis encrasicolus, assembly GCF_034702125.1. Classification (NCBI taxonomy): domain Eukaryota; kingdom Metazoa; phylum Chordata; class Actinopteri; order Clupeiformes; family Engraulidae; genus Engraulis; species Engraulis encrasicolus. The sequence continues at coordinate 18,676,316 of NC_085857.1, forward strand.
TGTGTATTTTGTCTCCTGCAGCATGATCGCCATTTTATCTACTATATCGTATGCAGTACCTATGGGGTAAGGTGCAACATATCAAATTTAGGTATAATTACAATAGTCATCTACTCTGCAATCCTAAAAGATGTTACACGTGATCACTCCTGTCCTCTTAGGTTAGAAACCAGCGGACTCTAACAGTGAAGGACATAAATGACAATTCGCCAATATTTGAGAGACACGAGTACAGTGTAAAAGCCTCTGAGGTAAGGACACTGCCTTTGTCAGGATTATTGATTTTCTCTTCAAAAATGAATTTCAGGCAACTTCTACAAAAACCGGGTTGTAGTATCAAGAGTTTTTCTAATGTTTTTAATTTCTGTTACAGACTTTGCCAGTGGGAAGTGTGGTGATTCAAGTCAAAGCCACTGATGCAGATGCGACTCCAGAATTCAATACTATATACTACAACATACACGTAAGTTTGCAAATTAAACAGCTTTTTTTAGAAGTAGTGTTGTTAAGTATAGACCTTGTTGCATTAAATATGTTTTTTTCCTTCTCTGTACACAGCCACCCTCAGATACATTTGACGTGACAACTGACGGTTCAGTGATATTGACTAAACAACTGAACTTTGCTGTGACTACCTCATACCGTTTCAGTGTGATAGCCATGGTAAACATCTATACTACTTATGATCTAGGGCCATATTATGTTTGACAACACCAACAGTACAAATAGTCAAGTTAGCATTATTGTTAATTTCTTTACAGAGGGCGTTCCACATAGTGAGATGGCTCCTGCATCTCCCTTAGCGAACTGGGGTTACCGAGTAACCTACTGTGCTGCTTGAATGTGCTATACTGTACGTGAACCCTCCAGACATGGTCAATTATGTTTTATTTTTTATTTATTTGTGTGTGTGTGGGGGGGGTGGGGGCCATTAACAGAAACTTATTTAATAGACATCCACATTTTAAATTGAGCCAGTCAATAGTAATCATTGTCATGTTTGTAATCCCTTGGTATATCTAAATGACATATTAAAAAATACTTTTTTTCAAGGTCAAAATTGGAGGTTAATATAGGGGATACTATGTCAATTGGGTAACATTTTTAACTATGAGATATAAATTTGAAACTTTCACAGAAGTGTTTTTCAAACTAAGACAAAGATTTTTGTATTGTAAGTTCTGTCAGGACCATTACAGTCAAGAAACACAACAAGACAAGAAATTCTCAATGCAATTCTTTATTGAATAGTTATGGATTAGATTTGGCGGTATGGTCCCCTGATTTCCATGAGCACCACGGAAAGCAGAGATTCAGGGAATGGCGGCAGCATAGGGAATGCTAACCCAATTTAAGATTAGGAGAACAAACAATTCCCCCATGAACAGCCAAGCAGCCAGGAGTTGCGAACAAAGCAGAGAACTTTTGAAATGACCAAATTTGAAACTGACCAATGAGAAGAGTTGATGAGCTGATCTAGAACACCTGGGTCATTCCAAGCCAAATCACTGAGGTGCTGTTTCCACGTAGCTGGACATTTTTATATGTGGATATTTTTCCTCCTGGTTGCATTGGTTGTGCATTGGTTCTGGCCTTCCGTTTCCACGTAGCAGATATTTAAAATCCAGCTTTAAAAAGCAGGAGAAAAAAATATCCTTTTCAGGGGGCTGAAACGCATTTGTTACAATGGAGGATTTATTTTTATCCACATGTTGCGTTTACACCTCAACAGGAGAAAAAAATACCCTGCTAAAAAAATATCCTGCTGCGTGGAAACAGCACCTGAATCGTCCTGCACCACCATCTCAGATTTGGCCAAAAAAAAATCAAGGAGGTTCACACACTTCCCAATAGGGAAGGTGCACAATTGCAGCTCTCAACTCCTTACTGTTTTGACATTAAAATTGGTATGTCAGGTCTCGTTTTGAACAGAGTCCTCGAAGAGCTCACTTTCAGATTACCATATCTAAAGAAACACTTAACCCCTTAGCACAGCACTATGGCTCTCTGTAATGTCATGGCAATGTTGTTATGATGTAGTTCAGCACTTTCAGCAAGTGAATAGTGTCGCTGACGTCGCGACCCCTGCTGCAGTAAGAGGCTACGGTAGGTTCTTGCAAATTTCAAGGGATATTAATTGGAATATGTACTTGTGATATGTGGGCATTTACACATCCTCTAGTCATTTATCATTTTTTTGTGGTGGCTTAAAGTTGCTCAGAAAATGCTCACCTTTGAATTGTCGGGCTTCTTTGAAGGACTTTGGGAAGTACAGTTTCAAAGACAGAGATTTGATATTGACAAAGTATGCTCCCAACCAATCTCTGTACGTTGGGTTTGAAGACCGATCCTCTGTGATGAAGAGTTGAGAAGATATGAAGTCTTTAAAATGGAAAAACTGAAAGTGGGTGCCATCTTTGAGACGTTATACCAAAACAATGTCACCAGTCTACACCTTATCATCAACTGTTTTGGAAAGATTAGATGTATGTTGTAAACATATAAAAAAACTGGGATGGTATTCTGTCTCATTTTGTCATAATGATTTTTTAAACACCCATTGCTCTGTGACTTCCACAGCTCCTAGGGCTGGGCGATATTGAGAAAAACAATAATCTCGATTAGTGTCTGCTATATCTCGATATACGATATACATCTCGATATCTATGCAAGGAAGATAATATGTACAAAAATAAAAAATATAACAAAGCATCAAAATGCTTAAACCATGTGAGATCAAAGGCTGGACTAGAGTCAGACAGGAGTCAGGCCCGTTACTCCGGACCGCTTCCAGACGGAACGAAAATAATCCGGTCTTTGTTCCTAGACGGCACTATTTGTGAAGCGAGGGGTGCATCGCACATCTATGGTGCATCGTCAGTATGCAGCGGTGATAAACAGAAAACGGCAGTAATAAACGCTTATTAGTGTCACTGTATGCACTTATAAAAACAGCGGTAACTTTCTAGAAACACTTAAATCATATTTTAGTTGTTTATTATCATTTCGAAGCGGTTTCCAATGATTGGGAAACGCATCACGGCTGTATTAGCACAGCCGGTTTACCCCACTCTGGTTGTATGGGACAAAGATGTCTGACAAAAAGCGTCACGGACGGACGGACCAACGGACAAAGCCTCTTATAGAGATGCTCCTCATCAGAGGCTCTAAATCCGAAATAATGGCATATTATTGAGCTGTTCATCCTTTTCTTTGGAACAAATTCTGCTGTTTCGGCTTCTTCTGTGGGCGCCGCCATGTTGAAAGAGTTTATCAACACAAACACACGCCGCTACAAGCAAGGGAAGGGGGAGGAGGAGCAGCAGGGGGAGGGGAGCCAGCTCTGTTGGGGGGAAACACACGCAAGGAGGAGGCGGGGCGGACCGCTCCACAGCACAGAAGGGAAATCAGAGTGGCGAAATCTTACGCATTTACAGCCTAAACTCGAGATATTCGATATGTCAAAATATTAATCGATTTCATAAAAGTTCTCGAGAAACCATAAAACTCGATTAACCGCCCAGTCCTAACAGCTGCTATGAAAAACTGATATCAGTGGCATCTTCGCCATGTTATATAAAAAAATGACAGAACACCACCCCAGTTTTTGGATATGTTAAAAACAGACATTGAGTCTTTCTAAAACTGTTGATGTCATAGTGGTGAGTTCTTTCTCACTTTTTAAGAATGGATTTGTAAAAACGGCTGTGTGACATCTGCAGCTCGCTGCTCTATTGAGGTGGGGCCCCTACTCTGATCTTTGCAGGCTACATGGGGGCCCTATCTACCAGTATTTGCCATGAGGCCCTATGTGCAATTGTTCCGCCACTGTGAATGACTTGAGCAATTTGAGTAAATATTTTGGATACAAGATATTTGACTTGAGCATTTTCGACACACTCAATATAATACGGCAGAAAAGTAAAAGTGGCTGATGAGTGAGAGGTTTTTTCTCAGCTTTTACTGCAACTACATTTCAGTAAATCAAAGGTTATAGACGTGTGTAAACTTCATCTTTAAGCACTGAAAACCAAATACTGGAATAAAGTGATGAAATGTTGAATGACTGAAACATCCCCGTAGATCTTGAAACAAAATACCCTATCCTGACTATCACCACATGTTAATGCACTTTATTCTAAGTCATAACAACGCTTAAAATCTTGTTTATCAATGTCGATGCAGTTCTGAGGCCTGCTGTGGATTATTTTGAGTTGTTTAGGAGATGTTACTTTTGATCATGTGATTAACCTTTCTACTTTTACTTGTGTTTCACTCCCATGTATACATGTATGTCCACTTGAGCAAACTCATCAAGATAAGGTAGAACATCAAATATTGATACTTCAGTCAGTAAGCATTGCAGTGGTTTAGCAACCTGCACACTGAGGAAGACACACGCCGAAACGCGTCTGTGAACAAAAATAAAGAAGAAAAAATTGATGCAAGGTGCGCCCCCCCCCCCCCCCCCCCCCCCCCCCCCCCCTATGACTATGACTATTAACGGTTGATATCTACATCTACGGAGTAAAGTTACAGAAGTGATCAAGAGAAAATCAAGTGCTGAAATAAATTTGGGCAAACATCCATCTGTATCAAGTATATGTGTTGGCAATGCTAAATGCTACTTGACAAATCAGAATGGTTCTATTCATGTATTGCTAATCCAATTCAAGACTTTCTCTACGGTATAATGGCAAAATAGTAACTCATACAGTGTTGAGGATTAAACACGTGGCCATAACCTTTCATTCAGGAACATTTAGTTACCTAAAAATGTAGTTACCTAAAAGCTAAAATAAAAATAAAAATAATAATGGTATATAAATCACTCAACTGCTTCTTCTTCTCTGCCGCATTCTGTGCTTCAAAAATACTCAAGTCAAATGTATTGTATCAAAAATGCCCCAAGTCCAACTGCCTGTCATTCACAGTGTCAGCCCAAATAGATTGGCACCCAACAGTCTGCAAAGGTCATGATTAGGGCCCCTACCACAAATTCAGGAGGGCCCTGGCCAAATGCCCTGCTTGCCCCCCTATAGCTCCGCCCCTGGTAATTCATGGGACTTAGGTGGTTTTAAAGGAGCTGCTGATGTAACACAGCAAAGGGTTTTTAAAGAGTCATTAAAGGAAATTGAGGCTGAACACCATCCCAGTTTTTGAATATGTTACAAACAGACATCTAATCTTTACAAAACTATTAGGTTAATTGTGGTGATTGCAGTCATTGTTTTGGTATGACATGGCAAAGTTGCCCCCCAATATCAGTTTTTCATAGGAGCTGTTGAAGTCACACAACAGTGGATTTTAAAAAAAAATAATTGTGACCAAATGAGGCAGAATACCATCCCAGTTTTTGGATATGTTAAGAACAGACATCTTTCCAAAACTGTTGATAATACAGTGGTGAGTCGTGACTTTTTTGGTATAACGTGACAAAGATGGCACCCACTTCAACTTTTTCCATTTTAAAGACATATCTTCTCAATAGTTAATCACAGAGGATCAGTCTTCAAACAACAACATACACAGACTGGGAACATACATTGTCCATATCAAACCTCTGTCTTTAAAACTGCGCTTACAACAGTCCTTCAAAAATGCCCACAAATTCAAAGGTGAGAATTTTTTAAGCAACTTTAAGACCCCAGAAAACGGTGGTAAATGACAAGAGGATGTGTGAAAATCCACATTTCACAAGTAAATGTTCCAAATGTTACCCCTTGAAATTCACAAGGACCTACTTAAAGTATTTTTTTAGATACAACAATCTGAAAGTGGGCTCTCTGAAAACTCTGTTCAAAACGGGTCAGGGGGGTACCTGACAAAAGGATTTTTAATGACAAAACTATAAGGAATTGAGAGCTATAATGCTGCACTTCTGCTACTGGGACATGTGTGAACCTCCTTGATTTTTTCCTGCCAATTCTGAGATGGTCGTGCGGGATGATTCGGAGATTTGGCGTGGAATGACCCACCTGAGACAAATAAGCTGCAAGCTCTTGACTACCCGAACTAACGCTGGCGCTAGTATTTGTCTGAAATATGATTAAATATGCATACGAGATAACATCTACTTAAACAAACAAAAACAATACTTCACACTTTTTCACATTTTATCCGCCCTACATCACTTGTGAAAAATGTGCCTTCTTCACTTTTTTCAAGGTCAGAAGTAGCAGATTTATAATGCCTTTTGCTATTCCGAGGGTAAAATCAGCTACTTTTGACCATGGAAAATGTGCGTTCCACTACATTGGTGTAGATGGTGAGGTGTTTAAGGGTCAGTATAATATATGAACCAATACTATTGCAATTTGTTTCATGATTGGTCTGTTTATCACATATTTCAGTTCATTTGACCTCATTTGCATATTTAGTCATCATATTCCAGAAAACGTGCAATACAAAACATATTTGCCATAGAGTGGGTTACCAACTGTGAAAGTTTTCAAATCACAAACAATTGATGACACATGTCTGACATTTCATACATAAAAAATGGCGATGATGGTTAACAACAGAAACATCTGAAGTGCTCAAGGGGTACACATGGGCGATTCTACAATTAGAGTACAAGTTCAGGAACCGTGCAAACTGAATTATTGGTATACTTAGTATTCACATTCTGACAATGACTGAAGATGTTGGCAGTGGTCATGTTAGATAATTAATACTACAATTTTGGTAAATCTTCCAGACCAGGCAAAGAAAATACCATTTCCATCATGGAAATAGTAGTGGAAATGACGGTTGTGGAAATGGCATTTCCTCACTTTAACTCCAAAATCACATGCTAGCTAAGCAGTCTAGCCTTATCTTTTACCATAATGTTAGATGATCACAAATGACAACTACCAAAGGTTATAAATCCTGATTGTTTTATTCCTCTCATGAAGTAACAGTCGCGGAAATGACATGCATAAAGTGTCTGCTGAGTTTAAGCCATATTTACCTAGATTTTTCTTGATTTTCTTACCCCCTTTGGGAAGAACAGATTATTTTGCCGTGGTTACTGACTAATTGTAAAGCAAGGTGCTTGAGATTGTAGTTTGTACAGAGAAGTGGAGATAAACACAGTGGACAGCTGTTCAACATGTGAAAATGTTGATATTTTCACAATATTTACTTTAATACAATACTTGTTTACTTACGTGGGTGTAAATAATATTTTATGATAGAATTATAAATTAATGTCAAATCCAAAAACAAGGTCAAGGGCCAAAGGTCAGGCTTAGGGACAGAGGCAAAATGGCTACAATCACCTATTAAATGTTTAAACTTTTGTAGAAAGCATCATAATTAAACCATAATTTATTCCTTCCAAGTTCCCTTTAATAATTCCTAAATGTGGGTGAAATAATAATGTATAACTTACATGTATACATTGTATACATCTCCAAAATATTTGCCAGGGACATACATTTTTTAAAGGGGCATTCCACGAGACATGAATATGTATTGAAAGTGGGTCATATATATAGTGGAATAGTAGCATAAATTTCAAATTTGGTGCCTTCTTGGCCGAGTAAAGGCAGAAAATGACTTTAGTGCTTGTGGATTTGTGACAACAATCCCCATAATGCATTGCAATTCTCAAGTTCCACAGGCCACACCCAGGCAGCTCTGCCAGTGACTTACTGGAGCCCCAATGCCAGTGATTTCAAAAGCACTGATCTGTGATAGGTCTGTTAGCGCATCATGTCCCAAGGGAGCAGTGCATTGGAACGGTACCATGCTCAAGGTGCCTCAGTAATGGAGGAGAATGGGGGAGAGCACTGGTGAATTATCCCCCCCACCGTCCTGGCGGGTCGGGAGTCAAACCGGCAACATTTGGGCTGCATGTCTGACGCCCTAACCGCTTACCCATGACTGCCCTTAAATTGGAGAATCACACACATACTGTATAGTTTTCTTGTTGGTCTGTGCAGTTTCAGCTCCATACTGAGGTGAAGCTGGCTGGAGGGAAAACTTACTGTCAATGTTTCATCTGTAGAATGTGGTCATGATGGGAGGTGAAGCACTTGCCTTCTTCAGTTTCCACAGGAAGTAAAGGCACTAGTTTGCTTTATTCACCAGTGATGTAGTGGTGGTCCAGGATAGGTCCTATAATAATATGTAGTTTAAAAACATCGTGGTTGCATTCATACTAACTACAGATTCATTATATAGGATATTGGACATCTCTCTGATGCTACAACTGTCATTATCAATGTAACCGGTGAAATAGAGGACAATGAAGTTGTGCAAATATACATCAACAAGCACCCTAACCAAGTACTGAAACAGGTTCATGACACAGAAAGGTGAGTTTCATTCTTGTGATGAATAATGTTCTTGTTTACAATACATGTTCCACATTTTGTAAGTGATTATTTGCACTTGTTTTTCATTGTTCATGTTCATGCATTTAATGTGTTTTTTTCTCACATTGATCATGTGTTTTTCTAATGTTTGTCTTACCAGAGCACTTGAGAGGGGACTGACATTATGGGTGATGATAACAGATGTTGAGAGAGGCAACAGTGACAGCGATGCTGAAGTCAGCTTTATTGCCAGAGAAAATGATGTCATTGTTCCAACTGAAATCCTTAAAGGGTGAGATTGTCCACATAAGAATCCTGGGTAACACCATCGTTCTTTAGAACTTACTTTGTGTGTACTTGCCCGTAATATGCCCTGCCATTACATTTAGTTGCATGCATGTTTTTCATACGGGGGAAACGTTCAAGCCCCTCTCAAAATGTTCCCCGTGGAGTATGAGTCCTTAGCATTGGACCCAAAGCACAATTATAACATCATAGACTCTGCAGAGGTCCGTTCGAATTTGATCTTCGAAATCATTCAATCCAGTAATCCAAAATGTACCTTTTGTCCAACAAAGACGATGGCCACAAGCCGAACAGAACTAAAGGTTACAAACCACGGTTCTCTGAGGGAGATGAATAAGATATCTACTATATCTAATATATATCTACAATATCTAATATATCACTATGGGTATCATCTCTCTTGTGTGATACTTACCAAAGCCAGCTTTCAATTGTGCCACCAGGCCAATGAGCCGCAGCCGAGGGCTTGCCCAGGAGTATATAACAGAGTTCGTGCACACTCAGATTTCTTCTGAAAACAACCAATCCTCTCAGAGAACAGGGGTTACAGTCGTTACCATTAGTTCTCTTTCGGTCGACTCATTTCGACATCTCACAATTGGTGTTTGCTTTCAATCCTGAACGGAATGCCGGAGATCGGAGACAGGCGGGGGCCACCCCTCTAGATACCCCTCTGTGCCTGTCAAGACGTGGTGACATACCCGAGAGGAGGTTGGTTCAGGGGCCTAAGGACCCAAGCTCTGTGGCCTAGCGGTTTGACCACCAGTGTGTCCGGAGGGCAGACCAAGCCCTCTAGACACTGCTGTGCTCCTGGGGCTGTCCTGGGAGTGCGATCTGAGTTGGAACGAGAGGAGGGTCCACTGGGGGACCACACCACCGCACTTGGCTGTCCGAGGCAGTGGGCTCTCCTGTGCGCTAACAGTGGGAGAATGGGGTTCAGGGCTCCAAAGAGGGCTCTGTGGTCCCAAGAACCAGGGCCCTAGGCCATCATTAGCCTTGTAGAGGGCTAATGAGCCCTGGCGCCCTGGATTGTTCTGATGACATTATCCAGGAGCCCCGGTATTCAAGTGAAGACGTTCCAGCTACCCATGGATGCACTAGACTCTTAGGCAAGGGACCCTCCCAATGGCCCGGGGAAGCCAAGCTTTGGCCGTTGTGGGGTTGGGCAGGCATACAAGGCCCCCCCTTCCAGTGTCACAGCCCTGGTCTCCGAGTGACCAACTGGGCTGCACTAGAGCCAAGAAATCTCTCTGTGGGGAAATGACCGTAGGGGAGTCCAAAGGGCTCGTGCGTAACGCCTTATGCTTGGCCCGTGGAGACTCTCACGTAAAATGTCATTGCATGTTTTGGGAAATGCCCAAAGGGCCCCGAGTCACCTGCTTGGTCTGGGAGTGCAATACCTACCCCTATGGTAGTGGTCACCCTGGAAAAGTTCCCTTTTGTGACTGACACTGGCGGAAGATCACCACGTGTCACTAAAGATATTTCCTGGCTTGTCTCCACCGAGACGTGATGCCAGCAGTCAACAGTAGTAGAAAGGATGTAGGCGGCAGAGCAGGCGTAATCCATTCGAGATGCCATAACTCTTACCCAGCCTCGTCAGTCAGGGAATGTGTGTCTGGCAAATCCATACGTCCAGGAGGGCTGTGCGTAAAGCTCCTCCGACATTTCCAAGAATCGTGCGGAATTACACCAGCTCGTGGCACCGGCACCCCGTGATCCGAGTTTTGGTATAACAGACGGGGCCTGGGGCGTCCACAGGTCCCTCGTGCTCAAAATAGCTCTGAAATGTGTGTGGAAAGGGAATGGAGCTACCGTGAGCTACCACACAACATCACACCAAAAGTGGTGAAATGGTAAATGACTAAAACAAGAACTTGTAATACTCTGGCCGGCAACACAGAACCCCATACTAACCAATCTTTCAATCGGTGCCTTGCCTCAACTGTTTACTAAGGGCTCTTGTGTCATGATTCAATTGCTGCTTGGGGATACAACTTAAATAAACCTCCAGGGCCCCTGAGCCTCTGGCACCAGACTAGGTTTTCTGGAATGGTAGCCTAACGCTTGAGTATTGGAATCACGTGTGTGGCTCTATGCACTGCATCGCTGAGATTCGAAGTGTCATTACACACGCACCGTTCTACACTACAGTTACTTAAAAATGGGGGCAGTGAAATTTGGAGCGTGTTATACAGGGTAACCCTGTCTCCTACCATTGAAAGCTGTGCGTCAAGCAGAGTCTCAACCAATCCCCAGCGCAACACTGTTAGAAAGAGTGAGAGTGAGTTAGTGCACGCGGGAGAGAGACCACAGGGATTTGTGATTGCCACACCTCCGGGGTCCCTGAGCCTATGGTACCAGACCGAGGTAATGGCTGTGCAACGTCTGAGTATTGGGAATGACACGTGGGGCTTTTAGGTACCGCATCGCTGAAATTCGTAGTATTACTACACTCACACCGTAGATTCAGTTTATCTTGGTCTCAAGAGAGATGAACAGACCAAGGATATGGATCACTGGAGCCATGACGTGTGGTTATCATCTGGCAAGTCAAGCATGGTAGTAGCACTGATATGGTTTGGGAATGTATGAATGCTGTCAACATTGGAAAGTTGAATTTCACTAACGAAACATGCATGTCAACAAACACAGTGGCTAAAGCAGATCATGATACTCTCTATAGGATTTAATTCAAATCTCACACCCATCTATTTTAGCCAGGCACAGACTCAAAATGTAAAGGTTTAATGCAAAGAAAGGTTGAAACGCACACCGATGATGACCTCCCTTTTAATCCCTTTTCATTTCGAGACGTTTCGGGCCATTAGCAGACACTCGACAGGATTTTAGCCTGAGGTGTACTCGTTACAAGATGTAAAACGTTAATGGTAGTATTTTGACTTTTTGTGAAGGGACAACAAATTTCAGCAGTTATATCTGTTGTTAACAGGTCATTAATCATTGTGTAGAAGTGAAATTCCTTTAATGTTGTCCTATGAAAAGATATACTTATCTTCAAAAATATGAGGGGTGTACTGTACACCCCTCACCGTGCTCACTTGGTATGTGACATACTGTATCAATCAGGTCACACTTTTTTTTAGACAAATATCTTTATTGGTTTTTCCTTTTAATTAGCAAACAATCACATACAAAAACAGAATAGAAATAAAGTAAAAAGAACACAGGAAGGCACGTTGACAGATATAATCTTCAAGCATAACAGTATGTAGATACAAAATCTTGAGATTAACAATGTGAAGACAGTAAAAAAAAAAAAAAAAAAACCAACATGAGCAAAAAAAAAAAAAAAAAATGGGTTATACAATTTCAGACAAACCCCCTCTCCAAAAACTCCATAAAGGAATCCCAGATCTTAACAAGTGTGTTATATTTCCCCTTGATTACGTATGTCAACTTCTCCATGGCTATACAGTGTGAAAGTCCTTTAGTCCACATTTGCTTACTTGGCCTATACATAGATCTCCATGAAAGAGCTATTTTATGTTTTGCTTCAAGTATACAGTATATAACCATTGATTTCTCATACTTACTGAGGGTACAATTTTCTGGGAAAAGTCCCAGTATACAAAACCTAGGACACAATGGAAGATGTGTATCAGTTATCTTAGACAAAGTCTCAATTATCTCCTTCCAAAATTCTTGGATAATGGAACATTCCCAAAGACAATGAAATAGAGTCCCTTTTTGTGTACCACATTTAACACATAGATCAGGTGTGTTAGGATCAATACGATGTTGTATTACTGGAGTAATGTTCTCATCAGCCATTTGTACTGAAGTAACTTAAACCGTGTATTTATTGTTTGAACTTGGCTTTGTAAGCATACATGCTGCCATTCTTCATCAGTTATTTCTTCTTTAAGATCTAGACACCAGGCATGCCTTTTATCATCTGAGGACTCTACTGATTTTGCAATGATATTGTGATAGAATCTAGAAATGAGTCCAGGTCTGCCACAATAGTTCACAACTATCATTTCAATAGTGTTCAGGGAGGGCATGTTTAAAGAGTTTTGAGTTTGTTAATAAAATGTCTAATCTGCAAGTATTTGAAAAAAATGCTTGCCATCAATGTTACATTTTTGCTTGACATCAGTGAAACTTAAAAGGACGTTGTTGTCATAAAGATCTGATATTTTATTGATACCCTCATTAGCCCATATCTTAAAGCCAAGATCATTTGTACCTGGTGTGAAATTTTTATTTCCCCAAATGGGAGAAAATTGGGATAAAGCAGCATTTTCTTTTAAGTATTTCAAAACCTCATACCAGACAGTCACCGTGTTCCTAACAAAAGGATTTAAGGTATGCTTTTTCAAAAAAGAAAGTTTAGCTGAATGGAGATATAACTTAAGAGGGATTTTGGAGGTTGTCTTCTCCTCAATCTTCTCCCAGTCAGGGAATGATGTAGTGTCAAACCAGTATGAGGCCGCTCTCAATTGTGCTGCCCAATAGTATCCTTGGAGAAAAGGGACCTTTAACCCACCCCTATCATATGGTAAATACAACAGTCATGCGTAACATGGGGCGTCTATCATTCCAAATAAAATGACAAAAGATCTGCTTCATTTTGGCAAAAAAAAGTTAGTAGGAGGAGGAAGTGGTATGGTTTGAAAGAGGTAAAGGAGCTTAGGAAAAACATTCATTTTCAGAACGTTAATACGTCCAATCATGGACAGCGGCAGGGATTTCCATCTATTTATAGAGCCTGTCACAGATTCAACAATGGGGTCATAATTAGTGGGTACCAATGATTCCATTGTTGGTGTAATTTTAACACCTAGATATGTGAAACTATCCTGGATGTATGTAAAGGGAGTACCGTATGTAGCGGTGGGGTTTCTCTTTCTGAGCTTTTCGGGAACATGATTGTAGATTTTGTTGTATTAACTCTATATCCAGAAAAGCTCCCAAATATTTCTATAGATTTCAGTAGGGCAGGTACAGATTTCTTCATGTTGGTCAGGAAAACAACATCATCATCAGCAAAGAGTGCTATTTTATTTTCAATATCATTTATGTTGATACCGGTTATCTCAGGGTTGTTTCTGATTGTAATAGCCAGGGGCTCTATAGCTAATACAAAGAGAAGAGGTGACAAGGGACATCCTTGTCTTGTGCCTCTGGAGAGCGGAAATTGTTTTGACACTATGTGGTTTGTCAGTACTGACGCCCTTGAGTCATAGTACAGAATTTTAACCCAGTTCAGGAAATAACTGCTTATACCAAAACGTTGAAGAACTTCAAATAAGTATGTGTGTTCCACCATATCAAAGGCCTTTAATGCACCCAAACCTATCATGGTCATGTCAGGTGTTTCTTTTTTAGAGTATGTAATATTAACACCCTGCGGATATTGTGGAAACCTTGTCTGCCCATAATAAAACCATTTTGGTCTGGCTTAATAATAGATGGCAAATGTTTCTCTAGTCGGCGTACAAGAACTTTGGCAATAATTTTAGCATTATTATTGATCAAAGATATTGGGCGGTATGACTCACATTTTGTAGAAGGTTTGCCGGGTTTTAATATCAAAGTTATAAGAGCAGTCCTCAGCGTGGTTAAGTTCTTTTTGAGCATTATCATCCAACTTAGGTATGTCTATTTGGTTTAAAAACTCGTCAAGTGAGTGAGGAGTTGCTTTAGTTTCCGATGTATATAGTTTTGAATAGAATGTCAAAGTTTTTATTAATGTCTTGTAAATTAGCAATTGGTTTCCCTGCTTCAGACTCAAGTTCAATCAAAGTTCATTCTGTAATGATTTTATACGCCACGCCAGGAGCTTCCCTGCTTTTTCCCCTTGGTCATAGAATGTCTGTTTTAGTTTCATTAGACTAGACGCTGCCTTATTTGCTGATAACTCGTTATACTGAGCTCTGAGAATATCCAGTTTTTGTTTGGTCTCATTCGTATTGAGAATAGTGATTTCTTCTTCTAATTCTTTAATGTCTCTTTCCAACTATATCAATTTTAAATGTTGTTTATTTGAGATACTGCTTGTATAGCTGATCATTTGTCCCCTGATAAAAGCCTTGAACGCCTCCCATCTAATTGACGCTGATGTCTGGTTGGTGTTTATTTTAAAGTGGACATCAATATTTGCCTCAAGAAATGTCAAAAACTTACTATCATGGATCCATCGTGGGCTCAATCGCCACACTGAAGGTCCTTTGCAAGCTCCAGTGACAATATAGGAGAGCAACAATGGCGCGTGATCTGAAATGACAATACTTTTGTACCCACAGTCATTAATATTTTCTATAAGGGATTTAGAAACAAGAAAATAATCAATACGAGAGTATGAGTAGCTGAGTAGCAAGAGTATTCACGTTTAGATATGTTCTTATGTCTCCAAATGTCACATAGACCACATTTATTCATATGGTATTGAATTGCTTTCCTACTTTGAGTGTGTGTGACATCTATACCTGAGGTTTTGTCAAGTGCTGGAATCAACGTGCAATTGAAGTCACCTGCTACGCAGAAGGCACCATATAGTGATGATAAGGTCAAAAATAAATTGTCATAGAAAGAGGCATCATCATTATTCGGCCCATATACACAAACCAAATTAATATCTTGACCCAATAATGAGCCTTGCACAACACAATATCTGCCCGCTGAGTCTAATATGGTATTGTGAATTTTTAATTGAACAGAGGAGTGAACTAGTATCGCTACCCCTCTTGCATGAGAAGAATATGAGGCTGCTATGATCTGCCCTGGCCATCTCCTTTTTAAGGGTGTAAGTTCAGATGAGAGTAAATGAGTTTCCTGAAGGAAAGCAATGTGTGTTTTTAGTTGTTTCAATCTGGAAGTTACTTGTTTCAGCTTCACCAACTTCCTAAGACCCCTTACATTCCATGAAATCATATTTACCCTTACCTCTCTGCTCATGATACCATAAATTGTAAATTAACCATTATTACTGTCATCTATAATCATAACATGTAATATTACCAACAATGTGCCTTCAAAATTAACATAAAACAAACCAAACACAGGCCTATCCCAAACATGGTCAAACACCACCCCCATGCGTACAAAAACGCATATTCCCCCTCCCCCCCCTTGACCAGCGTCCCGGTCAGGCTCCAACCTGATCCTATAAAGGGAGCAGTGAGCAACCAATCGTCACAATGGAGAAAATTAAGCAGTAAACAACAAAATAATACCTTGGGTGTAAACTCCGCCCAGATATTTTTTCTTTTAAAAAAAAAGTGAAAAATAATATTCTTTGTGACCAAAAATGTTTCACAGTCCACAGTAGGTTTAGTTTGGATCAATGTCTCTTACAAATGTTATAGTGCCACTGTAGTTACACACAAGTAGGTTACTGTTGACAATCTAGACCGTCAATCAGAACTATGGTAGGCTATTATTGTAGGCTAGTTTATTTTTACCCTTGTTCCTTGGAAGAGCCACCTCGGGCATCTCGTGTAGGTCTGTTCGAGCGTTCCAGCTTATCGACAAATTTCTCAGCCTTGGCAGGAGAGTTTAAGAAGTGCCAGGCGTCTTCGTGCCAAACTCGCAGTCGCGCAGGAAATATGAATCCATAGTCCATGTTCAAGTATCTCAGCCATGATTTGACACCATCAAAAAGGTTTCCGTTGCTTCTGGACTTTTGGTGACAGGTCCGGGTAAAACAACACCCGACTGTTATCGCATGTAACCTCCTTCAGACGTGTCGCATCCATCACTTTGTCACGAGCAGACAAGAATTTCACAAGCACAATGCGCGGTTTTGTCTCACTTTGTTGTTGTTGGGTTTGTGCTGTCGGCGTCATAGGTAGGCTACCCAGCCGAAATGCTTGCTCGATGTTCAGATGTTCCTCTATACCCTGTACTTGTGGAAGCCATGCCATCAGAAACGCACGGCAGTCTCGCTTTTCAGAGCCCTCGGGAATTCCGACCAGTTTAATATTGCAACGTCGGCGTTGATTCTCGATGTCTTCCATCTGCATAGCAAGCTTTTGAACTTTATCCCATGTGGTGTCAGCCACTGCTGTGAGAGAGGTGATCTGGTCCTCCACCGCACTAATGCGGTTCTCGGCTTCATTGAGTCTTTCGGATTGCATCTTTTATCTCGCGGTTAGAGGAGACCACTTCTTGTAGTTGTGTGGAAAAGTTGCTTCTAACTTCATGTAGTTGCGTGTTAAAGTCATCTCTGAGCGATTTAATAGCTGACAGGATTTGACTCACATCGCTAGGTCTCTTGATTTAGCATAGTGCTCTCCTCCTCAGCTTCGGACTCGTCCTCCCGTGGCACTTCAACGTCGTGTTTTTTAACTTTACTTGTCTGTTTTCTCCCTCTACCTCGTCCTTTCCCTCCCATAAAACGACATTCAGACCTTAAGATTGATTTTGGTCACAATTCGCTCGATATTAACTGTTAAAACTTAAATGTTATTTGAATTCGGGCGGAGCCCTCAGTCCAAGCCACCTTTCAGTTACGCGCCATAACCGGAAGCCCCTCAGGTCACACTTATTCTTATCAATCAGGCCTGTGTCTTATTTAGCAATGGGGAGGTTGAAATGCTCAACTTTAATTCGCTCCAAAAAGGAGGCAGATATAAACTTCAATTCGCCAGACTAACTTGATCATGGAATTTGAGCAGACTCAAAAAAGGCTGGCCCAGTGTCGGCTAGAGCTGATAAAAAACCCGGAGGATCCGGTTGGAGAGCCGGATCAAGACCTCATCCGAACAGACCGGATGGCTGTCGTGCATTGATCCACCAAAGGCGGGTCAGACGGCATTTCATTAATATGTCAACAAAATGGCAGTTACAGCGCGAGAAATTGTGAAACCGGAATATATCCTCTTTAGTTGACTACAACAGCCATTCTCTAATCTCCCTAGTATGCTGTTCAGTCACGAACACTCACTGAGTAAAACTGAACCAACTC
The DNA here is from genome assembly GCF_034702125.1 of Engraulis encrasicolus. Taxonomy (NCBI): domain Eukaryota; kingdom Metazoa; phylum Chordata; class Actinopteri; order Clupeiformes; family Engraulidae; genus Engraulis; species Engraulis encrasicolus. The sequence goes on from NC_085857.1 coordinate 18,693,863, forward strand.
CCGCCTCGTCATTCATCGAGCCTGTTTGATCCGTCCAGCCTATGTTGTGGCCAATTGAGTGTTTGAGTCGCGGATCCCCGCTCCCTATGCGTGTGCTTCTGACTCTGTTGAGGTCTACATTTTAATGTTAATAGTGCTCTGCCAACGCTTTAACATCTCAGTCTGTAGGCTACTCTTAGGGAAATTATAGTCTACAGACGTGACTCTACTATCACTCACTGCGTTACAGCGTAGGCTACAGTCTTTAAAGCCACTGCTGCTGTCACTCCCCTCGTCCGAGTCACTCAGCAGCGGCGCCCTCGGCGACTCGGTGAGACGAATCCTGACTGAGTTGTTGGTAGCAGCGAATCCCCTACGGATCGGATCAACGCTTAAGTTTCGTTTTTGCCACGAGTGTGTGAGTCGCAAGGCAACTCGGCAGCGGAAGCGAGTGGTCATCTGCTGCTCGCCTCCTGACTGTCCCTGCTCAACTAGACTTCTGCTCCCAAATGTTTGACTTTTAGTCTTCTTAAATACAAACACACACATTATTTATTGCAAAATCAGGAACATGCCGTTTCACTGCTGCCAAAGGCTGTTCGAGTTGTGGTTGCATGTTCAGTGAGGAGACCCAGGTGGGTCGGATCGCAGCATGAGTTTAGGAACTGTTACATTCATAAAGTGAGTTTTGTTGATCAAACTGTCTTACTCTTTGATTTATCAACGTGAATTGATAAATGGAACAACAAAGGCGAGGCGCATAGCTACTTAACGGCAGAAACGTTTTAAAAAATACATTATTTTTATTTATTTTAAATAAGTGATCCGTGTGATCCGATTGATCCGTCTAATCCGGATACCCTCCTTGGAATGATCCAATCAATCCGGACGCCTCAAAGATTCGAGTTAAGCACCTCTAGTGTCGGCCCATTGCAGATTAATGAGCTGTTGGACCAGTGATATGGGACCGGCGGGCCTTAGATAATCATCCAATAGATTAGTCCAAAACAGATCATTTATTCTTGGCTAGGTAAAATGGTAAATGTGCACAATATCCCTTCATGTATTTCAGATTTTTCCCTATATTTCATTTTTCTCAACATACCAGAATTTACTCAGTCCTCAAGGTAGATTCAAATATAATTAGGTATAAAATACTTGGACCAAAATTAAATTTTAGTAAAATGCAGGCCACCGGTGCATCAACAAGTGCAAGGTGGTGCAGAATGAGGCGGAGGAGAGGCGGCGGGGGTCGGGAGATGGTTCGAGCAGAGGAGGTACAGACGGATACGAGACGTGGCCCAGGGAGAGAGAGGTAGCACCCAACACACCCAGCTAGCCAATGCATTGTAGCTATGCGCCGCTTCGCCGTTTCGTAATTTCCTTCATTCCCTTTCGTAATTCCCTTCATTAGCTGAGACCAATTTGTCATGCTGACCTTATCAAATCAGTCATGGATATTTGTACCCATTTGATAAATGCCCATGCACTTGTCTTGTAATGTTGCGCCAGCTAGACATCTTCCATTTGCCTTAGCTTGAGCTGTCACAAGATGCTGTGTTGAAGTTAAGCTAGTATCTGCCCTCTACCCAATTACTACCCTGGCTGGCCAGGTAGATTAGCTACACCGCCTCTGCGTTTTTCCTATGTAGCCTGAAACTAAAGAATAAAGATGTCGTCCCTCCCCTCTCGCTCAAAGCAGTCACAAATATGTAGCCTATTGATTTATTTTCTTAAACTGTTTTTGTATTGCTGCGCGAGCATAGGCTATACATCTTCTGTCTTTACGTGTCGCTGTCTGTCACAACCACCTGTGCTACTGCGTCTCATTACGTTTTAATTAGGCTACGGCGCAGCCCCACTTTCACTTTCTCAAATCCAACAAATATCTTGTTTTAGTCTATTGCTTGTCGTGTCTTTTGCAACTATGGTTTTAAACTAAATGTATTTTTGCTATCTTTTCCTTCTGTAATGGCATGTCACGTCATTATCAAGACAGTATTATCCTGAGCTGCCTCTTTGCATAGATGGCTAAGAAAGAAACCGTCTTTCCGTGCTGTTTGTGAATCGCTTGGTAGATACGCGCTCCCTTTATTGTAATAGCTATGAAACATGGTATCTTAACTTTGTTGTTGGAATGTGTCTGATATTTTACTGGGCCTTCATGAGTTAAATTTTCCTGTGGTGTTCACAGATAGGCTTTTGTATCCATGCAAACATGTTTTGTTCTGGAAAGCATTTAATCATTGGGATGGATGTTTCAATATCTTCATGTTTGAGGAGACCGGTTTGGACGCTCCAAGGCGTAGGCTATTGTACGTAACGTCATCAACCTCTGTTGGAAGCCTAAGCAATGAGCGGTCACTTGGTTTTGTTGTGGTGTGTTGCCATTTAGTAAGCTCACTGACAGTATCTGTGGACTGGAGCAATTTGAAGCTGAAACATTTACATTTTATTAGGCCTATTATTGTATATGGTGTCCATTTTGCAGTGTGTGTGTGTGTGTGTGTGTGTGTGTGTGTGTGTGTGTGTGAAATATTGCTTTGCTTAACAAGGTGTTTGTGTGTGTGTGTGTGTGTGTGTGTGTGTGTGTGTGTGTGTGTGTGTGTGTGTGAAATATTGCTTTGCTTAACAAGGTGTTTGTGTCTGTGGGACCTGTTTTCAGTTTTTGCTTAAGGGAAATGGTATGAATACTTTTATATATTGAGATTCACTGGCCAGGAAAATAATCAGGAAAATAGAGTTAGTTGTCCACCTCTCTATCTCCTACCCTCACACATACTCAGAACTTCACATGCAGGATGAAGGGAACATGAGGGTACACTGCGACCATCTCCCTAAGAAGGTTATTGTGAGTAGTGATGAAGCATTTTTTCGTGTGAGCTTTTTAATGTAGGCTATATTATATACGATGTCATAAATACCGATAGGCGCCGCATCGGTGTCGGGCCCTCAGGCGTCAAAAAGTGCCCGGGCCCTTTTCAGATCCCAGTCCAGGCCTGCTACTGTAACCGATATCCTGTTAATAACTGTAAGTCGTTTTGGATAACAGCATCATCTAAGTGTAATGTAATAACTCACCTTTGGGCCTTATTATCCCATTGACATGAAAGTTTCTTTTTTTTCCCGGTTTCCCGGAACCCACAGTGGCAGTCTGTGGAAAACTGACACTGGGCAGAATGAAATAGTGGTGTGGTTACTTGACCAGAATTAAGTAGTAGTAACATGCTTACTTGACCTAGTCAAGAACAATTCAAATGCCAAATTTGTGCCTGTGTACAATCAGTTCAACATGGGGAATACCTGAATTGTATGCATGTGTTTCTCCACAGACATCTGCGGGATAATTATACGAAGATCCGAGGAGAGCTGCAGGGGGTGTTTGGACCAGACACAAACTTTTGGATAGATGACGAGGACGATGACGATGGAACCAACCTGGGCCTAGCACTTGGTCTAGGAATTACACTACCCATTGTTTTCATCGTTGTTGTTGTGTGCGTTTATTGTTTTTGTTGTGATTGATTATTGTGATGATTGTTGTCAAGATCTATTTTTTTGCAGCCAATAATGTAATAACAACAAATGACACAATAACTGCCAATAAAGTTATAGTTAAAATGCAATAAAGGCAATAGCATAATAATTGATAATGTAATAATTATGGTCCTCATTGGTGGATGCTTTTGTTGGTGTAAAAGAAGATAAAAAGGGTAAGAAAGACATTGGAGAACAGCCGACCACCTACAGATACTGTGAACAACGACCATTTCAGTATTGAAGAAAAAACCCACTACAGTGGACAAGACATTGACAGATGTGCTCATCTCCAGAATGGCATCAACTAAAGGTGTATGTATCTCACGCCAGTGCATTCTGTGTTGAGGTGTGACGACTTTGCACGTTAACTCATGGTCCTCAACACCGTGAAATATCACTTTTGTCATGTGACGAGGTTTGAGTTGTTTTCCCGCCGTGTCGCAAATTTCTGAAAAACCATGCCTGACCCTAACCTGTCAGTAAAGCAATGTTTCTGCCGCTTTAGTTTTGCCAAGAACAGCAAAACAACCAAGGGAATTGCCGAAGTTGTTGGAAAAATTATGCCTGGACCAAAACCATCCCTATAGGCACGAGTAAACCAAGCATGATTCCCTCGACGGAAGTAGTTGACTTTTTATTGAGTCATGGGCGACAGGTGAGACAAAAGCATTTCAATTCGATTTGAGCGACAGTTTGTAGTAGACTAGAGTATGTCCATTAAAAGCAGAATGCAAGTGTAACCAGTGGTAGATAAGCTGCTTGTTTTTCTCGACTACCCCAAGACAACAACACAGACCCAAAAGGCTTCACAGGTTCGAATGTGCAAAAGTTTGTAAGAATGAGGACAAAAAGTGTACAAATACAATGTCTCTTTATTTTTCTTCTCAATTCAACAATTATGAAAATGGAGTCACAAGGCAATTCTCAATATTTATTTCATAAATAGGTCAATAGAAAAGTTTAATTTAATTTCTTTTTAAATAGTTTATCAGGTACCAATGACTATGACAATTACAATTTTACTCAAATCAAGGGGATCTCTATAGGCTACTCCACCTCACACTCACCAACCACCTGTAATATATACCTGGAGAAGAAAAGGGTTTAGAAGGCAGACTAGACAGGAAAGCCACCACCAGTGCACCCAACACCGCAAGTCACTACAATACTGCAAGAGAGGGAAGAAAAGCAAATTAAAGACAATACACAGCAAACTTCAATTCTACTCACTACAAATAAGGGAAATACACACAGGAAGAGAAAGAGTCTGCTCAACTAGTCCTAAGCACTCCACATGGGAGTCAGGTGGAGGAGAGCTAGAAGGGAGAGGGGCTAGTCCCACTTTAACCTACTGGAGCTGGATTGCTTGCTAAAATAAACCCAAAATTAACAAGGACAATTGGGAAGAACGTAAAGCCAAACAAACAAAACAAACAAATGCAACAAAAGCGAAGCAGCACAATGCAGCAACACGCAAAGCAAACAAAAGACACACAAACACCAAATGACAAACACATCCACACACACACACAGTAATGATGTCACACACACTAAAGACAGCTCCAGTAATACAGGCCTCTCACGCCAACTGGGAGCTGGGACGCACAAACAGCGACAGTATTGGGAAAATAATAAAAGGGCAGCGACAGCAATCACCCACTCCAGGCAAAACAGCAGTAGCGGTTGGGGTTAGACCTCTAAAAGCAAAGGCAGCCGGTTAATAGCGTGTTACAGGGATACTTGGCTATAGTGAACATGGCATACAAACTTACCGGTTCGGAGCTGGTCGCGTTGCTTGCCGACTATATATTGGATACACCGTAGGCCTACGTCCGTTTCTGGCATAAGCACACACGTTTCCTGCACGGGTACAAACAGGCATTAGGCTCACTGCTAGCGCTATCGTAGCCGACAAGCGTGAAACATTGGAAACTTACCGTGTTTCCACAAAGTAAGGTGGCAGAGGTAAACAACTGCCCAAACGGCAAGTGAAGCGACAGTGAAGCGACAGCACAGCCTCCACGCTCCGAATGACCGAAAGGAGCTTAAGCAATGCACCGATCTGTCGAGAATGAGATCGAATGAGAAACTACTATTAAAGGGACAGTTTGGTCAATTTCAACATGCAGTTGTTATGCTCACACTACCCTGGACTTGTCAGTGACTGAGATTTTTTTTTCTTCTTCTTCAGCCGTTTCCGAGATCCTGGTCATTGTAATGGGGGCAGCTCTTTGTTTACATTTCAAAAAAACGTTTTTATTTATTCCCAAAAACATCCAAAAGGTTATAAAACATCAGCAGACAACTAGCAAACAGCAGTACCCTTTGGGAAAATATTTGGAGTTGGCCTATGTTTCATTTTTTTAAAATGTAAACAAACGCTGCCCCCATTAGAATTGCTCATATCTCGGAAAGGGCTGAGCCGAAAAATGTGGCATCAACAGGTACTGACAAGTCAAGGGTAGCGTGAGCAATACAACTGCATGTTGAAATTGACCAAACTGTCCCTTTAACTGAAATGCCCAAGAGAAGCAGTGGAAGAGGGAAAAGTAGAACACGCACCTGGCATAACCGCATGAAGCGACTGCAGTCCAACACTGTAAAGGCGACAACGCAGCGCAGCTCGCAACGAGCTGCAAGGAGAAGGGAATGTGGTCACATACGGCCCAAACACAATAAACCCCATATCAAAGTTTCAGATACTTACCAGAAGCGGATAGCACAGAGGCACAGCCAACTCTTCGGAGCCCAACAGATCCAACGCAGCTGGCTACTACTAGCTCGAAACAAGCCCGAAGTCCGGTGTTTAAATAGGACCGGGTGGAACGCTTCACCACTCACAATGGTTCCGTCTCCATCCGCATTCACCCGGTTACACAAGCATTCCTAATGTTGTGCAAATTAGCTATGATGCGGTTCGGCCACAGCCAATGGGAATGTTGGAATGCTTGCATTCTGCTTTTAATGGGCTTACTCTAGTCACATCCATTGCTTGTATCGCTCTTGCTGCACAGCAATTCTCTGTCGCTTGAATCTTGTCACGGCTGGTCTATTCGCCCAGTTAATCTAACCTGTCACAGGATGTTGTGGAGCAGGCACGTGCACTCCAATACGGCAGGGGAGGCACGGCCTCACCAGCTCCAGATGATTATGATGAGATGCAGTAAATGTGAATAATAGTTAGGCCTACAATAACAGCTATTGTTGTCTAGCATCTGCACCATAACTACCATTTGAGCAGTGTTTAAACTGTTTCACTCGTTTTCAATCATTTTTGTGGCCAAAATCGTAATATTTGCCCATTTCATGTCAAATTCCTCCGAATACGCTGAATTTGGGGCAACTCTGAATTTGCCTCACCCCCGGATTGCGCAATCCCTCGTTAACAGGCTTGAGCGCATGCGCCATTTTGCTCGTTCTGTGAATGCAACCTGGTAATATTGTATTAAACGTTTTTATACATTTAATAGAAGTATGTATGGTGTGCCCTCATTTCCTGATATTTTTTTAAACTATTTTCTACGTGTGATTATCATTTCTTTACTCTGAACGCCCACTGAAATATACAGTGGTGAGGCCAGCAGTAGCCTGGCCGCAGACTCCTTCTGGCGTTCAGTCTTGCTGGCCAGTTACGTCATAGCGAATCTGAAATTCACAATACAGTCAGTCGGTGTTGTTGGCTAGCTTGTTCACTTTGACTGCTACAAGTGGATTTCATAACGAAACTAAGACCATTCTCAAAGTTGGATTTCCAAGGGGAAAATATGTGATAAAGAATGGAGGACCGACAGAGCTGAAGGGTTTGCTGCAGGTGACCGGTCAACTACCCGATCATTTCAAAGTGAGCGGTACAACAGAAACTATTTTTTTGTTTCCCCTGTGTCTTGTTTGCAACTGGCGAGAATGTGTGGAAGAACATTCGCATGGGATTTCACGACTTAACAATTTACTAAGGACTAAGGAGCCTCACGAAACAAATCCTCGCGGCTACTCATATTCATATTCAATGCCAAATTGCTTTGGACGTTTGGGGCGTCTCGAATAGATGTGGCTTTGGATGAACAGCGCCGGCTAAAGTAACGTTAGCATGCGCAACGCCAAAAGTGAAGGAAAAGAGCGGCGCCTGGACCTGATGTACGTGTTAAAGGTAAGATCAGTGTTTCCTATGTGTGTGAAGCCTGTGTTTGTGAGACCCGTGGGGAGATAAAGAATCCGCCGTGATTCTGTCTGGTGTGGTGGTAGCTTTTGTGATCTGAACAGGATTCTCATGTGCCCTGTAACTGTTTGTAAAGTTGAGTACAGGGCGTTGAGGTAAATCAAATATACCCGTGTAGCCTAACTACAAGACTCTGATCTAATTCCAAAGTGTAGGCATAACATAAATGACAGTCCCAAAATATTTGGTGACCATATCGAAGCTTGTGTAGTAATCTCTGTTTAAATGTTGACATTCGCTTCCTGCCACACCTTTGTCCCACATCGTTTGCCGTAGCCTCGTACAAGTAGATGTAGGCCTACATTTGCACGAGAATCCGGTGCTTATCACAAAAGCTACCACACCAGTTTGTTCGCCGTGGTGCTCAGCGGTCTATATGACACCATGTTTTGAATCCTGTGTGTGTGTGTGTGTGTCTTTCATTGAGCATCCGCCCTGATGTGGTTTATGTGAGACCACTGTTTGAATCCTGTGTGTGAGAGAGCAGTGGGCTGTGAAGGAGCTACACTCTTCACTACTCTCCCCTCCTCCTCTCCTCTCCTCTCCTCTCCTTTCCTTTCCTCTCCTCTCCTCTCCTCTCCTCTCTTTTCCCATCTCCTCTCCTCTCCTCTCCTCTCTTTTCCCATCTCCTCTCCTCTCCTCTCCCCTCTCCTCCTCTCTCCTCTCCTCTCCTCTCCTCTCCTCTCCTCTCCCCTCTCCTCTCCTCTCCTCTCCTCTCCTCTCCTCTCCTCTCCTCTCCACTACTCTCCTCTCCTCTGCTCTCCAGCTCTCTCTGCCGTGATGCTTCTGTTTGTCCACATTGCTGCTGTGTGGTTTATGTGAGACCACTGTTTGAATCCTGTGTGTGTGTGTGTGTGTGTGTGTGTGTGTGTGTGTGTGTGTGTGTGAGAGAGAGAGAGTGAGAGATCTAATAACATTTTCTCTACGGAAATGCAGCATGTTTTATTTTGTAGGCCTACCTTATGTTAAGAAAGCTATGACATATGAAACTTATCAGTAGGCCTATTTGGTAAATTTACAAAAATGTACTTATACTGTAGCTGTAGTATTATATATTTGAAAATCTGATATTGGAAAAGTCAGTGCCTCACCAGCGATAAAGTTGACCGCACGTTACTGGTGTGGAGCATGAGTCAACAAGGAAAGGCGTCATGCACAAACATGATAAGACGGTTCAAATCGGCGAGTTACTTACTTTTATGATGCCATGTTGCCATCTCTGATGGTGTATTAGACCAACTTGCACAAAAAAATAGTGTCTGCCGCTAGGCAGAATTGTTTACTAGGGCAAGGCTACCAAGATGCAGAAGTTCTTATACTTTTTCTGAACAGTGACCTAGGCAACTGGGTCACCCCGAAGACACCTGCCAGAGGAGGTCTGAAAGAAACAGTCTCAAGTTGCACAGACAGTAATTCAATTGTCTTAAGTCAGTGAAACTCAATTTTAAGAAATTAGTATGTTGTAATGACTTTGCTGCTGTTGATTGTTACACTTGACATATGGTTTTAGCAAGGTGACACAAATGTAGTGTTTAAACTGGCTGTATTATGACTATGTATATTAGTGCTGTCAATTGATTAAAATATGTAATCACGATTAATCACATAAATGCCAATATTATATAATCGCATAATTATGTCTCATTGAAAATCATTGTAATCGATGTACTTTGTAGACCTACAAAAATAATTATGTCTCATTGAAAATCATTGTAATCGATGTACTTTGTAGACCTACAAAAATAATTATGTCTCATTGAAAATCATTGTAATCGATGTACTTTGTAGACCTACAAAAATTAGATTGGCTAGATGTGTACAAAGAATCTTTGTGTTAGACACTGACATCTGCCCTAATGGTATATGTGACAGGTCAACTATGCACCGTCACTGCAGCTGGGTGCTGCACTCAATGAGACTCTTAATGAGCATTGGCTACGGTTACATGATGTTTTTAAATGAGATTTAATAGATCAGATTTAAATAGATCTGATTTAAAGTTATTTTGCGACGTGTATACATGGCACTTTCTTTTAAATCTGATTAAACGTCTGGGGAAAAGAAAGCATTGCGATTGGACTGAGGATGCACGTGCGGAGCAAGCCAAATAAGACGTGGGGGCGTGGTCGCCAAACTACCAGGACATGTGCTCATCTTCTGCCGGAAAATTAATTCCCTCAGTCGGACTCAAAGCTTGGGACATGCCCTATGGGTTGGGTCTTTCAAAATGCTAGTTAGCTTACCCACCTAGCTTAGAAAAACGAGTGGCCAAAGGGTGATGTGAAGTTTATTGTGCTTCATTACATCGTGGGACACTTTTACATTTATATATGGAAGCCACAACATTTATAGTTGCTTAGGGACTTTAAATTAAGCAAAACTTTCATGTAGGAAGTGGACCGGAAGTCCGTCATGTTTTCTCACTAAATCAAAGAGCACGGGGTCTTGGCGCCATCGTGTGGCCAACGAGCAAGCGTGGTACGACCAGACTTATTGTTAATTCTGAATAAAAGGTTACATGACAGAGGGACATGTTTAATCGGATTTAAAAGAGGAATAAACCACTCACTTTAATCAAACTTAAGTTTAAATCTGAATAAACTTAAATCTGTTTCTGTTTCATGTTTTTAGAGCGGAATTAGGTTTTAATCAGATTTAAAGTGAGTTGAATCGGATTTAAATGTCTCATGTAAACATAAAGATTGTGTTATGGACAATTGTTTGCCTGCATGTTATTTATGAAATATGTTTTGGGGTTTGCCGTTCAGCATTATGCCATGAAACTTTTCATTCACCAGCCATTTAAGTAATTACTCTCCTGTAGTCTCAAGTGTTCACGTTTAACATCAAACGCTGCAGTGAGTTGTAAAACGCTAGCGTCACAGTCATTACCTCAACCCTTTACTGTTTAGCAAACATTTCACAAATTTCATCACGTTTTGTTTTCAGTTACAATAATCACGCAAGGCATTGTTATTTCTAACTTTGAGTTTATGTACATTTAAAGGGACACTGTGCAGGAAATGGTCAAAAAAGGTACTGCAACTATGCTGCTCATTGAAACTGGGCTGCCTATTGCCAAATTTGATCTTTACATGAAAGTAATAAACAAATATTTTCTGGTATGGTCCAAGTAGAGTAATTTTTTTCAGCTAAAAATGGGTATTTTTGGAAATTCAAAATGGTGGACCATGGAGAAGATCCCCCTTTTCATGTACGAAAAGTGCATTTTTCCAGTCATTGTGAATACTTAGAATTTGATGGTGGTGGTAAGTATTCATGAAAAAGGTAACATTAGTGAATGGGCAGCATGAATTCTGGAAATAAACAACTAAAAATCTCACACAGTGTCCCTTTAAGTTGAACAACACTTTTGATTTAAGCGCAAACATTTAACACTAGAACTACCACGGAGGGGTCAATTGACCTTTTTACCTAAAAGCCCCACAAGAGGGTCATTTGACCCTTTGGACCCCCTGCGGACACTCCTTTTGTTGTGGAAATGTGGCTGTTAGCAGCTCACAGCTGTCACTTGAGACACAGAGTGTTTTTGCATGTGTGTGTGTGTGAGTGTGTGTGTGTGCCCATATGGTGGATTTATAAGCATATGGTGGATTTTTATGCAGTGAATCATCAGGATCAACGAGAATTTGAGATCAAAACTCTAAACATTTATTGTTAAAAAAATACAAAACAAAACATATTTACAATGAATGCAAAAGCAACTGTTTTCCCAGTTTTCGTGTGGAAGGTTGTTGCAGAAGTAACTTATTTTTGAGTGCCAAAAATAGAAGAAAAAAAATTACAAAGAAAAAAAGCATATTTATAATATATATATAAAGAATGCAAATGAGTGAAATACATTTGAGCAGTCACTAACAATTCTGGCACTGCCATTGCTCCTTTCGGCATTTCCCACATGTGTATTTGTAACAGTCATCACAGCGCACTGTTGCACGATTGTCCTTGCATTTGATTTTAGCCTGACACTTGGCTCTTTGTCCGAGTTGTGGTGTGGAGGGTTGTTGCCGAAGCAATTGCTCCTTTTGGGCCTTTTTCATACCCACGTGGGAGTGAGCCAACTCTCTTTCCAGTTCAAACAGGAAATCCACCCATCTTTCCTTTCTCCCGGTGCATAGTTGATAGAGTACGTGGGCATTTAGTGCGGCAATGTCTATCATGTTGTAGAACACTGCTACTGGCCAGCGCCTTGTTCCTGCGCGGACAGTGAATTCCGGCACCATCTGGTCCATGATATCGACGCCGCACTTTGTTGTGTTGTAGAGTGAGATGGTGTTTGGCTTCTTTTTGGTGGTTTCCTCTGTCTGAATCGTGCTGTGCATGCTGCTGAGAACATACACAGTCTTCTTCCGCTTGGGCGCATACACAGTCAGTGTGGCACCAGTGGATGAAAATACCTGGGTGGTAAATTCATCGTGGTGTATCTGTCGAGTTGATGGTGGGATTTCTTGGCGAATCCTGTTGACTGTGCCGAGGATGGTTGAATTCCGGCTAAGTAGTCGTTTTGCAAGTGACAGTGATGTAAAGAAATTGTCTGTGGTAGCATTTTTGCCCTTGTCCAAGAATGGTTCCATCAGCCTCATGACTACACTCGAGGCCGAGTGAGGTCCTTGCCAAGATATGGGAGGATTTTGCAGACGTATTTGGTTTTCAAGTCACACGCCACCCAAAACTTGATACCAAACTTGTCTGGTTTAGTTGCAATGTACTGTAGGAAACAGCAGCGAGTCTTGCACGGGAAAAGTTGTTCGTCAATGGTGATGTGTTGACCAGGGATGTAGGATGTGATGCAGTTGGTGACAAACAATCCACATATGTTTAAAATTGCAACAAACCTATCAGTCTGTACTCGCTCGCTGCGGGTGTCTCTGTCATCAAAGCGCAGGTGATGCATGATGTTTTGGAAACGGCCTCGGGGCATGGTTTCGATGATGTGTGGGCTTCCCAGGTTTTTCGACCAGCAGTCAGGCAGTGATGGCACCTTGAAGATTCCCCTCATGATGGTGATGGAAATAAATGCCATTAGTTCAGGTATGATCAGAAAGTCAAAGAATGTGCGCACATCAGTGGCACAGGTGCTGGACCAAACGTAGAATAACTGAAAAGAAAATAAAGGTCCGCAACACTGTAACTGAACTAATGGTCCGCAACACTGTAAATGCTCCCGGAAGATTTATTGGCACGACGTTTCGGACTCAATGTCCTTCCTCAAAGTGCAGTGTTGCACTTTGATGAAGGACATTGAATCCGAAAAGTCGTGCCAATAAATCTTCCGGGAGCATTTACAGTGTTGCGGACCATTAGTTCAGGTATGCCCATGAACCAATGTACATGCTCAGTTTGCTTCGCATGTTGAATTGTACAGTCTCGAATGATGCCAAGCATGTCCAGAGTGATGAAACAAAGGAAGCTCTGAAGGCGACTTGTGATATTGACCTCCTGGCCTTAGCTGTTCTTCATGCCATACTGTGCGATGTTGATGACTTATATGAAGAAAATGTGCTGACATGTTTTCAGGACAACCATTACACTGAAATAGGTATAGATCAGCAAGATACATTCATTTGAAAATTGTACTGAATGTAAGCTGATTGTTTTACAGTTTTTCTCGATTGGTTTGGCTAATTTCTTGAAACAGAGATGACATTTCTATACATTTTGGGTCATTTGGCTAAACATTCTTACACTTCTGCACAACAGTTCAGATAACTAGCAAAATGTCATATACCCCCCAAAACAGCTCATTCTTGCATCAGCACTAAACCTTCTCCCACATAAATAGTCAGTACCATAAAAATGGCATATATCCTTCTCAATTGGTTTGGCTCATTTGCATTCATTTAGTCATTCTGTCAAAATAAACTGGATGGTTCAGCATATCACCAGGGATCCGCATCACTTGCTCATATCACTCCAAAAACAGTTAACCCGTGTGTCGAAACTAAATTCCTTCCACAGAATGCCGTTTGAAAAAATGTCAAGAAATTAGCCAAATAACAGAGGAAACTGTAGTATACACGGTTGTAAAATTATTTTCTACAAACTAGTAAAGTTACAATACCATCTGTCCTGTTGAACACTGTCATGAATTTGCTGTTTACAGTAAAGAAATTCTTAAAATATTATGTCCTTGACTGTTTTGACAATTGTGTAGACTACTTTGCATATGATGACTCACACAATGAAATCATGCGACATGTTTTGGAGAGGGCAACCATTAGACTGAGAATTGTCTAATTCGTTTAGATAAGACAGGTCAATTTATTTGGAAAATGTGCTGAATGTATGCTCAATGTGTCAACTGTAGGGTACTTGTATATAGCCATCTGCCGAGATGTACTAAACATTTGAGACATGTACAAAGCATTTGAAATTTGATGAAAGCAATGAAAAATGCCATTCTGTTGTGGGAAATTGTAAGTTGGTTTGGAGATTTGTCCGTGTTGTTTTGAGAATGTCATCTCAGTTTTGAGAAATTAGCCAAACCAATCGAGAAAAACTGTAACTGTAGGATACTTGTACATAGCCATTTGCAAGGATGTACTAAATGATTGAGACATGTACAAAAGCCTTTGAAATTTGATGAAAGCAATGATAAATGCCATTCTGTTGTGAGGAACTGCAAATTAGTTTTGGGATTTGTCCATGTTTCAAGAAATGAGCCAAACCAATGGAGAAAAACTGTAACACACTGTCCGCCAATCTGTGCTATCTGTCTTTGCTGCTGATATCTTCATGCAAGTTGCTATTTACCTGTGGTGATTTTGGAGGCTGACAGCCCTTGGGAAGAAGCTGTCTGTCCCTGTTTGTCTTGGCTGTTAGCACTGTAAGGTGTGACCCCCTCACCCCACACGGCCCCTAACAGCCTCATTACCATAACAAAATGGGTGATTAGTGTATTAGGTAAAATCAGAAATGTTCTAAGCTATGAGATAGGCATCTGTCATTGGCTCCCATTATAGCCCCGTTGGCGCACGCAGCCAAGTAAAAGATGAATGGGAGCCTATTGGGCTAAATGGCTCAGCAGGGATTTGTGACGATTCTGTTCTCTGGTTTGTAAAGATGTGTGCACATTCTGTACCTTATCATGGAAGTTGTATTAGAAGTGAAGTTAAAGGTTCCTGACATGGCTTTGTTCTCCCAAAGACGTGTTAGTTTTGTCCTGCAACACGCTAGCATTCGGCTAATACCTGCTGGCTGAGGAATCTCTGCGACTATTCACGACCAGAGCTGGCGAGAGACGTACTCTGACTGATCCTCCTAGCAGAGACATCTACGGTCACACACCTCAACCCCCACCACCGTCCAACATGTTAATTGAAGGTGCCCAAATTCTTAAGGATGAGCGCAGTCATTTCCTTTACCCCATGTACACATGCCGCTTTTCCACCACCTTAAATGCAATAAATAACAGGTGTCCGCAACAATCCTAACATAACTTTAAACACATCGACATCTGAAGTCAGACTTAAAACTACAAAACAAATGGCGTAGTGCCGTAAAGTCGATTGTCACGTGTTATGTCATTGCTAAAGTTGAAATAAGGGTCATTTTCACGAATCTAACACTTGACAAGATGCAAACGTGTCGGCAAATGCTTTCACTTACTCATATCTATCGAACGCGACTTCATTGTTTCCAGGGAAAAAATCACACGGGCAGATAGTTCTATGAGAAGCTTACAGCCCCATTGGCACCCATTCATTATTTACTTGGCTGCGATAACATAGCTGCAGTGCCACTCCTGGCCACACCAGCTAGTGGTCGTTCTTGTACAAGATTCCATTTTCTTTGGTAAAAGCCGGTGGGTCAAATGACCCCTCTCTGGTACTTCTAGGTAGGCAGAAAAATCCTGGTAGTTCTAGTGTTAAGTTCACCAGCAAGTAGTGTCTTCTCCAGGCTCTAAAAGAGTCTGCACTGTTCTGGGCTCGTTTAAAAGTCCTTTTATGTTTTATGTGTTTTAATATCCGAATTTAGGCTGCAATCTTTGTGTTGGCTTTGCCCAATGTTAGTGAATGGGTCTTTTAATAATTTCTATGTTGTTGTCATGTTTGCATGATTTAGGTTTAAGCTGTTTAGAGCGTTTATTGTGTGATTCTCCTAGAGCAGTGTTTCCCAACCTTTTTTGTCTCACGTACCCCCTAAACCTTTTTGTTGTGCCATGAATACCCCCTAATTCATGTTTTATATCGCTTTCCCTGTCCTGAGGTGACTGCTCCACACATTTGTTATAATAACATCTTTCCAAGTACCCCCTGCAGTGTGCTCGCGTACCCCTAGTGGTACACGTACCCCTGGTTGGGAAACACTGGGCTACGGGACCAATGGTCAGTAGGAACATAGTGCTGACCCGCTAAAGCTGAGCTACAGCCAATCCTAATAGATTCTTTATTTTATTTTTTATTTATCCTTTATTTAGCCAGGATTGTCCCATTCTGCAGTTCTGCAGTATTTATATATGTATAATGTAGTATATATATGTATAGGGCAGTCATGGGTGAGCGGTTAGGGCGTCAGACTTGCATCCCAGAGGTTGCCGGTTCGACTCCCGACCCGGCAGGTTGGTTGGGGGGAGTAATCAACCAGTGCTCTCCCCCATCCTCCTCCATGACTGAGGTACCCTGAGCATGGTACCGTCCCACCGCACTGCTCCCCATGGGGCGCCACTGAGGGCTGCCCCCTTGCACGGGTGAGGCATAAATACAATTTTGTTGTGTGCAGTGTGCAGTGTTCACTTGTGTGCTGTGGAGTGCTGTGTCACAATGACAATGGGAGTTGGAGTTTCCCAATGGGCTTTCACTTATGCAGTATGTATGTATAATTGTGTTGCCATTGGAAGATTTCGGAAAAGTGAATGAATTTACTCTTTTCTTTTTTTCAATTACGTTCTGTGTCTTGCTTAGATCGAGTCCCAATGACGTTCAATGCAGGGCCGTCGTTAGGCCTATTTTAGGGGGGCTTTAGCCCCCCCTACATTAGTATTAGCCCTCCCTTTAACGATTTTGAAAAAAAAAATAAAAAAAAAATTTAAACATTTTTCCAAAAACAAATGCAGTAAAGCACTGAATACGAACCATCAAGAAGGCAAGTTAATCTGAATACAAGTTCATGGTTGCTTATTTATTGTTTAATGCCACTTATATCCTACTGCACAGCAATAAAAGCAGGGTGCACAGCAATGTGTTATGCAGGGGGGAAACAGGTAGAGGATTGTGCTTTGTGACTAAAAACACCTCAGGAAAAGTGTAATTACTTACACGGATGAAATGTTCAGACCCAAAGTACCAATTTTTACTCACAATTCCCTTGTAATAAATCAATTTGACATTGTCTTGAAATTATAGTTGAGCTTTAATATTTGTCTTAGCAGTTTGAAAACACACATGAACTGATTAAAATAGCTACTAATGGAGTAAAAATGACCAAATATCTGCTGGAGATGCATAGTTTTCCAAGTAAGGAACCTGTTTGAATGGAGATGCGCAGTTAGTAACTCCTTAAAGGAACAGTCCACCGTGTTTCAATAATAAAGTATGTTCTTCTCTGACCTGAGATGAGTTCCTCTGGACCTGCCTAGTCTTCGGACGCGCCCCCAGTCAGCAGCGCGCGCTGCGCAAACTCGTTAGCATTAGCTTGGCTCAGCTTTGTGGATGGACGCAAAAGGTGCCTTAAGTTAGAAGTGACCAAATCCTTCCATGTGTTCCCTATTAAATCTCCCCTGCATGACTAGTAAACCGATCACAAAGTTGTTGCACAAAATGAAACCTGTCGATTTCCTAATAGATAAAGAAATGGCACTGTAATGAAAGGCGTAGTAATACATTTGGAGCACTTCGACTTCGACGCATTAATATCTTCACTCCTAGTTCCCCCCTTTCCCCCTCCCCCCTCCCCTCCCCAAAGCCTCCTCGTGAGCCACTCACTTCCGTCAATACAACCAACCTGGCCGTACACCCTAGCCAGCTGATAGCAATGAGCATCCAGGGACAGTGACATTTTAGTGTTGGTGGTGAACAAACAATCATGCCAAGAAAATGTTGTTTGCGAGGTTGCGGCAACAAGTGGAGAACGTACACTCCAATAATGTTCCACAGGATCCCCAAGACCACAAACGGCGGAAGGTTTGGTTTACAGAACATGGACCCAGCAACACCGCCGGAGGTCTGGAAGAGCTAGCAGTTTGCTCTGAACAATTTGCCGACAACGACTACAACATTTCTGGACAACGACTGAAGGATGCGGCAACACAATCGGAGCAGCGAATACGGATACAGTCGAGTGGAACACAGAATATTGTAAGTGTTTTGTTTTTTAACATTGTATTGCTTGGTCTGGCAGTGGCAACCACCAAAAATACTCCACCACCATGGCTACATTTTTAGCCGAACACAACCTGAATGTTGATACAATTCGCCGGTTAGCACAAAATGGGCTATTACAAAATCGGTGCCCTACAGAGACTTGCAAATATAGACGTAACTGATTGAATGACATGAAAAGTGAGCTAAAGCTATCACAATGTAACTTAGTTGTGGTGGGTTTTGTTAGTGCTTGTCTAACAGTTTGTTTTTGTGGTGGAGTCTGAAGGCAAGCTCCTCGCGTTATAAGCCCAGTGCTTGTCTGTTTATGTTTTGTCCACGGAGTCGTCACTGGAAGAAGGGTTCTATTTGCCGTTTCTAGCTAGTATTACAGCTATAGTTAGCTTCACGCAGGCGAATACAGATAGGGTATTACATCGAATACGGATACAGTGGAGTGAATCACAGAGTATTGTTCACCACTCCAGCTATCCTTTTCATATAATGACCAAACAGCAGGCAGCGCGGACATAATTCTTCTATAGGCCTACAGTAGTCTAGGTTTGTGAGGCAGTGGCCACTAGATTGTTCAGTTTATTTTATGGTTTATTATGATTTACTTTATTTATGTGAAAACCACAGATCTACTGTAGTGGGAGCCATACCATTGAACAGAATTGTATGATGTTCATTCTAGCTAGAACTATTAGATAATGTTTGGACTCCTGGTAGGGGGTGGGGCATCGGTAGGGCCATCCTGAATGTGAATTGATTGAGTACAGGTGGCAGGTGGCAGGTGAGGCGTAAAGAGTTAATTCTGCATGTTTATGTAAATAAGTAATATAATCCGCTAACCTATCTGAACCATCAATTTCTGAACAGGTCAGTTTGATGAAGACCACCAGGACCTGCTCGAAGCAGAGGACGCCTATACGGAGGGTCCTCTTCATTCAACCCCCTAGAAACAGACATCTGTGAAACTGGCTCCCACATGGACCAAGCCACTGGTACGCTGAAGTATATTCAAGGTTGATAGAGGGCATAGTAATTGAACTGTGGCCTGTATTTACTTGATCTTTCTTGTGTGTAGGAGAGGGCGTCTTCATCCACCACCATGGCCACCCATAGTCCAAGAAGTCTTCACTATGAGGTGAGTGGCCTATTTTAGCTGCATCTGAACTGGATAGACTGATGTGACGGGTCAACTTGGCATATTTACACACTATTATGGCCTTTAGCGGTACAGTCGCCAGTGATTATCCTGACTTTTGTATTTTTGAAACAAACAAAAACAAGTACAGATCATAATCAATATGTTATCTTCCTAGCCACGATATTAATGCATATTTTTTATTCTCATTCCTGTACACCAGGATCCACACCTCACTGGAGCTACTGCGATGGACAAGTGCCACCTGCCATTGTTGTTGGACGCAAGCATGACCTCTGAGACCGGTACCATTCATGCATATAACAAATAATAAATAAGTTAACTTATTATTATGAGCAGATGCTATACACAGAAACTCTTTACTCTTCCACATCATGGTAAACCACACTGTGTATTGTGTTACAGATTATTCATGGTAGACCATTGTACAAAAAAGAGGGTGGGGGCTGGGGGTTAATGGCCAAAGGCCTCAGTGAACATATGTGATTTTAGTACCTTTTCCATCAAAACCAATCTGGGCCGTGGCATAGGCAGACTGTTTCAGAACATGTGGACAGAAATACAGAAAGCCCTGTGACCTATCGTGCCATGCATGTGCCTCTACTCTTATGTTGTCAGGAGCTGCTCAGGTGATGGATGTCCGTCTTGCCCCACATCGCTGGGGTCCACCGCTGGGAGGACGTTGGCATCGAATACAAGTGCTTCCACCAAGAGCTGTCTGCAAAGACGACTTGACCCCTCCGACAGACCATCGCATATGCTCGTACCTCAACTGCCTGTCAATATTGCAATAGTACAGAAGCCTAGCAAAGAGGAGGCTGAGAAGTCACAGAACTCAAGGTTTCGTGGTCCACCAAAAAAAGAATAACTCTGTTGCAGCAGTCATAAAAACAGGGTTAGATGTGGTGTGGGGGACACATCAGTTGTGTTACTTTGAATCACACATTGTTTTGCAACCAATTGTATTATTATTGCACTTGTTTTTTATTTTTGTAAATAAATATCACTTGTGCCATTGACATGGTAGTTTGTTTTCTGGTGCATCACGATTTCTGAAAGTTGTAAGTATTGCGGAGTGTAGAAAATGCATGTACATTCTTTTAGTCTATTGTCGTATTGTGGGCAATCTGTTTTACATACTGCCACAATTGTATTTATTGATCGATGTGACACTTCAATTAGATTTAAACCAATCTTACAGCCCTCACGTTTTCCTGGAGACATGCTATTACACCAGGGGACATGGAGTCCTGTAAAATTAGCTTTGCAGGTCACTGACAAGAATTTGCCTGTCCAAATGGTAAGAAACACACTCCACAAATTTGTAGGTTATGAAGGCCCAATGTTCAAATGCACATCAGCGGCTTGTCAAGCTAATTTCGCAGTGCTCCGCTTGTGCCTCCTGGTATAAAGGAAATGCCGACCCTGCATGCAAGTAGTAAACCCTCATGTGACTCTTGCACACCTTGGGTCTTTCTCAAAACCTAGGACAGTGTCCTCTAAGTGTATCAGCCTAATTAGTCACACCAAGTGATTGGATATTCTGTAGAGTTCACCAAAAAGTATCATATCACTGGGCGTGACTAATTAGGCTGATACACTTGGAAGGACTGTCCTAGGTTTTGAGAAAGACCCCTTGTGTACAGGGATGTCTCCTGGGATCACCGTGCTCTGGAAACCGTGCTGAGTGAGAGTGTAAAGAGCATACATGTTGCATGAAAACAGAATCCACTCAATAGGGTAAAGAATAACAGTATAACTTTAATATTTACATATGTCTATTGACAGATAACTGTTATATACAGTTGCACCACTTTTGCAAGTGTGTTAGGCGCTGGTGGTTGATTATCAACCTATATGTCCTACATAGCCTCTTGTACTTCTTGGAAGCCCACATAATCATCAGAAGACGGATACAGCCCTCTGATAGACCTGACCACACATGATGGTAATGGTCTCCGCTGTTCTCTGCCCAAGGTTTCGCCCTGCAGGCCCAACTCCAACACGATGCGGTAGCAAACCAACGTCTTCTGACTGAGAAAACAGAGATGTGTTGTATAATCAGTTAAAAAAAACACATAGGAATATGATAGCATTATTGGGGGTTTTCAGAGATTATCATGCAGAACAAGAATCCTATAGTAACCTTATTTGAGGATATTTTACTATAGCCCTAAAACAAAGAATATCACAGAAATATCTTTCATATTTGGTAGTTTTGGTAATGTTTTGTAGTATCTTTACAAAATAGGCTTCTAATCAAATTCCAATATGAATGAATTCTAATAGTGCCATATCATCACAGAAATCACAGAGTAGGCCTATACAATAGTCTTGGTGCTTTTTCGGAAGGGACATTATTGGGCCAGTCAACCATTCAAATTTCAGTTTGGCTGGTAGAAAAGTAAAGACCAATTTATTAGGGTAGCCACTTGACCCGCCATCTGAGTGAATGTTTACTCGCCCTTTTGGCAGGCGATAGAAGTTACTTTAGACCCCAGATTATAAGAATGGTTTCAAAGCACTTACTCTGAGGACAGCTGGCCATCAGGTCCACTCGGTGTCGGTCGTTTCTTCCAGTTTACTTTCCCTTCGGAAGAAAAACTCCACGACAGCTGGGTGACCACCACTGCTACAAACGCCTGTTCCTGGATGACAGCTTCTCTCTCCCGGGCTCTTTGGACCAGCTGCTCCGGTGAAAACACTGGCTCAAATAAATACGGCTCTGGCTCGTTTGTGAGCCAGTCTTCAGCGTCTATACTCAGAGTCCATTGTTGCTCCACGTTCTCCACTTGTTGCCGCAACCTCGCAAACAACATTTTCTTGGCATGATTGTTTGTTCACCACCAACACTAAAATGTCACTGTCCCTGGATGCTCATTGCTATCAGCTGGCTAGGGTGTACGGCCAAGTTGGTTGTATTGACGGAAGTGAGTGGCTCACGAGGAGGCTTTGGGGAGGGAAGGGGGGAACTAGGAGTGAAGATATTAATGCGTCGAAGTCGAAGTGCTCCAAATGTATTACTACGCCTTTCATTACAGTGCCATTTCTTTATCTAGTAGGAAATCGACAGGTTTCATTTTGTGCAACAACTTTGTGATCGGTTTACTAGTCATGCAGGGGAGATTTAATAGGGAACACATGGAAGGATTTGGTCACTTCTAACTTAAGGCACCTTTTGCGTCCATCCACAAAGCTGAGCCAAGCTAATGCTAACGAGTTTGCGCAGCGCGCGCTGCTGACTGGGGGCGCGTCCGAAGACTAGGCAGGTCCAGAGGAACTCATCTCAGGTCAGAGAAGAACATACTTTATTATTGAAACACGGTGGACTGTTCCTTTAAAGTTCCTAGTCCTTGTGTAAATTATGCTCTCTGTATTTTTATCTAATCATTTCAACTTCCGTACATAATATTCATCAGTTGAAACATTTTTAAATGTTTTGTTTAGCTTACATATAAGGAACGTTCGGTAACACTTTATTTTAGGGATACATCTATTAGCTCTAATACATGCAAAGTCCCTGTATAAGTAACTTATAAGGCATGTACAAAGCAAAATCAAACATTTGTTAGGCATGTATTCGCAAATGTCTTGTTCATGCACAATAAGGGATTTATTACCAATTTAACCTTAGTAAGGACCTAGTAGGCCTTAGCGTTTGCTTAGTACATGCCTTACAAGTTACTTATACAGGCATTAACATTGTATGTATTAGTGCTAATAGATGTATCCCTAAAATAAAGTGTTACCGAATGTTCGTTAAAATGTGAATTAAAAAAAAATCACTGTAACTAGTGTTTAAAAATCGGTATGGTGCTCTTAAAATAATTGTTCAAGAAGACGCTTTTGCACACCTCTGTAGGTGGGCAGGTGCGTAGGATATTATCCCAGTGGGGTTGTCATTCAAGTGTAAAGAAATCCTGCATACTGTCCATTCCACCAACAAACTTTAATACAACATGAAGAAGGTCGGATGACCGAAACAATGTATTGAAGTTTGTTGGTGGAATGGACAGTGTGCGGGATATCTTTGCTCTTAAAATAATGAATTCATAGACAAAACCTTAGCAGGTGAGCTGAACATTTTCTTACTCTGGGGCTAAGCCCCCCCTGTCTCTCAAACCTAGTGACGGGCCTGGTTCAATGGACGCTCAGTGTGTGTGTCAACAGTGTGTTTCCCTATACACCATAGGCCTACTTGCCCGCAAGCCAGTTGACAACTTAGCTTTTGACAATTGCATTGCAACCAAATTAGTAACACAGAAGTATCAAAATTTAGCTATGTGTAGTTAGCAATCAACAATGGTTTGGGGAAACAACAGCCCTTGCCTGATGCAAATTATACCATAAAATGTTTTTGTCAATGTCGATGTAAATTTATTTATAAAGCAGTTGACACAAAACAGCAGTTGAGGATGGTAATGATGGGCAGGGTCAGTCCCAGGCTGAGTATTGAGATCAGTTGGGAGGCAGAGTTGGTGCCTCCACTATCTTCAGCCGTTACAGTGATCTCAACAGTTGTATTGCCTGAGAGATTTTCCACGTCCTAAAAGTCATGTAAAATAATTAATAATACAAAGTTTTATAAGAAATGCAAGCTAGCATACGTATATTTACCTAGAATGATGAAAGATAACCAAAATTCAAGACCTCATTATACTTGTGTAGGCCCATATAGAGTAAAATTGTTGTTTGTACGAGCACTTTTCAATCAATGAAATCAATCAAAATGCACAGTGAGTCCAATAAGTATTTTATCCCTTGCTGATTTTGTTGGTTTGCCTACTAACAAAGACATGATCCGTCAATAAATGTTATGATAATATGTATTCTAATATGGAGAGACAGAATATCAAAAAATAAAATCCAGAAATTAACTTAAAAGAATATATATTAATTTATTTCCATTTCATCGAGCAAAATAAGTATTTGATCCCCTGCCAACTGATTACAGTTCCGGGCCCACAGACCAGATGGGCACTTCCGATCAACTTGTCATCTGAATTAAAGACACCTGTACATACTAACATGCATAAAAGACACATTGAATCAGCAGAATCAGTCCATAGTATGAGTGAATCAGTCACACTCCAACCTCACCAGCATGGGAAAGACCAAAGAGCGGTCAAATGATATCAGGGACATGATTTTAAACATGGAGAGACAGAATATCAAAAAGAAATTCCAGAAAATAACTTAGAATAATATATTTTAATTTATTTGTATTTTATGTAGGCAAATAAGCATTTGACCCCTCTAGCTAAGAAGATAAAGTGCTTTGTGGCAAAGCCTTAGTTGTCTAGCACTGAGGTAAGATGCTTCTTTTAGTTGATGACAATGTTTGTGCATATAGTAGAAAACATATGCATACAATGCATATTAATACAACATGAAGAAGGTCGGATGACCGAAACAATGTATTGAAGTTTTTTGGTGGAATGGACAGTGTGTGGGATATCTTTGCTCTTAAAAT
The DNA here is from genome assembly GCF_034702125.1 of Engraulis encrasicolus. NCBI lineage: Eukaryota > Metazoa > Chordata > Actinopteri > Clupeiformes > Engraulidae > Engraulis > Engraulis encrasicolus. The sequence goes on from NC_085857.1 coordinate 18,718,561, forward strand.
AATGAATTCATAGACAAAACCTTAGCAGGTGCGCTGTGCGTGCACATTTTCTTCCTCTGGTGCTAAGCCCCCCCTGTCTCTCAAACCTAGTGACGGGCCTGGTTCAATGGACGCTCAGTGTGTGTGTCAACAGTGTGTTTCCCTATACACCATAGGCCTACTTGCCCGCAAGCCAGTTGACAACTTAGCTTTTGACAATTGCATTGCAACCAAATTAGTAACACAGAAGTATCAAAATTTAGCTATGTGTAGTTAGCAATCAACAATGGTTAGACCTGAACAAGATTAAATGGGCTGCAAATCCACAAGAAAGAGACTGGGTATTAATGACCCAGCTGTTGACGCATTTCTTCCAAAATGCGAGGAATACAAAATGACTATTCATCAGGCTTTCTGGGGTTCTACACAAGATTTGACCTTTTGTAGGGATTTGATAATCATGAGAACAGAAGGAAAACACCCTAGACCTATAAGGGATGAACTAGGCAATGATATCAAAGCTACTGGGACCAAAATCACGGAGAAAACTACTGGTAGCACTTAAAGGGACAGTTTGGTCAATTTCAACATGCAGTTGTATTGCTCACGCTACCCTTGACTTGTCAGTACCTGGTGATGCCATATTTTTCGGCTCAGCCCTTTCCGAGATATGAGCAATTCTAATGGGGGCAGCTCTTTGTTTACATTTAAAAAAAATGAAACATAGGCCAACTCCAAATATTTTCCCAAAAGGTACTGCTGTTTGCTAGTTGTCTACTGATGTTTTATAACCTTTTGGATGTTTTTGGGAATAAATAAAAATGTTTTTTTGAAATGTAAACAAAGAGCTGCCCCCATTACAATGACCAGGATCTCGGAAACGGCTGAAGAAGAAGAAAAAAAATACTCAGGCACTGAAAAATCCAGGGTAGTGTGAGCATTACAACTGCATGTTGAAATTGACCAAACTGTCCCTGTAATGCCATAGAGGTTTAAAATCCTGTAGTGCACACATGGTACCTCTACTTCAGAAGGAACCTGTGCAGTCCCACCTGAGGTTTGCCAACGGACATCAGGATATGATAAGGAGGTGCTGTAGTCAGATGAAACCAAAATCAAACTGTTTGGCATTAACACAATTCAATGTGTTTTGAGAAAGAGTACTGCTGTCTATGATCCCAAGAACACCCTCCTCACCATCATGTATGAAAGTAGTATCATTATGGTTTGAGGGTGTTTATCTGGCCAAGGCACAGGACAACTTCACATCGTCAACGAATGGATGGAGGGAGACATGTAATGTGCAATCCTGAGTGCAAACGTCCTTCCCCCCACCACTACACTGAAGGGTGGGTCATTTTTGGATCTCCCAACATAACAATAATACACAACATACAGTCAAAGCAACGAAGGGGTGGCTCAATAAGAAGCATATTAAAGTCGTGAAGTGGCCTAGACAGTCTCCAAATATTAACCCTATAGTAATTCTATGGAGAGAACTGAACCTCCCATTTGCCAAGCTACAGCCACAAACTATTAATGTTTTAGAGATAATCTGCAAAGAAAAATGGGCAAAAATGTTTTCTACTATATGCACAAACATTGTCATCAACTAAAAGAAGCATCTTACCTCAGTGCTAGACAACTAAGGCTTTGCCACAAAGCACTTTATCTTCTTTAGCTAGAGGGGTCAAATATTTATTTGCCTACATAAAATACAAATAAATTAAAATATATTATTCTAAGTTATTTTCTGGAATTTATTTTTGATATTCTGTCTCTCCATGTTTTAATACATATTATCATAAATTTTATAGACTGATCGTGTCTTTATTAGTGGGCAAACCAGCAAAATCAGCAAGGGATCAAATACATATTGGACTCACTGTATACTTAGTTAACATGTCTCCTTAGTAATCGGAAACACTGATGATTGGCCTGAGTCCTGAAAGGTTTGTACCCCACTTTGTCTTCGGCTTTTGTCTTTATTTTTGGCTCTTTCAGTTTTTTTCCTGAATTGTATCCAGCTCCTGTGTACAACTCCTTTTCTCCTTCCTGTGTCACAGTGGAATTACACACCAAGCAAAACTCTCCAAGAAAGACAGAGGCACGGCTTAACCTTCTCCCTATTAAAGTCCACAAGATACTCCCAAGAGAGGGCCTGCACTTTTCAAAGTGGCAGTTGTTGTCTAGTGGTGCGTTGGTGTGTCACAAGGCACTAGTCCAGACAAATTAAAACTCACGATTTGTAATCTCCAGGTCCATAATGATGAAAAATCTGAAATTAAGATTTGTAGCAGCAAAAAAAGGAAAATGGCAGTGTGGAAAAGTTGCCTCCCAGCTTCACCCAAACGCCGTCAAATAGGATAGTTTTATCTGGAGAAAGCTAAAGGCCTACCTAGGTGATTGATGTCCACGTCAAACAACAAGGAAGTGTTGTGACGTTGGTCACAAGTTTTAAATGAGTTGCTTATCTCTTCAACTGAAGTGCATACAAAGGTAAGTCCAAAGATGATGATGGAGCCCAAAGATCAAAAACGGCATGGTGTGTAAAATGCATCAGAATGAAAGCAGCCCTGGCATTGTTAACCCTTTCATGTAGTGCCTCTGTCATGACCTACAGTAATTCTTATCAAAATAGTAGTGGTCATATCTTAATCTGTTAGTTAAGACTCTTGGTAATGTCAGTCATGTTGTTATGGTGTAGTGGATAAGATTTTTCAGCAACTAGTAAATTGGATTGCCGCCGGCGATCCCTTCCTCATGAAAGGTCTGCAATAAATTATTATGTAAAAAGAGATTCAACTGTGTAAAAAGAGATTCATCAATTTTAGTGGTACGCCACCTGGTGGTAGAAGCATGTGCAGAACGGCAGCAAGGCCTCAAGGAGCAGCATGGCATTGTCCACCACGTCTCAGCAGTGCAGTGAGGCCAAAACCCGACACACACGACCCTGAACACCGCACAATACACCCAAGAGGCGGCTCCGCTGGCCAAGAATAACAGACAGTTGCCGCCTTGAAGCCATTCGCCGAAGCCAGAAGTCCAAGCCTAAACTTCTAGACTAGAGTAGGACATGGTAGAGGTGCTTAATTCGTCACAGGAAAATTGAGGTGTTTGGCAGAAAAGAGAAATATCCTGTGTACAAATTGTTTGACCAGTTTGAACAACAATCTGCTTTACTAGTTTTGTTCTATTACAATCAGTTAAATTACAGTATTTCTCAATTGGTTTTGTACATTTCTCGAATCTCTCTCGCAATTTGCAAAACATAATATTCATTCTCAAAACAGCTTTAACAAATGGCAAAACACCATGGATGACCTGCAAAAACGCATCTCTTACTCGAAACCCTTAGTTTATCTTTCAAAACCAAGTTTTTGTGTCAATGAACGCCTCAGTGCCAGCAGAATGGTTAGTCATTGTATAATAGTGTATGGACAAGCTAGTCAATTCGATTTACCATGTTGTCAATTGACTAGTATTCTACACTCTTGAGGATCTTTTCTGAAGCTAAATGTTATTTAGATTGGATGGGAAATGTTGTAAATTCGACTTTTTATTACATTGGTCAAATAAGATTGTACTACATATACATTTAGAGTATGACCTATTTATTGACAGGTTTTCTCATTGCAAAATAGAAAAAATAGCCAAATCTGGTTGATGTGTCAAAGTGCGCCCTCTACCACCCGTTTTTACTTGTCTTGCAGGCCCATCTGAAAACAATATAGAACTGTAAAGCAAAATAAATTTGAAACAAAACACTGATACTGTATAAAGTGTTGTGAAATTCTAGGGAAATATTGTAATTTTGTGTGGAGCGTAATTATAAAGGGCACATGAGGCATAGAGTAATGTAATGCAGTATAGTGCCTATTGTTGTATTGCATGCCTGTTTTCTCTTTCCCTTCTACTGCTTTTGATTAGAGAGAGTCAATATTTACCAGCGAGCAATTTACCAATTCAGATCACATTTATAGACAAAAATCCAATGGAAATTATACAGTGATTAACACATTATTGCAGCTTGGTAAATCATTTTGCATGTCAAGACTTATACTATGACATGTTTTGGGGTTTGAGATAGTTTTGTGTATTCAGTGACAATGCTTTTTGAGTGATATGACAAAAGCAATTGATAATGTACGAAAAAGCTGAGAATTGTACACAACCATCTGCATGGTGATGAAAGCATTTGCTAAATGCTGAAAACTATGAGAAACGTATTTTACCATGTGCACAGATAACAGCAGGAAGTTACACTTGAACAAGAACTTTTGAGAATGATTATTCTGTTGTGAGAAATGTACAAAACCAATTGAGAAATACTGTAATGTATGAAAAGTGCATTTTTCCCAGTCATAATGAATACTTAGAATTTGATGGTGGTGGTAAGTAGGCCTATTCATGAAAAAGATAACATTAGTGAATGGGTAGCATGAATCGTGGAAGTAAACAATTACAAATCTTGCACAGTGTAGCTTGAAGTACTCACTAGTACTCACATCCCCTCACTGCACCACTAGATGGCAGCAGATATCCACTTCTAGAACTCTGCTGTACATCAGAGTAGGCCTACTTCTCATGGTAGAACTCCCTAAACAAAAGCAAGAAACACACAAGAGTGGGCGGAAAAAAAACAAAATACAGAGAAAATTTAACAGCAGGATGAAAATAGATACCTTAAAAATATGCACAATAGAATGATTTAGTAAAACACATTCATTAGACATTCATTCATTCATTCATTCATTCTTAAATAGACCTACTTGTTTATTTCTACATGTAGCCCACAGTACAAATTTACTTAACATTTCACATCCCGTGTTGGAGTGGACCAGACCACAAGGTCTATTTCTCACAGCTCGTCACACCACCTCCATTCCAGTGTAGTTTGTCACCTTCACTACAAGTTGGCCTTGGTCGAACCTCAGGCAATCTGTGCTGCTGTATTGTACTAGCCAGGGCCTCGTTTCCGAAAGGGCCTTAAGTACTACTTAACGCTACGTGCTACTTAAGTTCACACGTAACACCATCGTAGAGCTCACGGAGCGTTTCCCAAAGCCAACTTAGCAAAGAACCATCGCAGGTTGACACGTAACTCCACGAGTGATCTGGAGTAGTCTTAACGCTCTAAGATTGATCGTAACGGCATGGCACAGTGGAGACACCCACAGGATATGAAGGGAAAAGAAGAAACTTACGCATAGATTGCAGTTCTAAGACGCGAGTTGCATGGCACAGTGGAGACACCCACAGGAAAATAGGAAACTTGCGCTTCAAGTTGATGTTCACGCCATGGGACGGGAGTGTAAATATCATGACTCACAGTTGACACTGTAACGAAAATAAGAAGGTAACATTAATTGTGTAAGTGTATAAAATAAAAGCAATGTGTTTGGAAAATATTTTACAGGCAGTAAAATAGTTCAGCTGTGTTTGATAAATCAGGGCATTATTAAACTGTGATCAATCATAATTTGTGTGGGTGCTTCGTGAACAAGAACAAGGCATCCACACGCAAAATAAATAGGGGGCTTCGGCGACCAGAGACAAGAGTGGTGATGTCGGAAGGGCACTACCGAAACATAAAAAAAAAAAGAAAAAAGAAAAACGGTCAGCGAGTCGTTGCGCACTCTTTCATTTTCAAGTAGGCCTACCCTAAGAAAGGGAAGGCGACGCAGAAAAGACACGACAGTTGTAGGCTAAGGGTAAACTATGACATAAAAAAGGCAGCGATGGGGATTCGTGTAGATTTTTTGTTTTAATACCAGCAGACTGCCGTGCAAAATGTTCCTCACAGTTGTTAAAGCCTTGAGTCCGCGGTAGGCCTACTTTGTGCGCCGCTCCCAAAATGCGCATCCCAATTTGGAACTCCTAGGCCTACTTGTCTTCTTAAATATTACGCACGGTAGCCAACTGCACGCGCTTTGTTTTAACGGCGTAGCTCATGGTTTTGCATGATTTCATTGTGTGTGTGCTTTTTATTTCATTTGCCAACAATAACTCCTGTCGATAGTTGCAAACTGCTACAAATGAAGTCCCACCCTTATAGAAAACAACTTTTGATACTGACACACGCTTTACATTTTGTAAATGGTTTAGCAGCATGACGGCGCAGTTCACTCCGAGGACACTTCAGCACCACATATGTGGACAGCGATCCTTAAGAGCGACGCTACGAATGATCTTAGAGGCTGTGCACGCGCGTGCATGTACGAGTGTCTTTGGGAAACAGTCGTAGGAAATCTAAGAACATTCGTAGGATCACTGGTTAACGACACACGTAAGGCTAAGAACCATCGTTATCGGGAAACGAGGCCCAGGCTGTGCCCTCTTAGTGATGCAACACTTTCAGCGTTGCTATAGGCTAGTGACAATGGCCTTCGTTTTCGAGATACCCCAACCGGAGGTAGAACAAAACCCAATAATGTTTTTCCTCATCTCTAAGGTGTCCCATACATGAAAATGATTCTTGGCCAAAGTGATTTTAATGCTAAGCTTAAAAATTTTACACATTTCCATATGCACCTCCAAACAAAAAAAGCACCAAAAATATGACTTCTCCGTATGGGAGTAGATATATAAAAAATCATGCAGAAAATTACCAGAAGCTCTGAGAGCTTTGAAAATTAGTATGCTTGTGTCCAGGGGGTACCCGCACCAGATAGAAGTGGTTGAATATGACCATCTTGATGTATGAAGGAGATATAAGCATTTAATCACACATCTAAAATAGGCGGAAAATGACAAAAAAAGATATTTATACAGAATGTCATCACTTACATTGTAATTGCTTTGTCAGGGTATGTCATATGCACACATATGTTCAATGTATGAGGTGCCCAGAATGAAAAAAAGTTACAGGACCTATTTCAATGCACTTTAGTGGTGACAGACATGCTCAAAATTGTATTACAGTATATTACCTCAAATAAATGTATTATTAGTGTGTGGTGCTATAGATTATGCTTGAAAGAAGAATCAGATTAGGGTGAAAATACATTTATCACTAGTGTATATATATATATATATATACGTATACAGTATATATATAATTTCTGGCACATCTGCAGGTATTGTTAAGCTGTAAAATGCACAACGCAGTCTCACCCCAAGTAGTCAATTTCTGACTACCTTGGACCAGACAGCAATTTTTGACGTCTTGGGTATTCCTTCCACGTCATATTTTGACTATGTGGCCTAACCCTAAACCTATTCCTAAACCTAACCTCAATGACGTTATGCTGCCACAAGGGGGCGCCTTTGAGGACATAGTCAAAATGTGACGTGGAAGGAATACCCAAGACGTCAAAAATTGCAGTCTTGGGGTGTCAAAAATTGAGTAGTCAAAAATTGACTACTTGGGGTGAGACTGTGTAGCAAATGCAGTGACTCCACCTACTTCCAATGCCTTGCAACTAGCTCCTCAGAATATTGCATCACTCCTTTCAGGTAGATATGATAGAGGAAGGGGAAATAGAGTGGATGTTATTCAGTTTGTTCAGAGATCTTTTATCTTCCACGAAGTGAAGCTCTCCAGTTCTTCTCCCATGAAAGAGCCAGCTTTCCTTATCAGTCTTTCAAGACACCCAATACCCCCTCTTCATTGTGCTCCCTCCCCAGCACACCACTGCATAGAAAAGGACACATACTGGCTTCCACAGTCTCATAGAACATATTAAGGAGTTTATAGCAGACAAGTATAGCCAACACTGTACTTTTTTGTAAACTGCATCTTTGGCTGACCGGTCCAGTTTGTTGTCTTGTTATACCCTGAAATACTTAGATGTGCTTACAATCTCCACTTCATCAACCTCAATGGAGACTGATTGCAGAGCGGGCTTAGACCTCCAAAAGTCCACCTTCATCTGCTTGGTCTTAGTGTTGAGTAGTACGTGCATTACACCCAGTGTTGGGCAAGTTACTTTGAAAAAGTAACTAGTTACTGGTTACTACTTCTCCAAAAAAGTAACTGAGTTACTTCCTGAGTTACTCCGGTATCAAAGTAACTAGTTACCAGTAAAAGTAACTATTGCGTTACTCGCCCCCCGACCATGTTTCATAAACCACATAGAGAAGGACGGTAAAGACAGGTAACGTTACAAACAACAATTTATTGCAACATAATAAACCAAAGCCACTGGATGGACAAAATATAGGCCTATATATATTTTTTTTATATATAAAAGAAAAGAACACATTTTAATAGGCTTATTTAAATTCAACTGAAAATGTGCATGTTAAATGTGCATAATAAACTTTAAATTACTACTAAATGTAGTATTTACATTTTAATTATTACTAAATGCTACCCTTTCAAACAAGACTACGATTACGTCATTTTGTAGTTCACAGAGTCGTGAAGCAGTAAAAGACGCGACCTGTGACTCGACCACAAAATGCGGAAGTAGCCACTTTGCGTCTTTGTCTCGAAGCGTGCGAGTTGAGTTTGTGTTGTTATCAGCGAACTATCAGCGAGCTATTTCATCGTGGTTAGTGAGAAGTTGAATCATGATGAAGTTATGAGCATGTTATTTGCCTATTCTGACTCTGAAGGACAGTTTTTATCTCATGAGGAGGATAATGATCGGACAAACAATCTTTGTTTACCACGGTGCAACTTCCGAAGGCAATGATGCCGACATGCGAAGCAAGGATGTTCTCTAAGCACATATACACATTCAAACTCATTCGGTGACTTTATCCGATCTCTATGGAGATAGAACAGTATCAATATTAAGAAATGAATGTCACACCACTCACCAATATATTTCGTGATCCACAAACAAAAGTAATGACATTCACAAATATAATCCATACATTTCATGATCCACAAACAAATGTAACAACATTCACAAATATAATTCATGATGCATAAATGAATGTAACCCCATTCACAAATGCCAGCGCAGTTCTATTAATTTGCAAACCGGTCTACATATATTCGCAAACCCTATACATATTTGTGACTTCCATTGTATTTGTGTGTGGATTTTTGAGACTGTCCTGACGGTATTTGACACACAAATGTGCTCAGCCAATCACATCAGCCGGCGTTCGAGCGTAAGGTTGAAGACATTGCGCTTCTATTACGCAGAGAAGGCTACTAGTGCGAAGCCACCATAGATCTTTATACACCGATCAGAGGAAATAACCGGAAGTAGAGCCATTACTGAAGTGCTCCCTGACGTAAACTCGTAATTGAAGCGTATGAAGTTCCTGACTTTCACATCATCTTTGTACAAATATGTCTGGATCTGGACTAACGTGTGCCGTAATCGGATGTCACAATAACAGCAGAACGCTAAAAATGTGGAAAAAGAGCGTATGTGCGCTTCATAGTCCATAGTTTAAAGAGGATTGTCCTTGTTGTGTGCCCTACGGTGTACACCGCTTCCCCGGCCGTGCTGAGGATGAAGACATTCGCAAGATATGGATTAAAAACGTACACCGAAAGGACTTTGCCCCCAAACAAGTATTCAATGGTATGTATTTTTATTTCTAGGTGGTTAGTGTAGTTAAGTAGGCCTATTGTAAGCCAGTGTCTATGTAACATAAACTGGTGGCAACAATTATTTGGCTTGGCTAGCTAACGCTAGTTGGATTATTTAGCATTCTTTCATTAATAGAGTAACGAGTCTGTGGTTACCTATGTTGTGTTTGTCATGTTCTATTGATTCTATTCTAGGGTTTTGTGTGTGTGCGAGGCACTGTTGGGGTTCCAATAAGGGGAGCGGGAAGTTCTGTGTTTCACTAGAGAGATTGAGCAGCTGTGCTACAGTTGGGTTACCAGTAAGCTGTGTAATTGTGTTATTTTTATGTGGCGTGGCTGTGGCCAACAACAGTCTTCATTAAACGGACACTTCTGTCTACATCCTGTGTGTTCCCTGGCTACCAAACGCTACACTGGTGTCAGAAGAAAACTTCGGTTGGTTATCTTGTCTCGGTCAGCTGTCTGTGTTTCGATAGCTAGCATCTGTTAGCTTCCTGTTGCTGCGGTGATGATGGACAGTGTGATTATCAAAGTGGAGGAGGATGCTGACGATTACCCTCACTGTACGCCGGTGGTGAGGAGAGGACTAGACACACAGAGATTTTCCGAGGAACAAAGTCGATTTCCTGGGGTAAATAAGGACTTCGCAGCTGCTGGTAGGGTCGGACTGAATAGAGACGTTATTCCTCGCGCACAATCGGAATCCCTCAGAGCTCACAAACCGATGACGTCAGTCAACGCGCCGAGCCAGAATGTCAACAGAGATGGCGGCGCCCTGAGACAGAACGTACCGGTAGGAATTAAGACGCCCAAATACAATGGAAAATCGGACTGGGATGCTTTCCAGGCTCAGTTCGAGTTGTTGGCTTGTGCGAGTGGCTGGTCGGATGAGCAGAAGGCACTTCAGCTCGCGCTTTGCCTGACGGACGATGCGTTATCTTGCTTGCTGCTGCTGGATCCGAGCGAGAGAGCTAACTACAGTGCGCTTACCGGGGCGCTCGGTCGGCGTTTTGGACAATGTTTTCGGTCCGAGCTCCTGAGATCTGAGCTGCATGGACGTCTGAGGCGAGGAGGAGAGTCACTGAGGGCCCTGGCGAATGACATCGAGGCGCTCACCCGGCGGGCATATGCACACTGTGCAGACTGAATTGGCTCGTGATCAGTTCCTCAGAGCCCTTTCTTCCCCTGATCTGCGTGTGCACACTCAGCTGGCCCGGCCCAGCACACTGACTAAAGCACTGGAATATGCATTGGAGAGGGAGATGGTGATGGGCGCTGCGCTGCATGGTGCTGCTGCTCCTCTGGTCCGAGCTGCTGGAGAGTGTGAGGCTGTCCAACGACCACCGTGGGTGGATGAGGTGACGGAGCTGATCAGGGGGCTTGCTCTGCCTGCTGGGCGGCGCCAGGGGAATCACTCCGGGGACCTGCACACACCGCGGGAGGGCCAGACGCGCCTCTGCTGGGCCTGTGGCCGGGCCGGGCACCTGAAGAGGAACTGCCCTACCCTGTCTAGAGCTGCGGAAAACGGGATGGGGTCACAGTAGACGGGACGCTGTGTGGCCCCAGGACAATGTCCCGTGCACAACCCATTCAGGGGGCTCAGGTCCCAAAGGGCGGTTGTGATGGGGAGCAACAAGTGGTGGTGGTGGGAAGGACTTCAATTTCGGACTTTTGCCATATTCCCATATGCATAGAGGGGGTTCCATGTACGGCCTTGGTGGACACTGGATCTACAGTCACAGTGGTGCGGCCTGAGGTGGTGCCTGTGGGAATACAGCTGGAGGACACAGCAGTTCAACTCCGTACTGTTACTGGTGAGCTAGCACCAATGAAGGGGAGGGGTCTGCTGAGGGTCACAGTTGGGGGGCGGACTATGACACACACTGTGTGGGTTGCGGAGGTACAAGACTCCTGTATTTTGGGGCTGGACTTTTTGCGGGAGAAGGGTTGCCAATTAGACCTGGGTAAAGCCACACTGAGTTTTAGTGATGGACAGGTTGTCAATATGAGGCCCCTAGATACCCATGCAACAGCGATGTCACCAGGACCCCACAGCTGCTGTGTGGGGGAGGCCCAACTAGGAATCCGGGAGGTTACGGATGAAAGAACCCCCCGTGAACTGCAGTGCGGGGCGGAGCAAGCCGCCGGTTGCCCAGCTGTCCCTGTGAGCACACCACAATCTCCGGCGCCGGAGACGGAGGGCTGTGGAACTACACCAGGCTGGACGGAGGCAAGACAGCGAGCACTGCGTGAGGTATGGAAACAGAGTGCAGAGGGCCTTGATGCACAGCAGCAACAGCAGCTGTGGCAGCTGTTGACCGAGTTCCATGACTGCTTTTCCTGTGACGAGACAGAGCTGGGTCAGACCTCCCTGGTGCAACACTCCATCGACACAGGCACTGCAGCACCAATACGACAGCGCCCCCGCCGCCTGTCACTGGCCAGACAGGAGGCAGCCGACCGGGAGCTGTCCCACAAGCTGCAAGCGGGCGTCATCGAGCCGTCAGAGAGCCCCTGGGCGTCGCCAGTGGTTATGGTGCCAAAGAAGGGAGGTCAGTGGCGTTTCTGTGCTGATTACCGCCGACTCAATGCTGTCACCACAAAAGACTCTTTCCCCCTCCCACGTGTCGATGAGTGCCTGGATCTGGTGGCGGGGTCCTCCTGGTTCTCTTCCCTCGATCTCCGGAGTGGTTACTGGCAGGTCCCACTCTCTCCGGAGGCGCGTCCCAAGACAGCATTCTGCACGCGGGATGGGCTGTGGCAGTTTAAAGTGCTCTGTTTTGGACTGTGTAATGCGCCCGCTACCTTTGAGCGCCTTATGGAGAAGGTGTTGGCGGGTGTTCCCCGGTCTGAATGCCTGGTCTTCCTCGACGATATCCTAGCCCATGGCAGCTCATTCGACACTGCTATGGCTGCACTGCGACGGGTACTGCGGCGGATTCGTGAGGCCGGGCTGAAGCTGCACCCTGAAAAGTGCCGGTTGCTGCGACAGGAGCTGACCTTCCTGGGTCATCGTGTGGGAGGCGATGGAATCGGCACCACAGAGGACAAGGTCAGTGTCATACGGGAGTGACCAACCCCTGCGGACCAGGGGGAGCTTAAAAGTTTTTTGGGATTGGCTTCCTATTACAGGAAGTTTGTGCGGGGTTTTTCCTGCATTGCTTCTCCCCTGTACAGACTCCTGCAAAAAGACCAGCCATTCTTCTGGTCAGAGGACTGTGACCAAGCTTTTCGCTCACTGCAGCAGTCCCTGATGAGGGCACCAGTCCTGGCACCTCCTGCACCTGACCTACATTTTGTTCTGGACACAGATGTGAGTGGGGTGGGGGTCGGGGCTGTCCTGTCACAGGTGTGGCCGGAAGGGGAGAGAGTCGTCGCCTACTACAGCAAGGCCCTGAGCAAAGCAGAGCGTAGGTACTGTGTCACGCGCAGGGAGCTGCTCGCAACCGTGTTTGCGATTCGGAACTTTAAGTACTACCTGTGTGGCCGTCCCTTCACCTTGCGCACTGACCATGCCTCCCTGCAGTGGCTCATGACCTTCCGAGAGCCAGAGGGGCAGCTGGCACGTTGGCTGGAGGAACTGCAGTGCTATGAGTTCAACGTCATCCATCGAGCAGGAGTGAGCCATGGCAATGCAGATGGACTTTCCCGACGTCGTCCGTGTAGTGCCGACGGCTGCCGGTACTGCGATCGCCGAGAGGAGAGAGAGCAGGAGCTGAGTCAGGAGCCGGGGAGCTGCGTGCGGTGTGAGCTGAGCAGGGAGCTGCGGTTGGTGGACAGCACAGACTGGGCAGAGGGGCAGCGACAAGACCCAGACCTGCAGCCGGTGGTGTTGTGGTTGGAGGCCCAGCAACGACCCCCATGGGAGGAGGTGGCCGCTCTCTCCCCATGGACAAAAGGGCTGTGGTCTAAATTTGCACACTTACGGTTGCAGGATGGGGTTCTCCAGAGGGCATGGGTGGAGCCCGCTACTGGGGAGGGGAGATGGCAGATCGTGGTGCCCAAGGAAATGCAGAAAATGGTCCTGGCCGCCATGCATGGCTCTGCTGGGTCGGGGCACTTTGGGGTTAAAAAGACTCTCCGCCGGCTGCACCAGGCTTTCTACTGGGGTCGGATGAAGGTCGATGTGGAGGACTTTTGCCGGAACTGTGACCCCTGCATTGCTCGCAAGGGTCCACGGGGCCAGTCCAGGGCTCAACTACAACAGTTTCCGGTGGGAGAGCCAATGCAGCGCGTGGGGGTCGATGTAGTGGGGCCATTGCCATGCACAGAGAGAGGGAATCGCTACATTCTCACTGCAGTGGACTATTTCACTAAATGGCCTGAGGCATATGCGCTGCCAGATCAGGAAGCAGAGACAATAGTGGATGCACTGCTTGGGGGAATGTTTAGCCGGTTGGGGGTCCCAGAATCCCTCCACAGTGACCAGGGGCGGAACTTTGAGTCGAAGGTGTTTGCCACAATGTGTTCCCGCTTAGGCATCACAAAGACCCGCACCACACCCCTCCACCCTCAGAGTGATGGTTTAGTTGAGAGGTTCAACCGCACTCTGGGGGAACAGTTATCCCTACTCACCTCCAGCCACCAGAGGGATTGGGATATGCACTTACCTCTAGTTTTGCTGTCGTGTCGCACAGCGATCCAGGAGTCCTCTGCATGTACACCTGCCCTCCTCATGCTGGGTCGGGAGCTGAGAACGCCTGCAGAGTTGGCTTTCGGGAGACCTCCGGACACTCCGCCCATCCCAGCAGGTCCTGCCTATGCCAAGCGTCTGCAGGATCGCATGGACTCTGCGCACGCTTATGCTCGCAGGCAGTTGCAGGCTGCAGGGGTGCGGCAGAAACGCAACTATGACCTGCGAGCAAAGGGGCGCCATTTCACCGCTGGGGAGCTGGTCTGGGTATATTCACCCAAGAGAAAGAAGGGCAGATGCCCCAAACTGGACAGTCATTGGGTGGGGCCGTGCCACATCCTGGAGCGCCTGGGGGAGGTGGTGTATCGAGTGCAACTACCCTCCCGGGGGCGCAAGGTAGCGCTCCACCGGGACCGTCTGGCACCGTACAGGGGATCCGCGACACCAGGAGAGCCTGCAACGCCCACTGGACCGGCCGGCCGCCTGGAGAGCATCGGAAGCGGGTCCCCATCTGCGAGACCTGGGCCTTCTACACGTCCTGCAGCCAGCCCAGGGGATGCAAACCCCTGGCCCTCTACACCTGCTGCGGCCAGCCCAGGGGATGCGAACCCCTGGCCCTCTACACCTGCTGCGGCCAGCCCAGGGGATGCGAACCCCTGGCCCTCTACACCTGCTGCGGCCAGCCCAGGGGATGCGAACCCCTGGCCCTCTACACCTGCTGCGGCCAGCCCAGGGGATGCGAACCCCTGGCCCTCTACACCTGCTGCGGCCAGCCCAGGGGATGCGAACCCCTGGCCCTCTACACCTGCTGCGGCCAGCCCAGGGGATGCGAACCCCTGGCCCTCTACACCTGCTGCGGCCAGAACTGGTGGTGCCTGGTCCGGGGTCCTGCCAGCAAGTCCCGGGCCATCTACACCTCCCGTCGAGAGGGGGAGTACCACACCTTCCAATGTCACTCCCCGGGGGCGACCACAGCGGAGGAGACGTGTGCCGCTAAGGTTCAAAGACTTTGTCCTCGGGGACGAGGACTTCAGTAACGGGGGGGTAGTGTAACGAGTCTGTGGTTACCTATGTTGTGTTTGTCATGTTCTATTGATTCTATTCTAGGGTTTTGTGTGTGTGCGAGGCACTGTTGGGGTTCCAATAAGGGGAGCGGGAAGTTCTGTGTTTTACTAGAGAGATTGAGCAGCTGTGCTACAGTTGGGTTACCAGTAAGCTATGTAATTGTGTTATTTTTATGTGGCGTGGCTGTGGCCAACAACAGTCTTCATTAAACGGACACTTCTGTCTACATCCTGTGTGTTCCCTGGCTACCAAACGCTACAGTACCTAAGTTTCCCCAGGAGTGGGAAGAGCACCATGAGCCCCATGGTTATCTGTGCTGTGTGTCATGGTACATTTGTGTGCTTATTTTCGATTATTTGTGTATGTGTGTGCCCTTTGAAATGAAAATGTGACCCTGGCAACTTAGCTAATTCTTTTGTTATGCTAGCGGAGTTTTGGCAAGGCTAGCCAGGTTACACTGACTTTAATAAGAAGTCAGGCTAGGTTTTGGTAGCACCATGAGCCCCATGGTTATCTGTGCTGTGTGCCATGGTACATTTGTGTGTTAATTTACGATTATTTGTGTATGTGTGCCCTTTGAAATGGAAATGTGACCCTGGCAATTTAGCTAATTCTTTTGTTATGCTAGCGGAGTTTTGGCAAAGCCAGCCAGGTCGTGTGACTGACTTCAATAAGTCAGGCTAGGTTTTGGTAGCTTTTGTTTTGTCCATAACCTAGCCCAATTTTATTTTCATCTCATAAATCGACCACCATGTTTGTATTTGTAATAATGTTTGGCATTTTATTGGAAATAAAGTGGCGGGGACAAGGTTAATCTCAAAAGTGGTAGGCCTATGGACATGTCCCCCAACACCCAGACTGAAAATTACACCCATGTCTGTAACCCTTCCTCAACAAAAGAATTTTCGCTATCCAACCTCAGTGTACATGTCTTGCTTTGTCCTGTATTTTGTCTAATGTCTGTGAGAATGACTGCAGCCATGGCAAAGATAATTTTCTGTTTCATGTGTAACAGTCAATTATATTTTTTATCGCATCTTATCCCACCCTCCTTAGGTGTGTGGAGTACACTTCCCTGACGGCAGACCAACGCAGGAACACCCATATCCCATAATATGGGATATGAATATAGTGTAAGTTTACATGTATTTAACAAATAACTTCAGTGCTTTTTTCTTAATTACCTTAACCATATGTTGTTAAAGTACTTTTGGAGCGATTTGCCTCCAGACGTTAGACTCTCTCCCATCTGCCACTACTTTTTAATCTAGGCTAAAAAAAAAAAAAAACTTCGTTCTTGACTCTTAGTTGTTATGCTTTCTCTCCTTAAGGCACTGCTTTTATGTACCTAAATTGCCTTTCAACACTTGTGTCTTATTATTCCATGCAAGAGTCTACATCTGCTAATTGTAATATAATGCAATGTGAAGTGACATTTAAAGTGTTCTGTAGGACAGTGGCGTTGTAATTAACTGTTTTAAAAGCTGTTGGTGTTTTTTGTTCCTTCTCATATTTATTCTCAGAAAGCACCATCATGTGGAAGACCACCCACAAAGAGGAGATGTCTCCAGCCCCCAACAGAGAGACCATGTGATGAGCCTCCTGTGACAAATTCTGATACCGAAGTAGGGCATAGCTTGGAGGATAGTCTGTCTCCACACCAATGTGATGTTGGCACTCAGTGGCCAGAGCGTAGTGATCATGATTATTGTTCGATGAAGTCAACAAAAGATGCAAGCACACAAACAGATCCTACACCATCACTGTCAGCTCATGACATGGATGATAAAGTGTCAAAATTTTACATTGGACTAGACATCATCAGCTTTTGGCAACTTTTGAACACCATCATTGGCTTTCTTCCACAGTCGAAGACGTTCAAATTAACAGTCCATGAACAGCTACTGCTGGTCCTAATGAGGCTTCGGCTTGGCTTAATGTTCACAGATTTGGGATCAGCAGAACTACAGCCTGTGATATGTTCGCAATGTGGAGAGCAACACTTTCCCAAGGGAAAATCTTTTTTTTTGGATCCCTCGAGACACTCTGAATAGAGTAAGACCCTCACGTTTTCTTGAACACTATCCCAATGCAACATGCATCATAGATTGCACTGAAATATTTGTCCAAAGACCGAAGAACTTGGGGAAAAGAGCAAAAACATACAGCAACTATAAGCATCACAACACCTACAAAGTCCTCTATTGCATAGCCCCCAATGGTTTTGTGATGTATTGTGTCAAAACTGTTTGGTGCCAGAGCTAGTGACATTTTTATCACAAAAAACTGTGGATTTCTGTCACATTTGATTTTTGGTGATCAGATTTTGACAGACCGGGGATTCACAATTGGAGATGTTCTTCCTCCAGGAGTGACATTGGCTATTCCAGCACTTACACGTGGATGTACACAACTATCAGAACATGAAGTCACAAGAACCCGCCGTCTCGCCAATGTCCGAATTCATGTTGAACGTGCAATAAGAAGGTTAAAATGCTTCAAAATTTTGAGTAATGTAATTCCAGGTTGTTTAAAACATGTTGATGACATTTTGACTATTTGTGCAGGCCTGTGTAACCTTCTTGAAATCTTACAAACATGTTTGGCATACACTACACTTGTCCCTGTCTGTAGGCCTACATGTCAGCATCATCTTCCAACTTGTCAGCGATAATATGCCCAAGATATTTTGTACTGCTTGACACACAGTGATTGCCCTGACAGGTAAAACGTTGGAAAGACTTCCTGAACACAACACTTTTTTTGCATTGTACTGTATTTTTTTGCATTGTACTGTAGGCCTACATCAAACTCAACCCCAGAGCACACATTCAGAAGTTGCTGAAACTCAGCAGTGCCGGGGGACATGGGCCTAATAACCAGATCATCAAATGGTTGAAAACGGTGCATGTGTTTTATTGTCTGTGTCTAAATCTCGTCATACATCCAGTGTGTTTTGTTTTTTTAACAGACGTGTTTTCACAATGACACTCTGAGAATTTACTTTTGAACAAAGTGTCTTGTGTATAAAATGGTGTGCAGACAGCCGGAGTGTGTGTGTTGCTTAAAGGAGCAAGTGCTTTGCAAAGATACCAGCTGAAAGTGTAATGCTTGACTTTTGATTAAGGTAAAGCAGCATGTGTTTAAGTTATAGTACCAACAACTGAACAATATGCTACTTTGGTTTAAGCATCGGCCTATTGTGTTTAAGCAGTAGCCTAGGCAAAAACTGTAACAAAGTAAAAACAAAAGAAAGAAAATATAACTGGCGAATGAATTAAGAACCTGAATTTTCACCAGCATTTGACCGGTTGTTAATTTAAAACCAGGCATGCATATATATCTATATCTATCTTTAGAAAATAGGCCTACGTTAACAACAGGGAATCTTTATCTTTTCAGGTCAAGGTGGCCTAAGGTGCTGGGGGAAACTCTCTCTCTAGGCTAGGCCTAATCAGAAAGCAAGGTCGTGTGTCTGTTTTTTTAAAAAAAACCTGTCATTAAAGGGACACTGCAAGATTTATAGTTGTTTATTTCCAGAATTCATGCTACTCATTCACTAATGTTACCTTTTTCATGAATACTTACCACCACCATCAAATTCTAAGTATTCATTATGACTGGAAAAATTGCACTTTTCATACATACAAAGGGGGATCTCCTCCATCATGGTCTGCCATTTTGAATTTCCAGAAATAGCCATTTTTAGCTGCAAAAATGACTGTACTTGGGCCATAACAGAAAATCTGAGTTTATTATTTAGTAAACTTTCATGAAATATACTTTCATCAAATTTGGCATTAGGCAACCCAGTTACAATGAGCAGTATAGTTGCAGCACCCTTTTTGACCATTTCCTGCAGTGTCCCTCTAACTGATAAAATAAAGCCTTGTTGGCCTCAACATGTCATTAATTTCACCATGTAAATCGTGCCTTGCAAGAACTGATATTTTGAGGCAGTGTTAAGACAGTGGGTTGCACCAGCTGATTGCTTAGGCTACTTAACCACAGCCCTTTTAGAAGACATCACCTCCCGTCCTCTCCTTGTGGTAGCGTCTCCAGCAATAAGTAAGGATTTGGCGCCCCTTAGTGGCAAGCTGTGCACCCAGCGATGAACAAACAGACAGACTGCAAAACTCAGACAATCGCATATTATGTGGCAGAGGTAATGATAAAATGATGTCTGGTATAGTCAGGAGGTAATGAAAAAAAGCCAGTATAACATTTCCCAATCAATATAAGGGGGATAATGATTAATTAAATTGAATGTGTGACAGTGGCACCAGCTCTCTGTTAAGACTGGACACCACAGGTCAGCTCCTGTGTCTATTCCACAACACACTACAGCAAGATTTTACATTACATTACATTTCACTTAGCTGACGCTTTCATTTGTTCAAAGCGACTTACAACTATTATTTTTCAGGATATTGGTTACAGTCCCTGGAGCAATGTGGGGTTAGGTGCCTTGCTCAAGGGCACTTCAGCCATGGATGGAGGTGTAGGGAGAGGTCGTGGGGGATTCGAACCGGCAACCCCTAGATTGAAAGACCAACTCTCTAACCACTAGGCCATGGCTGCCCAGATTTCTCACAAAGAGCTGCATTGAAATGACATTAAGAACATTAGTAATTAATAACAAGTTGCCTAGTAAAAAACACACCAGCAAGAGTCATTTAGTGTATTGAGCACAAGTAGCTAGGTTGTTTTTCAGTTCAGCACATATAAAAAACACCATCGAGTAAGCACACAGTATTGAACTATATTAAATTCACTATCTGTATGCATTTTAATAACTGTGTAAATAAACAATTCAAAACCGCTAAGGTTAATTCATTTTCCTTTAGCACTTAAGCCTACAGTATACAGTATGTCATACCTTTGTCAGGTGCACTGATTCTCATTGATATGATGAGATTAGATAAAACTTTATTGTCTGTTACACCCATGAAACAGAAAATTGTCTTTGGCGTGGCTTCAGTGATTCTCACAGACATTAGACAAGGCTTGACCAAAAAAAAAAAAAAAAGACGACCACACAATACATTCATGCTGCAGCTGGACAGTTCATATCTTGTTCAGTATGGTCACAGCTGAGGGGATGAAGGATTTCTTGAAAGATGATAGATATATACATATAACTGAACCAAGTGTTTCTGCACCGTATTGAACAATAATCCTCTCAACATTAATCCAAGTCTCTCTGTTGGGGGCTGGAGACATCTCCTCTTCGGGGGTGGTCTTCCACATGATAGTGCTTTCTGAGAATAAATATAAGAAGGAACAAAAAACACCAACAGCTTTTAAAACAGTTAATTACAACGCCACTGTCCTACAGAACACTTTAAATCTCACTTCACATTGCCTTATATTACAATTAGCAGATGTAGACTCTTGCATGGAATAATAAGACACAAGTGTTGAAAGGCAATTTAGGTACATAAAAGCAGTGCCTTAAGGAGAGAAAGCATAACAACTAAGAGTCAAGAACTAAGTTAAGAAAATGTGTGTGTGTGTGTTTTTTTTTAAGCCTAGATTAAAAAGTAGTGGCAGATGGGAGAGTCTCTAACGTCTGGAGGCAAATCGCTCCAAAAGTACTTTAACAACATATGAAGAGTTCAGATGCAAAACCCCCTAACTCCATTTCTGAAGACCTGTACGTCTATATTTTTAGAGAACCCTGTTGTTGGTTTGGTTTACATTCATGTACTTGATAATACATATAAAAAGTTATATTACATAAATACAATTTAAAAAATATGCAATTTTGATAGCTTTGTATTAAATAAAAATGAATTAAGATTATTTTCTGAAAAGGCACTTAGGGGGTTTTGCATCTGAACTCTTCATATGGTTAAGGTAATTACGAAAAAAAGCACTAAGTTATTTGTTATATACATGTAAACTTACACTATATTCATATCCCATATTAAATATGGGATAAGGGTGTTCCTGCGTTGGTCTGCCGTCAGGGAAGTATAACTCCACACACCTAAGGAGGATGGGAATAAGATGAGATAAAAACAAATATGCTTGACTGTTACACATGAAACAGAAAATTATCTTTGCCATGGCTGCAGTCATTCTCACAGACATTAGACAAAATACAGGACAAAGCAAGACATGTACACTGAGGTTGGATAGCGAAAATTATCTTTTGTTGAGGAAGGGTTACAGACATGGGTGTAATTTTCAGTCTGGGTGTTGGGGGACATGTCCATAGGCCTACCACTTTTGAGATTAACCTAGCTTGTCCCCGCCACTTTATTTCCAATAAAATGCCAAACATTATTACAAATACAAACATGGTGGTCGATTTATGAGATGAAAATAAAATTGGGCTAGGTTATGGACAAAACAAAAGCTACCAAAACCTAGCCTGACTTATTGAAGTCAGTCACACGACCTGGCTAGCTTTGCCAAAACTCCGCTAGCATAACAAAAGAATTAGCTAAATTGCCAGGGTCACATTTCCATTTCAAAGGGCACACATACACAAATAATCGTAAATAATCACACAAATGTACCATGGCACACAGCACAGATAACCATGGGGCTCATGGTGCTACCAAAACCTAGCCTGACTTCTTATTAAAGTCAGTGTAACCTGGCTAGCCTTGCCAAAACTCCGCTAGCATAACAAAAGAATTAGCTAAGTTGCCAGGGTCACATTTTCATTTCAAAGGGCACACACATACACAAATAATCGAAAATAAGCACACAAATGTACCATGACACACAGCACAGATAACCATGGGGCTCATGGTGCTCTTCCCACTCCTTGGGAAACTTAGGTATTAATGAAAGAATGCTAAATAATCGTAACTAGCGTTAGCTAGCCAAGCTAAATAATTGTTGCCACCAGTTTATGTTACATAGACACTGGCTTACAATAGGCCTACTTAACTACACTAACCACCTAGAAATAAAAATACATACCATTGAATACTTGTTTGGGGGCAAAGTCCTTTCGGTGTACGTTTTTAATCCACATCTTGCGAATGTCTTCATCCTGAGCACGGCCGGGGAAGCTGTGTACACCGTAGGGCACACAACAAGGACAATCCTCTTTAAACTGTGGACTATGAAGCGCACATACGCTCTTTTTCCACATTTTTAGCGTTCTGCTGTTATTGTGACATCCGATTACGGCACACGTTAGTCCAGATCCAGACATATTTGTACAAAGATGATGTGAAAGTCAGGAACTTCATACGCTTCAATTACGAGTTTACGTCAGGGAGCACTTCAGTAATGGCTCTACTTCCGGTTATTTCCTCTGATCGGTGTATAAAGATCTATGGTGGCTTCGCACTAGTAGCCTTCTCTGCGTAATAGAAACGCAATGTCTTCAACCTTACGCTCAAACCCTGGCTGAGCACATTTGCGTGTCAAATCCTGTCTGGACAGTCTCAAAAATCCACTGACAAATACAAAGGAAGTCACGAATATGTATAGGGTTTGCGAATATATGTAGACCGGTTTGCAAATTAATAGAACTGCGCTGGCATTTGTGAATGGGGTTACATTCATTTGTGCATCATGAATTATATTTGTGAATGTTGTTTCATTTGTTTGTGGATCATGAAATGTATGAATTATATTTGCGAATGTTATTAGGCCTACATATGTTTGTGGATCATGAAATGTATTAGTGAGTGGTGTGACATTCATTTCTTAATATTGATACTGTTCTCTCTCCATAGATCTCAAGTGAGTCGGCGGTAGTGGCGAATGCAGTCGTAGTGTCCATACAGGTAGGCCTATTGGTGGAGGAATTAGGGGTGAGAGAAGTGGTTCTGGTAATGTTAGCTTGCGCTCCCTCCATTCAGCCCCCGGTGATGCGGGTAGCCACCTATCCGGACGCAAACGCAATAATCCTGGGATCAGACAAACACTGTTCACCAAGCAGCACACACACACTCATTCTGTCCCTCTTTCTGACTTCTACTGGGTGGATGGCAGCGGCGAACGAGAGGTTTTGGTAGGCCTAATAGAACGCACGGTGACGACGCATAGGCTACCCTAAAACAGTAACGTGCAGTAATGGAGTGTATGAAAAAAGTAACGGCGTTAGTAACGCCGTTTATTTAAACGCCGTTATTCCCAACACTGATTACACCACTGCACAAAGCCCTGTACTCCTGTATTCCCCCTCCTGCCTTAATACAGCATACAATTGCATTATCATCCAAGAACGTCTGTGGCATGTGCCTGTGTTGTAAATACGTTAAGTCCGATGTGTACAAAGTGAACAGGAGAGGAGGGAGCACAGTTCCCTAGGCTGCTTTAGTACCACATACTACAGTGTCCAAGAGGCAATCTTTCAGTTTGACAAACTGTGGCCACTCTGTTAGGTAGTCCCTGATCAAGTACACTACGAGGGCATCCAGACCCAGGAGCCTCTCTCCCAATTGAGTTTTGGATGTTCTAGAAAGCGCTGGAAAAGTAAAGGAACATGACTCTATGTCCTGTGCAATAGGTATGTGATGACATCATCCACTCCATCCTTCTCCTGGTATGAAAACTGTACTAGATCCAGTACATGACTTACTGCAGTCTGAGTGTATGTAACAGCATTGTCTTCATGCTGTGGGAAGGGAGGGCCACTCGATTTAAGTCGTTTATCTCTTTTGGATGTGGCTTTTTGGGGACCGGGATAAGGCATAATGTGTTCAGAGTTGGTGCCTTACTAAGATGTACACTCTGGCTGAATAAATATTCCAGTAGCTCAGCCACTTCAGCAGCACAGGTCTTTAGCAGTCTTGGTGATGTCATATCCAGTTAATGGGCTTTAACCAGGTCTGCTGTGATTATAGAGAGGAGGTAGGGAGGGAGGAGGTGCTGGGTGGTGGTAGTGTGACTCCAATAAAGACTGCTCCTGGAAGGAGCAATGAGTTTATGTTTACATACAAATGTTATGTGTATTACCAAAGCCTGACAGCAGGAAGCAAATGCCTTTTATTTCATGAGCCTACTGTAATAAACAGGGAGGGGAATAGCAAACATATTGAATAGTGAATTCAAAAGTTCATAGATCCATGCATAGCTTCTTCATCAAGTTCACTCAGGCATTACCTGACATCACTCATGTGTGGCTTGATACCATCATGTCACATGTTAGTGAATTGAATTCAGTGAATTATTTGTTCATAGCTTTAATTTAAAAATTGATTAACCCACTTTCTGCCATTAAATGTTAGTGAAGTTATAAAGCACCATATCTGTAGCCTACTGGTGACATTTCACATGTCATCTGATGACTAATCCCTATGGCTGGATTTACCAAGTAAAGAACTATGATGTCTCACACTTTTCTTCATCCGGTTACAGATCGTTTTATTTTTTATAATATAATTTTGGCAAATAGGAGGAAAGTTAAGGCTATGGTATGTTTGTTAAACTAAGGGAAATAACAGTGTGTCAAACACACTAGACTTCAATCCAGCCACCACATCATATTCTACAGCTAAGCAAATGGTTTGGCTGGACCTGGAAGAAAGGGCCAACCAAAGTGCAAGTCAGAAGAGTAATGACGTTGTCTATCCTGGTGCATTTGCTAAATGTAGGCTTAATACAATTAATTGGGAACAAGGCATCGGCGGTACAGACCACACTGTGCATTCCTTTAATGTGCCATGGTCAAGACCCCTCAACTCAAATCCTCTCAGGGGTACCAAGGTTCTGTGCTAGGCCCCCCTCTCTTTGCCATCTTTATCTCATCTCACTGGGCAATGTTGTCCACTCACAGCAGGGCTATGTTGATGATAAACACCTGTCTGTCCAGCGAAATACTCCATAGTTTCTGCGTGTACACTACTGATCAAACGTTTCAGAACGTCTCTTTCACCTCTAGATGTCTAATTACCTTTGTACCATCTCAAGCTATGCATTCAATATCTACAACTTGAATGACAATAAATAACTGGGAAAATTAGGGTGTTCTAATGCTCTAATGCAGGGGAGTCAAACTCAAATTGACTGAGGGCCAAAATCAAAATCTGGAACCAAGTCGCGGGCCGAACTCAACAATTATTTTGCAAAAATGGACTAAAATTGTGCATACATGCACTTTATACTCGTAGTTAAATTTCACATACACTCTTTCCCATCATATTTGTCCTTTCAAATGTGTCTGCACATCCTGTGATACAGCAAATTTCATGTTCAAGTACTGTAGTGTTAAGCTATACATTAATGGTGTATGTGCCAACTGTAACACACATTTGAAATGATCTTGCGGGCTGAATAAAATGGCTCTGCTGGCCAAATTTGCCCCCCGGGCCTGAGTTTGACATCCCTGCTCTAATGCATTGTCTTGGTTCCACCTTTTTGCAATGTCTATGTGTCTATCTGCCTGTCTCTCAGACCTGGCCACATGGATGAAGCAACACCACCATCATCTGCCATTATATCAAGCAGGACATGAGGTCAACCACTGTTACCCCAGAAAACGCTACATAAACCTGGGTGGTATTATTTATGACTGCCCATCTTTTCTGAATACACTGCCAAATTACTGATGCTCTTTTGCACTGTTCAATATACAGGAAATCAGACTGTACCTGACCCAATATGCCACTCAGGTTCTGTACCTTGACTAGTGCAATTCTCTCCTGGAAGGAACTGTTTCATTTTATCTGAGGCTGCACTAAAATGTAATGTTGCTTCGCAATACTGTAACACCAACAGTCTGGCCTTGGCCTCTGACAAGGTAATCCCAATGGTCTGACAAGTTACCAGCTGATACAAGAGTTTGGTCATCCCCCTCAACTTTTAAGAAGCTTGTGAATACACATATCTTCTAAGAGTATTTATCTTCATGCTCAACTCTTATAACCCTATATACAGTATAAGCCTGCACTCTGTATTTTCCACACACACTGAATGTAGCCATTGGATAAAAGAGTCAGGGAAATGTAATGAACTTAAATTCCCTGTAGGCTACTGGCTAGATCTAGAGAGGATGAGATGGCATTTAGTCATTCTGCAAAATGCTGGAACCAGCTTCCTGTCCAAATTAGAACTGTCCCGATAGTATCTTGTTTTAAAAATAAATGTGAAAAGCTTTATTCTCATCTGCCTTTAGTGATACAGTACAGTACACAATGCATTCTTTCTTCTCTTTTCTCTTTCTCTAATCGTTAGGACATTGAATGACAATTTTGTATCATGATGTACTTTGATTGATTCATCGATTTTATTGATTTAGGTTTATCAATGCCATTACGATACCTGTACCTGTAATGGTATGTTAGTGCAGTGTATCTCTGGTACGCTATATTATTGTAAGGAAGTTTTAAGAACAAATATCCTTATACCATATAGTTCCCTCACTGTGTTGTATTGGTTAATAATATTATACTTAAATATATACTAGGCTACAGAGCACCACTACGGTTAATAATTAACCAGCCTTTGAACTTTTATATCTATGGAATGGACTGGTTCATTTTCTTTCTTTTTTGGACACATCATATATTGAACGATGTACCATCATCAATGTTGAGAATATATATATATATATATATATATATATATATATATATATATATATATATATATATACATATGAGGTAATGTTAGATTCAGCACAATCTCACATTTTCCAGCTTTATTATAGCCTATAGATGCAATATATATATTTATATAGGCCTATATATAAAGCTGGCTCTTTCATGGGAGAACTGGAGAGCTTCACTTCGTGGAAGATAAAAGATCTCTGAACAAACTGAATAACATCCACTCTATTTCACCTTCCTCTATCATATCTACCTGAAAGGAGTGATGCAATACTCTGATGAGCTAATTGCAAGGCATTGGAAGTAGGTGGAGTCACTGCATTTTCCAGCTTAACAATGTGCAAGAAATGATATATATATACACTAGTGATAAATATATTTTCACCCTAATCTGATTCTTCATTCAAGCATAATCTATAGCACCACACACTAATAATAAGTTTATTTGAAGTAATATACTGTAATACAATTGTGAGCATTCCTGTCACCACTAAAGTGCATTGAAATAGGTCCTGTAACTCCTTTTCGATTTTTTTCATTCTGGGCACCTCATACATTGAACGATATGCCATCTTTAATATTCAGAAAATATATACATATGAGGTATTGCTGGATTCAGCACAATCTCACCTTTCCACCAAGCTGTCATATGTGTGCATAGGACATTCCCTGACAAAGCAATTACAATGTAAATGATGACATTCTGTATAAATATCACTTTTTTTCATTTTCCGCCTATTTTAGGTGTGTGATTAAATGCCTATATCTCCCTCATACATCAATATGGTCAAATGCAACCACTTCCATCTGGTGCAGGTAGACCCTGGGCACAAGCATACCAATTTTCAAAGCTCTCAGAGCTTCTGGTAATTTTCTGCATGATTTTTTATATATCTACTCCCATACGGAGAAGTCATATTTTTGGTGCTTTTTTTGTTTGGAGGTGCATGTGGAAATGTGTAAATCGTAAATCGAGAATCATTTTCATGTATGGGACACCTTAGAGATGAGGAAAAACATTATTGGGTTTTGTTCTACCTCCGGTTGGGGTGTCTCAAAATTTTGAGGCCATTGTCACTAGCCTACTACCAGTCAGGTCAAGAGCAATGCAAGTACTTTCTGAGCTCCCGCAAAATCGGGAACTCCTCCCACTTTGTTGGGAAGCAAACAATCATTAGCAAACCAAGGGAGGCCGTTTGGGAAATGCCGTTTGGGAAATGTTAATTGTTATGCTCTTGGTCAGACCAAGTCTCGAAGAGATTTGAAAGTCGATGATAATCAGGTTAGTATTGTACAGCCAGCAGCCTCCATAATACACAACATAATGTGTGTAATGTATGTAGTGTATGCAGTCTCCTCCTGAAGTTTTGGAACAGCAAACCACATTTTCTTGTTTTTGTTGTCTACCGACAACAGCTGGGTTTAAGACGCAACTATGTGTGTGCCAAAAACGTTCAGTGTCAGCTTTCATTTACTTGTTGAAATCTGGATATGTTGAATATTTTTGGATTCATGACCATTTGTATGATTACACCACACAATTTTTTTTCGGTGTGAGCAAAAGTATTGGAATATGTGACTGGTAGGTGTTTTTTGTTGAACAGCTGTCAAATTCAATAATGATTTTTCAGAGGTTAGATAGGCCTAGCAATACATAAAAAGACGGCATTTCTTGTCAAAGATGACAAACCAATACAAGGACCAGAGGGCCGTCTATGGAGTTTGAAGCTGAAAAAAGAAAGAAAATCAATCCTATCTGTTGGACAAGCATTGGCCATAGTAAGTACAACCATTAGGAATGTCCTGGAAAAGAAAGAAACTACTGGTGTACTGAGCAACAGATATTGAAGAGGTTGGTCAAGGAAAAACAGACAACAACAAAAAATAGATGACAGAAATTCTGTGAGAGCTCCAAAGAAAAGCCCCTAAACATCAGAAAGTCACATCACTAACAACCTCCACAGTAAAGGGGGGAACATATTGCATACTGAACGTGGTGGCACTAGGGCCAGCTTCAGGCAACTCCACAGGTCGACAGGGAAATTATAATTTCCCTTTATTTTATCTGGGGCATAGTAACACTGGTAAAACCACCAAACGGTTTTGAATTATAACTTCCTTGTCGACCTGTGGAGTTGCCTGAAGCTGGCTATAGTGCCACCACGTTATAAATGAAAAGACTTTAGTCTTCCTGCTTCAAGAGCACCTACAGTACAATTTGGAGTCTACAGAGTTGGAGAAGAAGAGCGCTCAGAAATCCTTCTCCTTCCAAATATTGCATATACTGTTTAAAGAAGAATCCGAGAGCAGATATACAGAGAATTACCACACATGCAAAAAAGTCATCATTAGTAAGAATCTGAAGACCGGACAGAGATGGGCAGTCATGGGTGAGCGGTTAGGGCGTCAGACTTGCATCCCAGAGGTTGCCGGTTCGACTCCCGACCCGCCAGGTAATCAACCAGTGCTCTCCCCCATCCTCCTCCATGACTGAGGTACCCTGAGCATGGTACCGTCCCACCGCACTGCTCCCCATGGGGCGCCACTGAGGGCTGCCCCCTTGCACGGGTGAGTCATAAATGCAATTTCGTTGTGTGCAGTGTGCAGTGTTCACTTGTGTGCTGTGGAGTGCTGTGTCACAATGACAATGGGAGTTGGAGTTTCCCAATGGGCTTTCACTTTCGCTTTTCACTTTTCAAATGTGCAGATATGGTCCACAAAAGCTCTAGAACAATCTTGTAGACTTTGGGACCTTGATTAATCTCTACCAAGTCTAAGAAAGGCCTTAGTGTGGGAAAAAAGAAAGGAACTTATTATGGCATGAAGAAGAAAACCTCATCTGTGAAGAATAGTAAAAAATAATTTCATGGCCTAGGCATGCATAACTGCTTCTGGAACAGGCTCCTTCATTTTTAATGTAACTGATGGTACGTTAGTTTGTGTGTGTGTGTGTGTGTGTGTGTGTGTGTGTGTGTGTGTGTGTGTGTGTGTGTGTGTGTGTGTGTGTGTGTGAGAGAGAGAGAGAGAGAGAGAGAGAGGAGAGAGAGAGAGAGAGAGAGAGAGAGAGAGAGAGAGAGAGAGAGAGAGAGAGAGAGAGAGTAATTGTCAATGTGTTATTTAAATGTTTTAGTTAAACTGCACATTTGAGATTGGTCAAACACAATTTCAAACTTCTGTACTAACCCTCTTGCATAGATTTTTCACAATAAAGTACACTTGACTTCACATTAACAACAAAGATGCCCAGTCTATTAAAGAAAGGCAGATAAGTCAGGTGAGTTAAAAAGGTTAACAGAAGCAAAAAAGGTTGTTGAAAAAAGACAGGAGGTAGAGCAGTAGCATAGTACAAAAATAGGAAAGCCCCCAGAAAGTCACAGTTCAAAAGTCTCAGTTAGGTAGTAGTAAAGGTCCTGATAGACAAGTCCAATGCACATCCAAAGTTCAATGAATGTTCAAAGCTATTCAAGGTTCAAAGTTCAAACGATGTCCAAAAGTATGCACTTCACAAAACAAGATCACCGTCCAAAAAGGTCTCAACATCCAGGGGCCAAATAGATAGTATTGATGTGAAGGGTGTTCCGAATTATGTGTTAGCCTAGGCTAAATATTATTTTTGGTGCTCTTGTGTGAAAAAGACCTGTGCCATTTAACCCAGACGCAAAGGCACCCTTTCAGCTGTTTCGCTATGATTGTCGACTTGAACATTTGGTGATGTGTCCCGAGGCACAGAG
Organism: Engraulis encrasicolus; assembly: GCF_034702125.1. NCBI lineage: Eukaryota > Metazoa > Chordata > Actinopteri > Clupeiformes > Engraulidae > Engraulis > Engraulis encrasicolus. The sequence continues at coordinate 18,748,990 of NC_085857.1, forward strand.
AGATGTGCACGAAAACTATTGTGTACTGTTCTGTTCAACTTTGGACCGAGAGCTTCGAGGCGGCTGCTCAACTTCGGAATCTCGAAGTGAAGGTAGCCTATTTTCTCCCAACCGGCATTATCAGCTGTCAAACTGGAGCATGCGCCACTGCATCCTAAACATTCAGCAGGTTTGTTTAATTGTTCATCGGTGCCCACGTTTAAAAAATAAAACACGTTTTGAAATAGGCCTAGCATAGGCTACATAGATTGGAGACCCTCAACATACTACGAGGTAAGTGTAATATTGTTTTGAGGTGTGTAAGCCTTTTAAATGTTGTGTTTTTGAAATGTTGTGTAACCGCCGAGATAGGCTATGATGCCCCCAATCTATCATATTGCATAGCTGATATGGCTAAGGAGGCTAACGTGATATTATCAAACTTTCTCAAAACGCATCCTTTTGCCGTGATTTTGCTCTAGAGTGACTCTATTTCATCCCAAACATGCGAAAATGAGGCAAACTTGCTCGAACTCTGGATAAATCCTTTAAGTATGGTTGGCCAATTGTACTTTCTTTGAGAGCAACTTAATTACATCTCATTTAAGTACACTTTAATTCTTGATATAAACTTTATTATATATGAACTTTATTACAGGCTCAGGGTCCACATTGGACATATTACAATACACACATCAACAATACAATAAAATACACATACAATAAAAAGCGAAGCTAGTGAAGGCCCTCATATCAGTGTTCCCAGATAGACATATACCTGTATCTTACACAGCTACGACTGAGATCAACCAATTGAGCAATAAGCTTATTTTTTGCCCAGTCAAGCCTGCTCATGAACTTAAAGGTAAGATTTCTTATCAGTGCCATAAAAGTAGTTAGACCTAATTTGCAGAATAACCCACTTGCTCTAGTACTCCATGGTTTCTTTAGGAGAACCCTGAGACAGTCATTGTAAGCTACCTTCAGTTTCAGCAGACTGTCCTTCTTATTTTGCCTGACAGTGTTGACAAAACCAAGTAAGAGAGACTATTTTATGAAAAAATGTAAAACATGGTTGAGCTTGTCCAATATATTGCAGACCTTCGTCTATGATAATATACCTCAGCCCCGCCGACAGGGGGGGACAAAAGGGCTTTTTGTCCCGGGCCCTGGGATAGGGGGGCCCAGAACTGGGCCCTCATTAAGTTTGTGATTAATGGTTCTAATTAATTTCAAAATAAGATGGTTTTTGAGAGAGGGAGATTGCGCTATATTTACATTAAATAAATAATGCAGATATTTTGCATTTCCTGCCCTAAGAAAGGATCAAGAACCCCCACCTCCCCCACCCCCAGTGCACAAATGGTTTGGTCGGTCATTACGAGAAAGAAAAAAACGGCTTCAACTTAATGCGGCTCGTGCCAATTTGCCAAGTTGTCTGAAGAAGCAGTCGTTCAAACCAGGAGGGCAGAAAATGAAGGATAGGAGAAAAATAGATGAAGACACCAGAAGCCCCAGGATTTCAGTAAAAAGTTCTTCAGATGATGCAGGTACTAACAATAGCAGAGGACACTAACAAAGCAAAAGTTTCCCTTCATAAACAGACACGCACTGCACTGCAGCATTCATGTTTAAAACATGATCAGTCACACAGTCGCATCATTTTATAACCACAGCTTAGTAAAATTGTGTTTCAAATCTGACCATCTGTGACCTTAGCTAGGAATATGCACATTAGCCCCAATCATAACATGATGAGAAATTGCGTCGCGCGCAAGGAGAGGGCAAGGGAGAACTTTTAAAACAGCGCTATTATGCAACGCTATTTCGCTTAGCGCGTATAAATCCCGCTTAGCGCAAATGCTAACACTTTATCAACCTGTTAACTTTGTGGGGAAAAACAGTGTACATCCGTTTTGCATATACATTTCTGCAACTTGACTTGTTCCTGTGTTTGGCTATTCCTGGTGTGGGAAGACTCAAGACTGACGTCTTTGGTGTGCTGCTCACTTGTTCACTGTCGTCACTTGAAGTCAGTTAAGCAAACTAGAATTGATTCAGTCAGGCACGTTTTGATGTGCAAGCCCTCAAATTGCTAAAGTAAATTACACGTACACTTGTGTTATTAATGATGTGAATCCTATTTATTTTGTTTCATTTCTAAATAAATGTTGGCAAAAATGCATGGATAATTGGATAGATCATTTACTATGGACTTATTGTATGTGTCATTGATTTGTGAGGCTACTTTGATACCAATGTCATTTCTTTTATAATGGGTAGGCCTAATAATATATAGCATATCACGTGAGAGTGGTGCGCTTTCAGGCCGAAAGTGTAGTCTGGACACCTGGTCTGTCTTGAAAAAAATGGTGGTTTGGTGGTTGTTTTTTTGTTTTGTTTTTTTTTGGTGGGGGGGCGGGTAGGAGGAAGGGGGGCCCATTGATATTTTTTGTCCCGGGCCCAGCCAAACCTGTCAGCGGCCCTGATATACCTAACAACTTTTTTTTCAAAATTAAAGTCCTATTTTTGCCACATTCTCAAGAATCACTGATAATAATAATAAAAAAAACCTACTGACACTGTAGGGGCCTTCGCCAGCTTCGCTGCTTGGCTCCTAAAACCTAGGGCCTTCGCCAGCTTCGCTGCTTGGCCCCTAAAAAAGGGTGCTTGTCTTTTTGCAACAAAACTCAAGTCCTCGAGTCAGTAAGTGCATTCGATTTCGCATCAACGCATGCATGCGCATGAAGACAGCAATGCACCCTGGATCAAAATGCTGCATGACGGTTAGATTTCCTGTCAAACTTCGAAATTTCGTCGACGTTGCGTTGACGAGGTGACATGTCACATGGTGTCAAATTATCGCGGGATGAATGCGACTGCAGTCAGATCTTGCAACCTCTGCAGTTGCTTATCCCCTTCAACGCTCGTCGGCGGACTGCCTCCGAGGTCACGCGCCCATGAACTGGTTGGTCAACAACTCACTCACGTGTGTATATGGGTCTTGTCTCACACCTCTACACAAGTTTGCGCAGGTCCCCACTTCAGCTCCTCCTCATTGCCTGTCCCCCCACTCCTCACACGTGGTGTGTTAGTAGAGCAAACTGGTGCGAGCTCATCGTCTCGTTCATATTTGTGGCCGACTTTAGATGCGCTGTATTTAATAACACCCACATCGTGACAACAAGTTCTCGCTGACGTGCCTTTCGCAACGTCGACGCTCGCAACAAAGTCGTATGCGCCTAATGCTGTGGTGTGCTCTGTACACGGGCACTTACTACACTCACTGCCCCTGACACTAGCCTCGACGCCCCACTAGATGGCAGCAGATGGCCACTTAAGGAGCTCTGTTGTATGTCAGAAGCCAGTTAGGGCCTACTTCATGGTAGAAAGCCCTCGGCAAAAGGAGGAACACAAAAGAGGGAAAAAGCACATTTCACTGCAGGATGAAAATAGAGGCCTTGAAAATATGCACAGGAGAATGATTTTGCAAAACAAATTCATTCATTCATTCATTCATTCATTCATTCATTCATTCATAAATAGATTTATGCCTACTTGTTTATTTCTACATGTAGCCTACAGCACAAATATACAGTACATATATGTTAGCACGTATATAATTACACGTACAGTATGCCTCTATGGAGCTTTAACCTACTGTATATGTAGACTAGGCCTATGTAGCCCATGTATTTATTTATTTACTCCCCCTCACATGTCTACAGATGCCTGGCTAATAAAAAAAGCACTTGACTCTCGTGTTTTTTACCGCAAAGCAACAGACAGAGCTTCTCCGGTTACCGTCTGCAGTGTCTGTGAGGACACGCATGCCCCATATACAGTGCAGCTATCAGGTCAAGTTCCTCCGGTGGGCTTTCATCATGGGAGGACAACAAAAAAAGCTTACAAGCTTGTACTTACTTACTCACGACTTACTTGCTTACTTACAGAACATGAAGCAGATGTAAAAGTAAATTCATGATGTATACGTACACCCTTGATCACTTTTGTCCCATGATTTATTTACTCACTTACTTACACAGGCATTTCAAGTTTGCAAACTTATTAAAAACTTTCTGGATTACAAATCTTGCGGGACAGATTTTTAATGCAACGAGAAATCTCGCCGACTTAAATCTCGCGAGATCTCGTCACACCCCTACTGGACACTCATATTGTGTATCAGTATAATTCTAGGGCTAGGACATTAACATGTTAATTTCGCTTAATTAATCACGCGACTTAATTAATTAATTAACTCGATTAAAAAAAAAAATAATCGCAGTATAATAGAATATATATATATTTTTTATTGTTCTCAAGTCAGATATTTAAATGTGATTAATTCGATTAATTAATTTCAAAGCCTATAGATTAATTCAATTAAACATTTTAATCGAGTCCCAGCCCTATATAATTCATATTGAAATGTTCTTCCTTGTGTTGTTGTAGCTTATTTGCATGTTTATTACATTTCATGGAGCCCTGTCCCAACTCATTTGAGACGTGTTGCAGCTATCAAATTAAAAAATGAGTACATTATGTCCCCCGAAACAACATTTTTCCTCGGTTTTAACACTACTATGTTGTCTTTTCTGTCTATTCTCCATCTAATGAATGGATTGAATGTTTTGAAAATGACAGCATTTTGATCGGATATTCACAGTTTACCAAGCGTCCCAACTTCACCAGAGTTGGGGTTTGTAGTAAATCAAAAATACTCGTTCTTTTCTATCTTTTCATTTGGAGCAGGGCCAGTGGTCTCCCACCAACATCATGAGCTACTCACCAGCTCAGTGACACACTGGAGAGAGAGAGAGAGAGAGAGAGAGAGAGAGAGAGAGAGAGAGAGAGAGAGAGAGAGAGAGAGAGAGAGAGAGAGAGAGAGAGAGAGAGAGAGAGAGAGAGACCCTCACAAATATAAATACAAAGACAGAGGTAATGAATGGTAATGGACCTGGGGAAACGGAGCAGGAATGCTGTGTGTTTATAGATCGCTTTGAGTCCTCAATCCATAATCCTGCATAAGGCCACTCTGCACAACACAAAGAGCAAATGAAGATGGCTATGATCTCCATTGAATTATCTGAAGTGCGTTTACAGTATGAAATGCTAAGACTGGCTCCAGAAGGGATGATATACAGTATGTACATATACTGTAGGCCTATATTTTCAAAGAAGCTGTAAGAAACCCATGCACCACAAGGGATAAATTGCTTTAAGGAACTGATCTGTTAAGACAAGGCCCTTGTTATACATTTGCTGTTACAAGAATGGCAGTGAGAAAGTTGTAGTGCATTACTAGAGGCTCTGTGTAATGTCATAGTATGGTACTATGGTGATGAAGTCTTTACGTTTAGGCCTATTCTATTTCAGCATTCCACTTATGGAATGTTGTGCATTATGAGACAACAGTGTGGACTTTATACACTTACGGTATGTAAGTATACAGCCATTCAGAGAGAGTAGAGAGAGAGAGGTTCCGCTGGCCCATTGTTTCAGGGTTCTATTATTGCAAGGGGGGGGGGGGGGGGGGGGGGGTGGGGGATGGGGGGGGGGGGGGGGGGGATCCCCCTTTAGGCAGACCTAGGCAGACCTAAGGACTGTTCTATTCAATGCTAGGAGTATTATGACACGCCCCTTTACGCCCCAGGTTCAGACCGGAACCTGGTCATGTTAGGTACCCATAGCAACCTATTACATTGGCATAGCCTATCTCTATATACTTAAAGAATCTCTGGCCATATAGTGACAGTTTTGTTCTGCTTATACCTGTACATGGATTCCAAATGTTTCCTGACAGGTGACTGCGTGTGTATACATGGATGCCACAATGCGACGCGGCTAGGTGTTTATCACTGCGAGTCCCATTGGAGCCCTCCACAGTGTATGACAAGACCCTGTTGTCTTGTCGGCTGGCGGTTTTATCCACTTGCTTGCACTTTGTACTGTAGATGTACGGAACGATCGCAGGACGAACGCGGTCTTTCTGCTTAGTTTTGGCCAGCGTGTTTTTCTCTGCCTTTCACACTGACAGCGTCGGCGTGCGCGGCCAGTCCTGTTCAAAACCCTTCCCACAGCCAAAGCTAGCATGCTACTTTGCCATTCATTTGAATGAGACACCGCCGGTCGCCGGCGTGAAAAATACGCTCGAGTTCTATTTTCCAAATGCAGCGCGGCGTGGAGCCAGCTCCCGCGCCGCTGACGCTCGACTACCGCCGGTTGGTGTGTAAGGACAGATATGTTTCAATGTATTTTCACCGACGCCGGTAAAAAACGCGGCCGTTCCGCGATGATTTACCGCCCTGGTGTGTAAGACCCCTTATATGCACTGTATATAATGCTATATTGTGTTGCAAAGTTTTAGCCACTGCTGACAAGGCATAGCCTGGCTCTCACGCAGACCCTTCGTGCATTTCAGCTCAACTTCGTGAGCTCGCACGAGGGTCTGGAAATATTAGACGAGCCCCAACGGAATCAGATATTTCACAGCCTGTCCAATCAGAATCGCCGGCGGGATCGCGGGGACTGGGAGGGGTATATACAAGTCAGTGTTTGAAGAAGTACATGATTCAAAAAAGCCACGTGAATTCTCCAATCAGGTTAGAGCTGTTTTGAACACACCCACGCCTTCCCAGAGCTAAGCGATTGACAATGTTCCAGATGCCATCGCGTGAGAACCAGGTTAGACAAGGCAGGGTTTCGTGATCGAATGCAGCCACGGATTTATTTAAATCTGCTGTCACTCAAGCGTCGCGGTCACGTGATACAATAGAACTTAATTTACAAAGCATATCAATCGGTTCTGATAAACTCACATTAAGATATGTTCTCCAAGAATGGAGTCGGTAGGAGTACAGAAACCATGGAGACCGCTACAACATCCAGCGGACTAGAAAACAGCTCCTAACCGTTTACTACACTGGTCCGATTGAACTTCCAATGTTAAACAGCCACGTAGCATTTTGGGATTCCCTTCTGAATGCGCATTTGGGTACTTGATTGATAATATTGAAAGCCAATGTATAGGCCAACCAAATATTACAACCAACAAAAAGGCCAAAGGGGAAGTCCTGACAAGTGAAGCACTCCCATTGGTAATCTGAAATGATGTCCCTTCCAAGCGTTAAAGCGGGATTAGCAAATCAGCAAGATCACAATCAGAAAAAAATCGACTGACACGTAGGCTATAAGTTTTGCTTGGAAGCCTCTTTGTTACTCCTACTGACATGACATAGTGATTCCCCAGTGCATACCACAGCATGGCGATTAGTGAATATAAAGACATAACCCCCATAAACACATTCCGGCGCTGTGGCGTGCAATCATCAACACTCATTATCTGAATATACGTACATGTCACAATATGTCAGAAAATGTTTGAACTGTGGGACGGGGAGATGTTTCCATGCATTCCTAGACATTTTTGAGTCTCATTATCTGAATATAAATGTAATGTGTCAGAAAATGTTTGAACGAGACAGGCGAGATGTTTCCATACATTTCATACATTTTTTTTTGTGTAAGCAGCATTCAGGCATAGTCTTTATTGGCATGGCAGGGAGACTAATTTACATACATGACATTAGGGCTGTCCTAAACAATTATTTTTCTCCCGACTAATCTATCAACTGTTTTTTTCGAATAGTCGATTAGTCAAACGATTAATTTTTCAAGTACCCTAGCACTTTAATCTTCAAGGAAATTGGGAAAAAAAAAGAAACCGTTAAAATTAGGTCCCTGAGCTCACAATGAGCTTTAAATCATGATAGTAGCTTATTTACTCCGAGATTCAACATTCAATTCATATGTGCTGGGCTATTTTAGGTTTCAATAAAGTAATAAAGCATTAGAAAAGTAAGTAAAAAAGCACTGAATTAAATGAAACGATTAGTTGACTATGAACATTCATGCTGACTAATTTTTATCGTCGATTAGTCACGATTGGAAGATTAATCATCCCAGCCCTACATGACATCATCGTTATGATAAAAGATTTACATGTCCATGTCCATGTCCGCTCTTGAAATTCCAAGGCCTTGGCGGGGTGTCAGTGAGTGTGCCTTGAAGTCCTCCTAATTTAGGAGTTCCAGTGAGGAGAGGGAAACCTAGAGGAGTGAAAACCAAGAAGCGGAATTCATCCCCGTCATCGTGTCATGGCTTTTCCAACCTCTCACGTCCTCAGACACACAGTGCAACTACACCATGAGAGAATATCTTCTTCATAACTTGTAGTTGAGTAGAATTGTCAATTGATTTGAAACTAAAACTGAGTTTGCAGTGTACATGCTAAGAGGGAATGTGTCACATGCATCAGGCACATGCAATTGTGTTGAAGTGATTTCAACACAGTGTGTGGAATGGGACACAACGTGTATTATTCATTTAAAATACTGTGTCTGACACACTTTGCGTTAATAGTTACACATTAGTTATTCTTATTTAGTATGCTTGCGAGCAATAAAAGGGGGTAGGGGGTACCACATAGAGCCCTTTTCGAGCCGGTCGTTTTGACGTTCGAACCGCGTCTCTATCTCGAACGCTGCGACGATCCATTTTCGAATGCATGATGATTCCCATAGACCCAAGGTGAAATGGAAGAAAGTAGATTAAGAATAATAAACTGTCAGAGAACAATTAGTATCAACAGCGTGCAGTGAATTATCTTTATTATGTTTACTGTACTGTACTGTGTGTCGTTCAATTACAATTGCATATTCACATACTCACACACAGGGTGCGATTTGTCGGAAAACCAGAAGGGGGGATATGTTTCAGATTGTAAGCAATATCAATGGAATTACATTGAACTGTGATAAAATCATGTAGAAAAAGTGGCGGTATCAAGACCAGGAGGGGGGACAATCCACCCCATCCCCCCCCTACAAATCGCACCCTGCTCCCACACACACATCCATGGCAGGTTGCTCATGGTCATACTGTATGACAGCCGAGAAAAAAAAAGTGTTTGGGAGCCGCTGTCATGTCCCGTAGACAAACGACACGGCGCCACTACTCATCTGCGTACAGCGCTGGCTGCCCCGGGATGTCAAACAGCAACCAGTGTAACGTTTCACAGGGGACAGGCTATCAATCTCAGGCAGCTGGCCGGTCGTGCTGGCCAGTCGTGAAAGACGGGAGGCAGCTCTCACAAGCAGCAAGTCCTCAGTGAGTGAGTGAGAGAGAGAGAGCACTGTTGCCAGATGTGTTTGATCAAATCCCGCCCAAAAGGTTCTCAAAAACTGCCAAAATGTGTGAAATTCCGCCCAATTTCAACAAATTGCATTGATTTCTATGGGCACAAAACAGCAGAAAAAAACGCCAAATGGCAATTTTTTCTCATTTTTTACCCGTAAACGGCAATCCCAAGTAGCCCAGTTGGGCGGGTAACCGCCGAATCTGGCAACACTGAGAGAGAGAGCCATCGAAAAGTTCACCTCTTCAACAGTTCACCTCCTCTATACAGTCCCCCCCCCCCAAGATAGATAGAGCCTCCACCGCAAATACAGGAGGGCCCTGGGCCCAGGGGCAAGAGTTGTCACCAACGCCCCCTTGTAGCTCCGCCCTTGCTACTAACTAAAGGTTCACCTCTTCAACAGTTCACCTCCTCTATACACTTCTTTTCGTACGACTTTCATAATCTGTGTGTGCTTTGCAGCCCATTAATGTACTCTGTAGGTAAAACATGCAGTGATATGCCCCCCCCCCCCAAGATAGAGCCCACACCACCAATACAGGAGGGCCCTGGGCCCAGGGGCAAGAGTCCTGTCACCAACGCCCCCTTGTAGCTCCGCCCTTGCTACTAACTGTCAAGTGTTGAATTACTGATACCATACCGCAACATTTACTGTGTAATTTATATATTCTGAAGATGCAGCAGTCCTGTGGTTTGGCCTTGACAGTGTAGCACTATGGTCTTGAGATGCACAAAGTTGAACTGTAAAGCCTAGTTTATGCTCCGGAACTAGGCTGTCTCTGCATGTGTGACGCAGTTAATGCAGAGTGTGTGTGTGTGTGTGTGTGTGTGTGTGTGTGTGTGTGTGTGTGTGTGTGTGTGTGTGTGTGTGTGTGTGTGTGTGTGTGTGTGTGTGTGTGCGAGTCTCTTACCGACATGATGGCTCACTGTATGTGTATGTATGTGTTTTTGTGTGTGTGTGTGGGGGGGGCATCCTTATGGCTCAATGAATCTTAATGTGTATGTGGATGAGAGAGAGAGAGAGAGAGAGAGAGAGAGAGAGAGAGAGAGAGAGAGAGAGGGAGGGAGAGATGCCCTTTAGCGTCAGGATGTCGTGTGTGTGTGTGTGTGTGTGTGTGTGTGTGTGTGTGTGTGTGTGTGTGTGTGTGTGTGTGTGTGTGTGTGTGTGTGTGTGTGTGTGTGTTATTATTTAGTTGATGATTTTGGCTGAGAGGGACGGAGCCACAGGCAGGAGGTTGCGTGCATGCGCTGGGGAGGAAATACCCGGTGGTGGGCACCGCAAACCGTGTGTGTGTGTGTGTGTGCGCGTGTGTGTGTTTGTGTGACTGTGTGTCTGAGTATTTCTGTCTGTCTCCATATTCAAACCATAAATGTGTATCCATAATTCAATGTGTATGTGTGTGTGTGTGTGCTGGGGGCTGTATTCTAACCACATTGTGTGTGTGTGTGTGTGTGTGTGTGTGTGTGTGTGTGTGTGTGTGTGTGTGTGTGTGTGTGTGTGTGTGTGTGTGTGTGTGTGTGTGTGTGTGTTCACATGATTTTAAGGACATTTTCAATTATTCATGTTCCTTCGCATTTTGTCTTCTATACGGCTAATACTGTTTTTTGAAACTCCTCTCTGGTTTTCAGGGCAAAGATTGGGCAAAATATGAAATGACTCTTCAAGAACATTATTAACATCAAATGTGTTCAATTATCAATATAGTTCATAAGGGTTGGAGCAGGCGTCACCCAACAGTTTTTTTCTTCCTTTTAAGGGTGCTGACCAAAATATTGTAAGACTGAAAAATGAAAAAAGGTCGCACCATGCATAGGTCTCTTTTTATTTTACAAATAAAAAGAGACCTATGCATGGTGCGACCTTTTTTAATTTTTCAATTATCAATATACCAATGAATTTCCAATAAATGAGATGAGTCTGGCCAGCACTGCGACTCCAGTGTTGCATTAAACCTGTCGCTAGGGGGACACAGAGAAAAGAGCCAAGCGAAGAGAGGCGAAAATCAGTGTTCCATTCTGACAGCTCAACCGTCATCAGGTCGTCGCGGCGAATCAAATGCAATGAAATGGAATTTGTTTGGTTGATGTGATTGGCTGCCGCATTCCAAATTCGCTCTTCATTTCCATAATATCAACCTTTTAGTTTGCTTGCCTTCGCCTCCCTCATTGGAATGAATGGCAAAGTTTGCTTCGCTTAAAGTCAAATTTGAGTGTATGTATGTGACCCCGGCGTGTGAAATGTACTGTGCATGTGAAAGGTACATAAATCCCTCACAGCTGTGTCTTTCAACTTCCCTTTTCAATTCACACATACCGTACAACAGTGTTTCTCAACAGGGGTGTATAAATTGATAAGTTAATGATAGTCAGTGGAATCTTTCATCTGCAATTTACGCACAATAAAGTAAATATAGGTTGCCCCAATCAGCTGCAACTTCGAACGTAGGTCGTGTGACGTCTCCAAATGTGTTACTTTTCTAAGCTTGTGTGGTATCGGATGCGATGCCATGTTACGGCTTGTTGGTTTGGGGTGCCTTGAATTTTTTCATGATTTGAAAGGGTGCCTCGCCTAAAAAAGGTTGAGAAACACTGCCGTACAATACCATACCATATACCGTACAGCAGTGGTTCTTAACCTGGGGTGCGGGCACCCCCTGGGGGTGCGCCAAGAGATTTCAGGGGGTGCGCGGAAATTTGTTTCTGTTGAGGTTGTGACCAAAATTTTGCTAGCGATCATTATAATTAGGCCAAATCAAAACTAAATTAAAGCATGTTCTGGTCCCCATGTAAAGTCATTAATGTATTGAATAATGTCTCAAGCAAGAATCATTGTAATTAGTAACTAAAATCATTTTTTTGTGCGTATACATGCATAGAAGATTGGGTTGGGGGTGCGCTGCTTGTCTTGGGCACAGGTAAAGGGGTGCGTTCAGAAAAAAAGGTTAAGAACCACTGCCGTCCAGTACAGTGTGTCCTCATGTGAACTCCTGGTTTTCTCCACATTGGTCCTGCATGCACCATTTACTGACCTGGTGTGTGTGTGTGTGTGTGTGTGTGTGTGTGTGTGTGTGTGTGTGTGTGTGTGTGTGTGTGTGTGTGTGTGTGTGTGTGTGTGTGTGTGTGTGTGTGTGTGTGTGTGTGTGTGTGTGTACGTGTGTGCGTGTGTGAGAGTGTGTATATGTGTGTGTGTGTGTGTGTGTGTGTGTGTGTGTGTGTGTGTGTGTGTGTGTGTGTGTGTGTGTGTGTGTGTGTGTGTAAGAGAAAGAGAGATGGAGATTTTTTGACACCCTGGAATTCCCAGAGCCTCTCAGGACCTCTAGGGGTCTCTGACTGACCCGGTCACGCACACACACACACACACACACACACACACACACACACACACACACACACACACACACACACACAGTACACACACACACACGCACACACGCACACACACACACACACACACACACACACACACACACACACACACAGTACACAATACACACACACACACACACACAGTACACACACACACACACACACACACACACACACACAGTACACACACACACACACACACACGTACACAGTACACACACACACACGTACACAGTACACACACACACACAGTACACAGTACACACACTCACAGTACACACACACACACACACAGAGTACACACACACACACACACACGGCCGCCGACAGGAGGGGGGGGGGGCTTTCAGATGACTTTGTCTCGGGCCCAGCAAAAGCTGTCGCCGGCCCTGCACACACACACACGCACACGCACGGACACACACACACACACACACACACACACACACACACACGCACGGACACACACACACACACACACACACACACACACACACACACACACACACACACACACACACACACACACACACACACACACACACACACACACACACACACACACACACACACACAGTGGTTGTAGTTCTCCCAAGTGTGTCCACTGACCAGCTCTCCAGTGTGTGTGTGTGTGTGTGTGTGTGTGTGTGTGTGTCTGTCTGTGTGTGTGTGTGTGTGTGTGTGTGTGTGAGTGTGTTATCCTTAGCCATAGTTGCCGTGTCACTACCCTGCCTGTCTACTCCGCTGTCTGAGGGGAAGGCATTAGCGGTCAGAGACAAGCCATGGGAAAACTCCCCCCAAACATCACACAAGAACACATCAGTTCTGAGTCTAGAGTAAAACACATCATGCCGTTGTTAGCAGTAGCAGCAGAGATTCTTTAAGTATATCGAGATATGCCAATGTAATAGGTTGCTATGGGCACCTAACATGACCAGGTTCCGGTCTGCCTAAAGGGGCGTGTCATAATACTCCTAGCATTGAATAGAACAGTCCTTAGGTCTGCCTAGGTCTGCCTAAAGGGGGACCCCCCCCCTCCCCCTTGCAATAATAGAACCCGGAAACAATGGGCCAATGGAACCTCTCTCTCTCTACTCTCTCTGGTAGTAGCATTAGTAGTCTAGTAGAATTAGTAGCCTAGACATAGTAGCAGTAGTAGTAGTAGTGATTTGACCAGTAGTATAGAACTTACAGTATGATGAAGAACGTTTTGATCAAGACAAGTACATAAAATGTTGTAACACATGGTCAACAGCTCATATTTTTGCTTTTCACCCTGAACAAACACTTCTTTTCCTTAAAAAAAAAAAATCCAATATGCCGCCAACATTTCCTTTTAAATTTTTTTTCTCTTTTCTTTGGGAGAGGAAGCCTTCCCCGCTTTTCCCGTCCAAAACCACAGGCATGGAGGCCGCTGTGCCAATCATATTCAGCCCGGCAGCCCAAGACAAACAGGTGTCAGCATAGTTCGCCATGGACATGGATGCTGGGAGAGGGGGAAAAAAGAGAGGAAAAAAACAGGGAAACAGAAGACAAAATGGAGCTGAGCCCGCCTGCTCGACGCTGTAGGGGTCACAAACTTCAGTTTCATATTCTTCTTTATTTATATCCGCACTGTCTGCTGAAATGTAGTCTCATGCACACACGCATGCCCACACGCACACATGCATGCACGCACGCACGCACGCATGCACACTCACACATGCATGCACGCACGCAGGCACACACACACACACACCCACACAGAAAAGGTTTAGGGTGTCCACAGTGAAACAACAGCACTGAACAAAAACACAACCAATACAAGAGTTTCTGCTGAAGTAGGCCCTACATGTCAAATATAACACAAAATGAAATGATGAACACATGCCAGAGTGTGGTTGCCTTAGCCTGGTTCTCACCGACGGTGCGTGTGTGTAGCTCCGTCCGGAGCCCCCTGGTGGAGCGGAGCTGCACACACTACCGTCTGGTAGCGCTGCCATTAACATGCTCTTCTCGAGTAGATAATAAATGGAACATTTATTGCTTAAATATAAATGCCAGCTCGTATTGATGAGTCACAGGACAGATTGTAGACTATATTGACTCTTTAGAGATTAACAGAAACGTTTTTGGAGGAATTTGTTGGTGCTGAGTTGGCACAGCAGTACTCCAGACGGTAGTTTGTGTACACACACACCGTCGGTGAGAACCAGGCTATGGTTGCTTATGTGCAGATCATGATTATGTCCAGAGCACAGGAAATTAACTAACAGAATGAACACAATAGAGAACATGAGCAAAGAATTTGTCCAAAACACCTACCAATTGAAAAAAAAAAACGCTCAAAAATGTCCTGCTGAAGATAAAAGAATCCATAAAACTGCTGAAGCACGATTAATCAAAACAACCGATAACAATTTATTTAATGATGCATTGTAAATTTTGCTGGGTTAATTCAATCCTTTGAGAATCAAATGTAACACCCATGGTGCTGTTTCAACTCCATTTAAATTACACTGCAGAAATGTACCGTATGTCATTTTTAGTGTACCTACATATAGCAACATGCAATATTATTTAAAGTTCAAGAGAGTCCTTGTGCACAAGCCCTCAGTAATGCAGGTGCAGGTGTGAGGCAGGAGAAGGTGAATCAATGAAGCGAACTCCAAGAAATAAAGTAAAGAAAAGTAAGCAGTGTGTGGTGTCTCTTGAATTTTGTTCATGGATGCAATATTATCTATTTACACTATTGGGAGGGCCTCTTGAGATGTGACACATCATTGTCAAATAGGGTCCCCTTAAGTCTTGACAATGCTGACAACACACAAAAATGCATTACAATACAACACACAATCACACACTCATTCAATCTACAGTCTGTTGATCTTCCTCACAGGGACGTCAGCTGACCTATATACAGGCGCACAGTAGGGCACAGAGAGATAATGCCAGAGCACGAGCAACAAAAAAATGTGGTTATTTATTTTAAACAGCTTCTAAATGAATTATATTACTGCAAGTAGTGCATGTGCGCTATTTTGTGCGCATTCTGTAGATAACTCCATATGCTAAACAAGGTTGTTGTTTTTTGTGAAGCTCATACCGGGGCACAGCAAATCAATACCCAGGGACGTGCCCCTGTGAAATAGGTCTGGCGACGCCCCTGCTCCCTCACCTCAATAGCCCCTCTACCAATAGTATTACTGTTGGTATTACTTTTTGTCTTGTTTCAGGAGGTACATAGTTATCAAGAAGAAGAATAAATGCTTAAAATTAAAGAAAACATATAAAACAATTATGAACTTACTCTGTACCTAACCCTAACCCAAAAGGGGGCGGTGCAAGGACCCTACATAACGGCACAAGTTATTGCATTTGTTACCTAACTAATGCAACAGGCAGAGGAAAATAAAATATAGCCAGAGTGGAGCCATCGCAGTGGAATACTGGACTGAGTGACTGAAAATAATGGAGGCTAAAGCTAACATTTTGGATTAAAACAAATACCAGTGGATTGCGGCAGCCCGCTCAGCTGTCTAGTGTCTTCAGCCCAAAAGCTTATTAAGCAATACCACTGCCATCTAGATACACACACACACACGCACGCACGCACGCACGCACGCACACACACACACACACACACACACACACACACACACACACACACACACACACACACACACACACACACACACACACACACACACACACGACAGAGCCAAATTCATGAATGAATGATAAACACATAGGCTACCGGGTCCAAGCAGACAAACTGAAGGCTCGTTTCAGGATTCTGATTTTGTTATTTATTGCTTGACCAATGTTCCTCCTGCCATGCATTATAGTTATGGTATGTGCTTGTATTTAATTCACTAAATGGTGGTCTTTGTATTAGAGATGGAAAAGACAGGATAATACGGTTTTTCACAGGATCCGGATCCGGCAGGATCTTAAGTAGTGGATCCGGTATCCGGCAGTTACCTAAAAATCAGGATCTGGTGCATCTCTAGTTTTTACGTAGCCTAGGCTTTTCAGTCAGTCTTTCACAACCCCAATCACTGCATGGAGTGAAAGCCCTTTGGAAGCGGCCGTTGCAGGCAGTTTGTCAGTAAGCCAATGAGTCTAAAAAATAGTTTGAGCCAACGTAATAAAAAGGGCCCACGTGTGCGAGTAGGCTATGTGTTTCAACCCTTTCGTAGGGTCCGGTATCCGGTTCCGGATCCGGCAGGATCTTAAGCAGTGGATCCGGTATCCGGCAGGATCCTAAAAATCAGGATCCGGTGCATCTCTACTTTGTATAAACACAATATCGGTAACAGTTTTGGGATAGTGACCTTGTCCAAGACAATGTTGTCATCGTAGTGAAACCGAATTTCATTTTCTGTTGCATATTGACCCTGCAAGCGTATGGGGTGCTTTTGGCCCCGCTACACCCCGCATAGCACTTTCTGATCTGTCCTGTGCGTGCAGGCATTTCTGAGCTAGCGAAACCATCATTATGTACCTTTGTCTCTACTCATTTGATCATTTCTAAATAGGCGGGAAATGTGAATATACTCATGCAGTCAGGGCAGTCAAAAGGGAAATGGATTCATTTTTTGGACCGTAAAAACTTCTCATCAACTACTTATCCAAAAGGGGTGAAATATACTGTAGGACAGGGGTGTCAAACTCAAATTGACTGTGGGCCAAAATCAAAATCTGGAACGAAGTTGCGGGCCGAGCTCCACAATTGACTAAAAAAATGGACAAAAAATTTGAATGCATGCACTTCATACTCATAGCTAAATTTCATATACACTCTTTCCATCATTTTTGTTAGTTCATATGTGTCTGCACATCCTGTGACACAACAAATTTCATGTTCCAGTCATATTATGCTATACATTGACGGTGTATGTGGATGTATGTATGTTGAAATGATCTCGCGGGCCAAATGAAATGGCTCCGCGGGGCAAATTTGGCCCCCGGGACTGAGTTTGACATCCCTGCTCTAGGCTATATGTATTTCTTTGTACAAATAAATTACTTGAGGACTGAACTAACACACAGTGCAAAATGGGGTGTTAATATTCCAGAGTAAATAACTCCAGGTAGAGTATTTACAACATGGCGGAGAGTCAAATTACTCTAACAATAGACTCAAAATCAGTGTTTAATTTTGCAAATGGCCATCTTAATTTCAATTCAAGACAATCACTTGCCCACTCTGCTCCCATATTTCTTCATATTCCAGTTTTGATATTTACAAAGTATTGAGTAGAATTGACTTTGAAAATTTTACACTGTCCAAAGAGTAAAATTATCAATATTTTTGAGTGGGACCAAATATTATCTGACATGGAGTCACATAACACATAACAAGTCACACATTTTCATGACCTCTCAGGAAGAAAGTCATGTGCTTCACTTGAAATCCTTCAACATTCACTGACTGCAAGCCGACAGGGAGTGACAAAATAGGCAAGTTGCCCCAGGCCCAGGGCGAGAGGGGGCCCATACTTGGGTCCTCATGATGACATTGTATGTATGTAATAGGTAGGGGGGCTTTTCGAAAAAAAAATTCCGGACCCACAAAGTTGCCAGTGACCCTGCTGACACAGCCAGACGGCGACATGAGTAAGGTAGCACTACTCCTATTTAGCACAGCGCAGCTGGTGATATAGACCAGTGTTTCCCAACCAGGGGTACGTGTACCACTAGGGGTACGTGAGCACACTGCAGGGGGTACTTGGAAAAATTGTATTTTATCAAATGTATGGAACATATTTACGTTGGAATAGAGAAACCCATATAGAACTTGAGTGAGGGGGTACTCAGGGCACAACGAAAAGGCCTAGGGGGTACGCGAGACAAAAAAGGTTGGGAAACACTGATATAGACAAAGTGCAGGGGCGGATCAAGCCATTTTGGAACCCTAGGCGAAATATCACGATAGGGCCCTAAAAAGTCATTATATAGACATACAATTCTGTGTTTTGGTGCTATTTAAATGTTTTGAGTCATAAAATTGCTTTGTGTAAGTGACAAAGTCAACTTTTTTTTGTTTTTTTATCACGTCTGGTGACAGCTGGGGCCCCTATGGAAGACAGATTTGGTCAGGGCCCTAGGCAATTGCCTAGGTTTACCTAATGGAAAGTCCGCCACTGTAATGTGACAAGTTATGACCCTGTGACAAGTTTGGTACGCTATCATTTCATATTAGACTAGTGTCGGATTTTATACCTTGAGGTCCTCTTACTCCAACACAGCAGCAGCAGGCAGTTCCCAACTTGTACTGAGAGACAAGTTTTCTAGGGGCCCGGAAGTTCAGCGTCCGGTCACCCTCGCCCGGGGTATAGGGAAAGGTTCAAATGAATCAGATATGGACGAGGAGATGCTTAGAACGAAGGAGACAGCATCAACGAAGGGCCAATGAATGGGAGAGAGAGAGAGAGAGAGAGAGAGAGAGAGAGAGAGAGAGAGAGAGAGAGAGAGAGAGAGAGAGAGAGAGAGAGAGAGAGAGAGAGAGAGAGAGAGAGAGAGAGAGAGAGAGAGAGAGAGATAGAGAGAGCACAAGAGAGGTCCTGGCGTGTAAATGACATGTCTTTTGCTCACTGAATAGGTATTTCCTTGAACCACTAACTCGCACTAAGTTGATGATAAGCCTACATCAGCTGCTCCTAAACCTCAAACTCTCACATCCTTAAACACACTCGAGAACTGAGTAAAACAAACAAACAAACAAACAAACAAACAAGCCAAACAACAAGTAAATAATAACAGAAAAAGCTTTGCTTTCTTTCCATCAGTGGAGCTGCTGTTGAGATGTAAGAAATTAACTCACTAAGCCGAGAACCTTGCTGAACTAGCCATCATTCTTACTTGTTTACCTGTCAGTCAGTCAACTTGCTAATGTCACTCAGTCAGTTAGTTACTCAGTGCAGTCTTGCCAGATGTGTCTGACCAAATCCCGCCCAAAAGGTTCTCAAAAAACGCCAAAATGCGCTAAATTCCGCCCAAATTCAACAAAGTACATACACTTCTATGGGCCCAAAACGGCTGGGAAAAAATGCCAAATGGTCAATTTTTCCCATTTTCACCCGCAGACGCTCATCCCAAGCAGCCCAATTGGGCGGGCACCCGCCCAATCTGGCAACACTGACTCAGTGGGAAGAGGGGATGAAGGAGACTCACACGGGAGGCAACTTTACTAACTGGAGTGCAGGTCACATGGGTCAAGAGTGCCATCGTTTTTCATGGATTTTATATTTTCTCTGCTTTCTGAATGGTCAATGAGTATTCTGTGCTAAACTCAATGGAGTGACTCATCTGATTTCTGCAGCAAATCTTCTCGATTTAACTAAATTAACTAAACTTAAAATGAACGTAGCTAAAACTATTGCTATTGCTATTGCTATTGGTAGGCCTACTGCTATATGTTGAGGTGAGGACGAGTCCCAGGGGTGGTGACTGTTCTTGATGGAGTGCGGTGTCCAGGGAGACTTGATCACGTGGACAAATGTCACAAATGGCATCCTTTTTCATGACCTCCCAGTATAGCTCTCTGAACGATTTCTTGATACAGTGAATGCTGTAGACTGGGCTCATCTGTCATTAGGTGATATAGCGGTTTCGTGCAGGAGATTTCAAGGGATTTTTTTTTACTGCTTTATTACAAATTATTTAATATTTCAGGCCAGTAAAGTCAGTGGGTATAAGGGTTGAAGAAGGGTTGAAGTGCAGGATGAGGTCTGAAGGAAGCTAGGTTCTTTCTGCAGGACTTTGTTCTTTCTGATCAGTGGGAAAAGGGAATCAAGAAGACTCGCAGGGTTGGTGATTTTTTTAAGATGGAGTGTGGTGTCCTTGGAGCATGGGTCACAAAGGGCAAATGTCACGAATGCCGTTTTTCATGTTTTTCGGCTCTCTGAACGATCAGTGAATGCTAGGCTTACTTCAATGAGATGACCAAACTGATTTCTGCAACAAATTGTAAAATGATACGGCAAAAGTAATTGGTTACTTTGGTTTCAGGTCAGTTAGCGAGGAGAAGGAGACTCAAAGATGGAAGACAGGGTTGCCAGGTGAGGCTGATGATTTCCAGCCCAAAGAATGCTCAAAACCTGCCTAGAAGCACAAAATCCCGCCTAATTCTATTGATTTCTATGGCAACAATTGGGCGGGTTTTTCTGCTAAATGGCATTTTTACCCGCACATGGCCATCCTAAGCAGCCCAATTGGGCGGGAAACAGCCCAATCTGCAACACTGGATGGAAAGTGTGGGGTCGTTGAAAAATTGATGGTTTTATTTTTCACTGTATCCCTGAATTCTGTAGCTGATTTCTTAGGATTTGTTCTTGAATTGTTTACTTCTTTCTGGTCAGTTTAGGTGGGGGGGAGAGGGGTGGAGAAAGCCCACAGAATTATTCACTTATTCAGAATTTTTCAAGATGGGGTGTGGGGAGAGCATGGAGGATGAGGGCAAAGTTACTGTATGCCACTGTTTCCCTACCTTAAAGGGACACTGTGCAGGAAATGGTCAAAAAATGGTACTGCAACTATGCTGCTCATTGAAACTGGGCTGCCTATTGCCAAATTTGATCTTGAAATGAAAGTTTACTAAGTAATAAACAAATATTTTCTAGTGTGGTCCAAGTACAGTCATTTTTGCAGCTAAAAATGGCTATTTTTGGAAATTCAAAATGGCGGACCATGGAGAAGATCCCCCTTTTCATGAAAGAAAAGTGAATTTTTTTTCAGTCATAATGAATACTTAGAATTTTAAGGTGGTGGTAAGTATTCATGAAATTAGTGAATGGGCAGCATGAATTCTGGAAATAAACAACTAAAAATCTCACACAGTGTCCCTTTAAGAAATCGATATTGAATCGCATCGTCATGGAGGCTGTGATTTACACCCCTACTCAACGGGCGTTGAGAAGGATACAGCTTAAAGATGGCGCTCGGTTTCCATTGTGGGGCATAGTCTACTTTATCTTGTGATACTATGGTGGACATTGTTAGGCTTAAGATGAGGTAAATGGGGCGTTTTTTGTTCAAAAAAGGTTGAGAATCACTGGTCTAGGTGGATTGGATCAGAGCCCAGGAGGAGGGTGTAAGTCTGTCTGTGTCTGTGTGGTGTGAAGGATTGTGGGAAGAGGTTAGCGCAGGAGGGCGGCACACAGCTGCGAGAAACATCTGCACAGCCTCTCTCTCTCTCTCTCTCCCTCTCTCTTTCTGTCTCTCTCTGTCTCTGTCTCTCTCTCTCTCTCTCTCTCTCTCTCTCTCTCTCTCTCTCTCTGTCTTTTTTGTTGTCCAAATGGAAGAACGTCATCCACAAACATGCAGGGCTTGGTTGATGATCTGATGATAACCTCCTAATAGAGTTGTTCTCCCGGGCTAGATTTCATTCCCCAGAGCTAGAGAATTAAATATATATATATTTTAGATGAGTGGAAAAATGTACACCAATGAAATAACATCACTTATAATTCACAAAATCCTTTTTCAAAAAAACAATGATGATCTACCAGAAGTGTTCCTTTCATTTTTACAGCAT
The DNA here is from genome assembly GCF_034702125.1 of Engraulis encrasicolus. Classification (NCBI taxonomy): domain Eukaryota; kingdom Metazoa; phylum Chordata; class Actinopteri; order Clupeiformes; family Engraulidae; genus Engraulis; species Engraulis encrasicolus. Next base: position 18,771,054 of record NC_085857.1, read on the forward strand.
ATGATATCATTGAATTACAAAGTGTGTGTGTGTGTGTGTGTGTGTGTGTGTGTGTGTGTGTGTGTGTGTGTGTGTGTGTGTGCGCATATGGGTGTGTGGGTGTACATGTGAGTGTACCTCTGTGTGTGTAACTTTTCTTCATTGGCTGGTGTAGCACTCTAACAGAAAGTGTTTTAAAACATCTTAGCTATGAGTAGAAAATCAAACCCGGAACAAAAAAATAATAAACAAACAAATGACATACATGCTATGTGTGATCCTCATGATGTTTTTTTTTGCTTGCTTTTTTCAAATATCTGTTTGAAGAAGGCCTTCCTTGTCCACAGATGGACATCAAGGTCTCTCGGCCCGGCCGGCCCCCCCTGTCAAGGGCCCCTGGTTCCCACGCTGGTGGCTGACGAGCGGGCTTACTCCCTGGGCTGTGGGAACTAGTCGAGGACCAGGCTGCAGCAGCGGGCCCCCATGCTGGGCCCTGCCAAAGGCAACAGAACGTACACAATACAGCATGGTGATCATATAAAGAGAGCACATACGCAAAGCCATAAACTGCAATATAGTACAGCTCTAAGTCTAGCCCACCACCTTTCTCCTCAGTCTGCATGAAACTGCAAATTTACACACACTAAAACACACACACACACACACACACACACACACACACACACACACACACACACACACACACACACACACACACACACACAATTTAAACACACCACCTCTCAGTGCAATCACACTTGAGCATAAAGAGGGGGGGGGGGGGGAGAGGAGGAGAACAGAGGAGAGAGATTGTGCTGTAAGTGCAGCATCACATATGTACATGTACAAACACACACACACACACACACACACACACACACACACACACACACACACACACACACACACACACACTCACACACACACACACACACACACACACACACACACACACACACACACACACACACACACACACACACTGAGACTCTCTCTCTCTCTCTCTCTCTCTCTCGCCCCCTGTTACATGCGCTCCCAGGCTGCAAAAACAAACACAGCTGTCCCCTCTTGGTCGTCTAGTGGGTGCCAAGGGAGAGCGGAGCACTGCGGCTACAGCCTTAATGTGTTTACCACAGTAATTATCTCAGAGCACACAGACACAGACACACACAGACACACAGACACAGACACAGACACAGACACACACACACACACACACACACACACACACACACACACACACACACACACACACACACACACCGGGTCATCTCTATCAAGCTGATAAGGACACCCCTATCAGTAAATCATTTTTCAGACACTAACTCTAGCTCACACACACGCACGCACACACACACACACGCACACGCACACGCACACACAAACACACACACACTTGAACCTTGGATCACCTTTATCTATCCGATAGGGGCAGCCCTATCAGTGGGGCAGCATTGTTAGCTGATATGCATCATATGGTTACGTATGAGCGAATTGTGACATACGCGAAATACAGTGCAGTACAGTACAGTACAGCACTATGTCGGCTGAGCTGTGTGTCCCATGGTATCTGTGTCTATTTCTTCTACAGTAGAACATTATGCTTACTGTGGTATGTAGTATGCACTTAGAGCTGCTACATCTTTCACGGTTTTAAAACATTTGCTTCATAAGGCTATTTACAATAAGATCAGAACTTCCCAAAAACCATTTTACTCCAGACGCACTACACAGAGCTACGGATAGGAGAAAGTGAAAGTGTCGGTAAGTAAGTGTCACAGAGGCCAACTAGCAGAACAAAAGGCGTTCCATGCGCTTGTGTTTTTTCATCTGGTGCATCAACGGGATGGAGGCAGATAATCTTGAAGGAAGAGAAGACACCGGAGCAGCTCATATGGGATGCTTTTCTTTTTAATTCAAGTGCACAACATGTTAGGGACTAACGTTTCGATGGCAAGCCATCTTCATCAGAGTCCATGAGGACTGAAGAGAGAGAAACCCAGTTGTCTGGTATCCCCTGATTTGACAGGTGCAGGCCTATGCGGTGTGGCAATAGGTGATTGGTCCTTCTCATCGGTTACTCATTAAGTCCACACCCAGGGAAAACTATTTACAAAGAAAAAATATTACACTAGTGAAAAGTCCATATAAATACAGAATAAGATGGCATTCCATGTACATATATTTTTTTGTATTTTCTCATTTTGTTCTCCGGTGTCTTCTCTTCGCTCAAGGCCAACTAGCAGAATTTGGCGTGGAACGTTAGTAAACCTCCCTCCTGAAGCGTCAATACAGTGCGGTAGAGTTGGGCTATCAGACCGGCCCTTTAGCTCAGCGCGCTTGTTCTGTGAGTCACATTGCCAAACCAATGTAGTTGACGAGGCCGCAGGTTCGCTCCCCAAGGAGGACGAACTCTGCAGGAGCACTTCCGTAATTTAAGTACAGTTTGCTCTTTATAAAGCCCATTCAAAGTAAGAATGCTAAATATTAACAACTATTTTATACGTGACTACTTGTGACAACACCCGTCAATACTCCTAAATGTGACAATACTACTAAAGCTCCTTATCCGGACTTAGGTTGAAAAGGCTTAACCTGTATGTGCGATCTGTGTACGAATAGCTCTGTACGAATTTCATAAAAGCTATTGAGCTATGTTTATGAAGGCATTGTGTGAACACAAGCGTCACGTTAACATTTTCCACCTACAGTCGGCATTCCATGGCCATAACGTATAGTCACCGAAAAGCTCACAATGTCAAAGGACCTTTGCACATGTCTGACCCATGTCCTGTGTGAGTTTAAAAAAGAGGGTGGGTTACGTATACGTGTGTGCATGCAAAATTACATATAGGCATGTGAAAAATAGTTCACACTTGCATGAATGTTACACTTAAAAGTGTTACACAAGCACCGGTTGTCATGTGTCAATACAGTTAATGTGAGTCATAAACATGAACCTTGCAGGGGTGAGGCATAAATGCAATTTCGTTGTGTGCAGTGTGCAGTGAACAGTTGTGTGCTGTGCAGTGCTGTGTTGTTTCCAATTTCGCAGCTTAACATGCTATTACTGTAGTAAGTAACCGTTGGTCCATCTTCCGTTGCGACATGGGACAAAAATGGACAAAATTGAGACAGATGGGGGTTGGTTGGGGGACAGAGTGAGAGAGAGAGAGAGAGAGAGAGAGAGAGAGGGACCAAGAAAGCGCTTGTGTCACTGTATATGTGTGAGAAAGTGCGCAGGTATTTTTGTGTACAGAGTGCGTGTGTCAGTATGTGAGTAAGTGAGTGTCAGATGCTTGAACGATTTAGTGTGGGAATATGCTAGGGCAAAAGTGTGAACGGCAGTGTGTGGGATAGACATATGCGGCTTTGTGCCCCTGAGTGTGTGTGCGACGTGCATGTGTGTGTGTGCGCGTGCATGTGTGTGTGCGCGCGCGCGAGCGTGTGTGTGACAGTAAAAGTGTGTAAACGTTGTGTGCTGAGGCCCATCTGTGTATGTATGTTTGTGTGGGCGTGAGAAAAAGAGGACGAGGAGAGAGCGTTCATGACCATGAGTGGGAGTGGGGAGAGAGAGAGAGAGAGAGGGGAGAGAGAGAGAGAGAGAGAGAGAGAGAGGCGTACAGTCAGATAGGACAGAAGAGAGAAAGCGACAGACAGAGAGACAGACCAAGAGAGAGAGAGAGAGAGGGAGAGTGAGAGAGAGAGAGAGAGCGTGTGAATCTGTTAGTTCCGTTTCCAGAACACTCCAGGTGGCAGTTTCATTACAAGCGTCAGAGATTCTATTAATAACACTTCAGAGATACTTCTCAGAGGGCTGGTGAGGGGGGTACGGAAGGGGGAGACAGTGGTCAAAATGAAAGAAACAGTATATCCCACAGAGTTACACAGCCAGGGCCCCGAGGAGACATTTATCAGTTACCGTGTTGATAGATGATAATCAGGCCCACAGTGAAATACTGTAGTGCATGTTGATGGGTGAGTACAGTACAGGGGTGAATTTCTCGAAACCAAAGTTGCTTACTACATTAGCTACTTCGTTGCTTTCAATGCATTTTCCCATTGGCAACTACCGAAGTTGCTAACAGGCTAACAACTTCCCCTTTGAGAATCTCACCCCAGTACAGTAATGAATGAATGGGTTTTAATGTTGTTGTTTTTTTACTTCAAAGTTCTCAGCAAGAAATGAATACATTTATGTAACAAGAAATAGACAATATCCCAGCATAGGTCCAGGTAGAAATAGCCTATCCTGTATGTCAAGTGCTGATTTGTTTTCGAATGTGTGAAAGGACGTCTTGCAGGAATACAGTAGGCATTATATCGATGCATAATATAGGACTGTGTGCTATGGAGTTTCCCAGTGTGGTGTACTGCATAACTGAGATCAAGAGTGTAAGATTGGCTATCAGCTTCCCAGAGATGTCAAAAGGAAAAAAAGAAGTAAAATTCACAACACAGTTAGGCCTACTTAATGAGATAAACCATCTTGTTACTGAAAAGCGGACAGCCTGCCACAGTTTTGTTCCAATCAGCTCAGAATCAGCTGATTGTGCCCAGGGGTAGGAGCTTCCCAATATGCAATCAGAAGGCAGCTACCTCCCACTTGAAAGCGTTCCAACCAGTCAAACTTAAACTATTCCTATCACTATGCACTGTCATTGCTGTGTTGATGTCACGATTTAGAAGTCAGGGTGCTTCGATTTGGTCCCAGCTCGCGACTTGAACATTCCGCTTCAATAGGCGTTCCAATGCATTTCAGCAAGTAGGAGGTCTTGCAGCTAAAAACTGCTATTTTTTTTAATTCAAAATGGCGGACCATGGAGAAGATCCCCTTTTTCATGCATGAAAAGTGCAATTTTTCCAGTCATAATGAATACTTAGAATTTGATGGTGGTGGTACGTATTCATGAAAATCGTGATGTTCAGTCAAAGGAAATGTTAGTTCTTGGCCCATGTTCTCATTGTTCATGTGATAGTTTGGAGTCTGTGCTTGCATACCAAACACCTGTGGAGAGAATGGAGATGGGAAAAAAAGAGTAAAACACAGCTCTTGTTAAAATAGTTGAAATTACCAGACAAATTAGGCTAATTTGTCTACACACACCTCCTCCCTCCCCTTGGAAACAGTGACTCGCTAAAACTCTCACGCAACGGCCGCTCAGCACCGTGAGCTATCTCCCTGATCTCGGTGCCTCTCTCAGCAAGGGGTGAGGAGTTTCTCAGTGCATTTTAAAGTAATGGCTCTTGGTAAGCAAGCTGAACATGTCAGATAATGTTTAGCCCGTTAAGACAAGGCATCATAAATTAGCTGTTAGCAGAATGGCAATGACTAAGTTGAAGTGCAGGGGTCCCCAAACTAAGGCCCGGGGGCCGGATGCGGCCCGCCAAGCCCCTTTGACCGGCCCTCCACCTCTCTGCATCTCACCATTTCAACTGGCCCAAAAAAGCAATCCTTACAGAAAAAAATAATGATATTTTTTTTATTTTGTTTATCAACAGGCCTTACAGTTTCATTTTCACTAACCAAGTGTGAATCACCAGAAGTTTCTTGTCTTGATAGTTTCTCTCTCTGTAATATAATATATCACTGTAATATAAACAGGCCAACAGTAGCATTTCTATTGTATCACTCGTAGCCCCTTAATGCGCGCCGTACCTCCAGTGGCACGCTGTAATAGCCATTGAAATGTACCTACCATAGCACTACAATACTATGACACAACACAGGCCCTTTAGTAATGCACCACGACTTGGTCATTACCATACTGGTAACAACAAATGTATAAAGCCGCGTCTTAAGGGGATAAACTGTCAATCACCATATTTTTCTAACCTTTCCTTGCTATTTTTACATGGTTAAGAGAAATTAAAACGAATACCTGTGGTATTTCAAATTGAAAGACATGTGAATATACTATAAAAGGCAGCGGCCTAATATAAAGCCCACATGATTGATCCCGGCTCCTGATCACAGTCAGGAACGATAATGTGGCCCCCAGAGAAAAAAGTTTGGGGACCCCTGTTGTAGTGCAATACTTAAGGCCCTGTGGTATGTTATAGTACTGGTAGTTTACTTTTCACTCACTACGTTTACATGATGTTTTAAATTCCGAATTAATAATTCAATATTAAATAGTTCCGTCGAGTTTATTCGGAATTAAATGTCTAATGTAAACGTAGCAAATGTCTATGACAGCAAATACCAAACCAAAAGTAACCAGGTAACATGACAAATAATTGTTAGTAGGGATACAATGAGTTATCTCCCTGATGCTACGGGTTAAGGAGTTTCTCAGTGCATTCTAAAGTAATAGCTCTGGGTAAGCAAACCAAAAAAATAATGAACAGCTAACATTTAAGGAATGAAATGAAAGAATTCCTGTCAACCAGGCGACAACCAAGGCCTAACCAATAGCAATGTCCAGGTAACGTTATCCGAACCAAAGGCTGACATTCTGGGAACGAAAAGTTGTTAGTAGAGCAGTAAGCATGAGCTATCTACCTCATCTCTGTGGCTCTCTCTGCAAGGGGTGAGGAGTTTCTCAGCGCATTTTCAAGTAATGGCCTCCTTGGTAATCACATGTTTTTTGGGGTGAAAGGCTCGTTAACCAGTGATTAATCATTGAACTGCCTGGGCTCCACTTTCCACTGCTGCTCCTGCTGCATGCCATGGGCCAGAAGCCAGGGAATCCATAATTACCACAAGCGCACACTGGCCTATAATCCACAAGGATTCCATCCACTACTCAAGTCAACAGCAGACTATTATCCTTACTGTTTGGTAATATTATAGGGTACATGATGTATATGCTTTACGCTTTTCCACTGCCATTGGTTCAGCATCACATACACTCCAAGTTATAAACAAACAAACAAACAAACAAACAAGATCTTCAAGAACTTGGCTAATTACTTCATACACAGTTTACACACTACACTGTAATCCATAAGACAAGTCAACAGAAGACTATGAGTGCACGAACATGCAGGAAGAAAAATGTCCTTTAAAGTCAACAACGCTGCACTGTGTGAAGGTCTACATGCTACTGTGCATGATGCTGTACTTGTTTTTTAGTCCATCTGCAGACTAAGGGTCTCAAAACCTTGGCGGGATATGTGCTTTGACTCCAACACTGCGCTTTGTGTGTGACTATAGTCACAAGAGAACAGGCCGAAGAGTCACAAAGAGACACTGGGGGCAAATTGAGCTTCTCATTCATAGATTGATAGTATAGATTTGAAGATGTGCAACGATACCTTACACATAAATCTGGTAAAAACGGATGAATTTATGGCCTTTTGAATGTGTTCCCTTCATAGTCTGCATGGCGTTCCACCCCTGCAATGCTGCAATAGCAGTTTTAAATATAAGTACCATAGTACTTACTGTTACTTCTATGGCATAACATAGGGCCTTTAGCAATGCACTAGGACTTGGTCAGGTATGACGTAATTTGCGTGCGCACCGCTGCCTAAAAATCGTCCATACGTTCACTTGTACAGAGACTCGACAGGTGTTTTTTTCCGAAATAAGATAATGGATGCTCACGCTAACCTCAGATAGGCATGGGCACCACAGACACGGGTATTCCTGGCGATGTCATCAGTCCAGTCAGTAGTTTAATGTGTTGTAACAACAAACATCTCCTAGCTTCTGGAACAGCCTCTTCCCTCACAAAATAGCATAACAAGTGTACTTTTCGGAATCTCAATTTTTTATCAACGTACACGCTTCAGAACGGCAGTTTTTCTCTCTTTAGTGTCACCCAGTATTACATACAGAATCTCCACTCCCGATTTTACCCATGCCTGCAGTTCTCCTAGTGGCCGCTGTCGAGATACGGCTCTGAGCGCAGCAGCCCGTTCTTTCTGAATGGTACCACCCAGAAAAGTGGAGTCTCTCGTAATATCCATACAGTATCTCTGGTGTGTTTGAGTCGACGATGCGCACGCATTCATGAGGATGTCGACTCTGAACGGGTCTATAGGTGAAATCTACCCTGATGTGCTTTGTCAGTCGGAATGAAACTGCACTTTGTTAAGTACATGAACTTGAGTTCTATCTACATTTAGACCAGGTGGACTCAAAAGCTTGACTGGGTGTTAGGGATACACACTAGGGCGGTAAGCGTTGCGGCCGCGTTTTTTACTGGCGTCGGTGAAAATACATTGAAACATATCTGTCCTTACACACCAACCGGCGGTAGTCGGGCGTCAGCGGCGCGGGAGCCGGCTCCGCACCGCGCTGCATTTGGAAAATAGAACTCGAGCGTATTTTTCACGCCGGCGACCGGCGGTGTCTCATTCAAATGAATGGCAAAGTAGCATGCTAGCTTTGGCTGTGAGGGGGCTTTGAACAGGACTGGCCGCGCACGCCGACGCTGTCAGTGTGCAAGGCAGAGAAAAACACACCGGCCGAAACTAAGCAGAAAGACCGCGTTCGTCCCGTGACCGTTCCGTTCGACTTTGGTATGTTTTGCCCCTTATGCTTGCATCACACACTTATAAGGAAAACGTATAATTCTGCACTTTATATTCGTGCATGTGTAGATACTCGTGTTCTATCCTTCAGGGGCGTAGGCAGAAATAATAAAACAGGTGGGCCCCGAAAAAATCGGACGGGCCCAACCCAAAAGCGGTTAGGTAGATATTATAATATCGCGCTCAAAAATGATAATTTGAAATTGAAATCATAGAAATCACAGAAGACTAACCAGACTTTTGACAAAATGATTAATTATCGCTCAGTGCTATGCCATTAATTATAATTCAATGAGGCAACAGTTGACTGTCAAGTGTGAATGGGGCGGGCTTGGATGTCAAGTGGGCGGGCCCAGGCCCACCCAGGCCCACCCCTGACTACGCCTATCCTTATGAGGAGACTCAAAGCTTAGCTGGGCCGCCTACTGAGTATGTGCTTGTGTCTCAAATTCGGAAGGAAAAAATGATAACACTGTAGTTTGTATATGTCCGCACGTACGCACCTACTTGTGTTCAGTCTTCACACACACAAGGCGACTCAAAGCTTGGCGGGCTATGTGCTTGTGTGACCTCCCTTCCCAATCTGATAAGGGTGTCCTACTACAAACATACATGAGAGAGCTGGAGGAGGATAAAAACAAGAAACTCTGAAGTAGAGGTCAGGGAAAAAGAGAGGGGAAGGGAGGGGGAAGGGTGGAACGTGGAACGTGAGGAGAGAGAAATGGAGGGAGCGAGAGAGAGAGAATAAGATTTGTGAAATTAACTGTATGATGTAATAAGTGAAGCACAATAAACTGACTGAACTGAACATGTTGTGTTCTTCAAGGTTTGGGCCAGGCCTGAAAAAGATGTCTTGCTTTTTTGTTGTTGTTTGTTTGTTATTTCTTCTTCTTCTCTGCCTCCTAGGGGACGTGTTTCTCGAGACGTAAATTCCAGTTGGCAATTTAACCCAAAATCCCGATGCCAGAGCAATTTAAAAGACTAAAAAAAACCCCACATCCCCTTTTTAACCTGCAGGCACATTTTTAGACCTCATTACTGTAATGTTGATTAATTCGGTCAACACACCACACACACACACACACACACACACACACACACACACACACACACACACACACTCGTACTGGAAGAGACTGAGCCTCAGCTCAGAGCAAGCATTCAAAACACACACACACACACACACACACACACACAATCATACTGGAAGAGACTGAGAGAGCAGAGCAAGCCCGAACGAAATGAATGACTTGGCTAAGTGTTCTGTTGGAAAAGTTCAATTTGCATATTGGGTCTCACTGTCAAATAGCTTGAAGTCATGTCCCTGGACTAAAATTTGACTAAGGTCTACAGAATTTGTGTGCATTTAGGAGGTCATTGCTTTTTAGATACTTTGACAAGAGTTAATTTTCAACATTTGTCTACGTAATGTACCTGAAGGGTCTTCCATGATCTGGCTGTTCAAAATGAATTGGAAATACATTGGAGTTTTCATTGTGAAGTAGCCTAAAGTTATGTCCCTGAACTAAAACTTTACTACTGTCTACAGAATTTGTCTATCTATCTATCTATCTGTCTATCTATCTATCTATCTATCTATCTATCTATCTATCTATCTATCTATCTATCTATCTATCTATCTATCTATCTATCTATCTATCTATCTATCTATCTATGCAGCTCCCCATTGACATTTCCTTTTGTTCTCTCAAAGCTGTTGGCAAGTGCTTGTATGTTTTGGTACAATCATAATGAATGTTTTGAAATGAAGGTGCCTTTTATCTTCTTGGATGTAGTTTTGTGTGTGCATTTAATGCTCTCTCTCTCTCTCTCTCTCTCTCTCTTCTCTCTCTCTCTCTCTCTCTCTCTCTCTCTCTCTCTCTCTCTCCAAAATGACTTGGCATATTGGGGGTGTCAGTCACTTTTAACTGAATGAGTTAAGCTGTTGAGTACCGTTGGAAAGTGTATTTGATGAAATAATCATAATTAAAAAACCTGCAGTTTTAAGTCAGTTTAAGTCTCTTCATTCTCAAGTATAAAAGCATGTAAATATTGGTTGACCAAGTAGCAATATATAACAATATAAACATGATATATCTGTTTACAGTGTATGACCGTATATGAGCGTCTGATCAAGTAGCAATATATATAGGACATAAAAACATGGTTTTATACATAAAATAAAATATTTACATCAAAACAATTTCTGTGTTAAGTTAGCACAGAAATTATGTTTATGTAAATGTTTTATATATTTTATAAAATCATGTTTTTATGTGCCATATATATTGCTACTTATCAGACATTCATATACTGTCATACACTGTAAACTGACTGATATCATGTTCAAATGACATGAAAA
>NC_085857.1:18791878-18801878 GCF_034702125.1 Engraulis encrasicolus
CCTGCTGGGCACCACTACAGCACCATAATGCAGGGAGTTCTCAAAGTGGGGACCAGGGTCCCCTGATGAGACAGAACATTTTCAAAGGGCAACTGCCAGTGTTATGGAAAAAGCCATGCAAAAGCAAAGCAAAAGTCATTTGATGCCAAACTGGGATCCTGCGTAGGAACATTTTGTTTGTTAAATGTAGTCCTACTGTGTAACTGTTTTCCCCTCACGTTAATACACGGTAGTGGGATTATGTTAGAATTCCTTGGAACAGATAACAGACTGACAAACAGTGCAGACACGGCATGTGTACAACATTCAGCAGAAACTATCCAAATTAAAGGTGCCCTGTGTAATATTTAGAATATTCAGAAAATTTCTTTCCAGAATTTATAGTGCTCATTCACAAATGTTACTTTTTTCAAGAATATTTACCACCACCAACAATAATTTAAACAAGTATGACTGGGAACATAGCAGTTTAAAAAAAATTAAAGGTGGATCTTCTATGTCCGCCATTTTAAATTTCTAATAAACATTTTTAGATGCAAAACTTCTTTGGTCATACTATTAAATATTACATTATTATTTCTTAAACATTCGTGAAAAGATCAAATTTGGCAATAGGCAGCACAGTTCCAATGACCAGCATACTTACAACATGGCCATCATATACACAGTTCACCTTTAAAGGGCAACTCCTGCCAATTTCAATGTGCTGTTGTATTGCTCACGCTACCCTTGACTTGTCAGTACCCGGTGACGGCGCAGTTTTTGGCCCAGCCCTTTCTGAGGTATGAGCTATTCTAATGGGGGTAACTTTTGTTTACATTTTAAAAAAAATGAGCATAGGCCTACTCCAAATATTTTCCCAAAAGGTATCGCTGTTTGCTAGCTGTCTGCTGATGTTGCATAACCCTTTGGATGTTTTTGGGAATAAATAAAAATGTTTTTTTGAAAAAAAGTTGCCCCCATTAGAATAGCTCATATCTTGGAAAGGGTTGAGCCAAAAAATGCGGCGTCAAATGGGTTATGCAACATCAGCAGACAGCTAGCAAACAGCGATACCTTTTGGGAAAATATTTGGAGTAGACCTATGCTCATTTTTTTGAAAATGTAAACAAAAGTTACCCCCATTAGTGAAAGCCCATTGGGAAACTCCAACTCCCATTGTCATTGTGACACAGCACTCCACAGCACACAAGTGAACACTGCACACTGTGAAATTGCATTTATGCCTCACCCGTGCAAGGGGGCAGCCCTCAGTGGCGCCCCATGGGGAGCAGTGCGGTGGGATGGTACCATGCTCAGGGTACCTCAGTCATGGAGGAAGATGGGGGAGAGCACTGGTTGATTACTCCACCAACCTACCACCAACCTGGCGGGTCGGGAGTCGAACCGGCAACCTCTGGGATGCAAGTCTGACGCCCTAACCGCTCACCCATGACTGCCCTAGACTGCCTAGAATAGCTCATATCTCAGAAAGGGCTGGGCCAAAAACTGCGGCGTAACCGGGTACTGACAAGTCAAGGGTAGCGTGAGCAATACAACAGCACATTGAAATTGGCAGGAGTTGCCCTTAAGTGAATTACTGTTGCTGAGTATAAGAGAGGGATGCAAACTCAGGCCCGGGGGCCAAATTTGGCCCGCGGAGCCATTTTTTTTGGCCCGCGAGATCATTTCAAATGTGTATTACTGTTGGCCCACATACACCATAACTGTGTAGCGCATAAAGATTTGAATAGGAAAATACATATATCACAGGAATATGAGTGGGCCCAGGCCATTGAAACAGCTCACACTCAAATGCAACAGAATATCAGGCACATTTGAACTATATGGGAATCTGTTTAAAAAATGTTTAAACATGAGCAATATTAGTCCATTTTCGTTATTGAGTTTGGCCCGCGACTTCGCTCCAGTTTTTTATTTTGTCCCTCGGTCAATTTGAGTTTGACACCCCTGGTATAAGAGATCCACGACGTAGCCCCTTAACGCACACCGTTCCACCAGTGGATCGCTGTAATAGTCATTGAAAAGTTAACTACCATAGTACTACGCTACTATGGCGTAACACAGTGCCTTCAGTAATGCATACGACTGGGTCATTGCCATTCAGTTAATAGCAAATGTATGATGCTCTGTCTCACTGTAACAGGGTTAAACGTGATCTGATATAGGATTTACGTTTATTGTTTCGTAGCCAACTGTTTTCACAGAGCCCGGGCAATGTGGAGCGTGCTCTCGAAGGAATTGCATTTAATTTGTCACGCAAACAAAATCGGAATTGCGTCCAGATTTCGACGCATTCCCTGATGCATTCCCTGACGCATTCCCTGATCTCCAAAATCCCCTAATTCCCAAATCTGCAGGTTATCTTGAACCTCAAGCTCTGAAGCCGAGTTTGGCCTTCTGTGTGCTCCAGACAGCATCATGGCCAATGCACATGTGTGATGTAGTGGGCAGCCGTGGCCTAGTGGTTAGAGAGTTGGTCTTTCAATCTAGGGGTTGCCAGTTCAAATCCCCCCTAACCTCTCCCTATATCTCCATCCATGGCTGAAGTACCCTTGAGCAAGGCACCTAACCCCACATTGCTCCAGGGACTGTAACCAATACCCTGAAAAAGAATAACTGTAAGTCGCTTTGAATAAATGAAAGCGTCAGCTAAGTGCAATATAATGCAATAATATAATGCAATATCAAAGGGAATCCATCATACACATTAGACACTATTCCTTTGTGATCATGTAGCAATGTGGTGGGATCTGCAAACACCCCCCCCCCCCCTTTGAGAACTGGCCGCCACAGTGGACAGTCAGCAACTATAGCCACTGACATGGTCATTATTTATACAGGCCGCAAAAGCCTCCAGCTGCATTAAGGATCAAGCAAAAAGGCCCATTCCCCCCTAATCCCCCTCGTTAGGCCCAGGGCTCAACTACAGCTCTGTGTTTATCAAGGTGCCATCATTTACCATGTGGTGGTGGTGTGTCTCTACTGTATGTAGAATGGGAGTCAGCTATGTGTGTGTGTGTGTGTGTTAGGGCTGGGCGATATGGAAAAAAAACTATATCACGATATGCATTACTTTATATCACGATAACGATATGTATCACGATATAGCACAATTACATACGTTTTCAGTTATTCTCTTTATTTTCTCTTTATTTTTTCATGTCGCAAAACAACCTTTCTTTAAAATGGAGCTTTTTATTGTTATTTTTACAGTTACATGAACTTCTAGTGTGTATTGTGACAACATGAAACGTAATTAAATGATATTCAATTGTATACAACTGATAAAATTAATATCACAATATTAACGATATAGGAGAAAGGTCATGATATACACTTTTATATCACGATAACAATATATATTGTCATATTGCCCAGCCCTAGTGTGTGTGCAGGGCCACTGACAGCATTGGCCGGGCCCGGGGCAAAGTCATCAGTCCCCCCACGCAATACATACAATGTAATGAGCAGCCAATTCTGGGTCCCTTGTCTCTCTGGGCATTGGACAACATACCCGTTAGTCCCCCCCTTTAGCTATCCTGTGTGTGTGCGTGTGTGTGTACACCGTATGTACTGTATGTCGGTACAGGGGAAATCCACAGACCTCTTTTTTTTCCTTGAAGGTGGAGGCATAAGGACTACAAGAGGGAGGGTGAAGGAGGTGTGTGTGTGTGTGTGTGTGCGTGTGTGTGTGTGCGTGTGTGTGTGTGTGTGTGTGTGTGTGTGCGTGTGTGTGTGTGTGTGTGTGTTTGTGTGTGTGTGTGTGTGTGTGTGTGTGTGTGTGTGTGTGTGTGTGTGTGTGTGTGTGATTCATCTGTGTTTGGAGTCGGTAAAGTAAGCATGTAACTTCTCAGCACTGGTGAAAGAGAGTGGGCTCTGTTTCGTTTCAATCTGAAAAATCTATTTAGGTTATACATGTTTTTGCCGGTCTTGTTAGTCGTCAGTCATTTCTTGAGTACAGAGGCGAGGCCAAAAAGCTTTCCGTGCGTGCGTGCGTGCGTGCGTGCGTGCATGGCCGGTTTTTAGCATAGGCCGGCTAGGCGGTCGCCTAGAGCGCCATGTCAAGAAGGAGCGCCGAAATGGCGCTCTCCTATGCGTAATTTTGCGATATGAAGTTTTTTTTATGAAGTCGCAATCAACAAAGAGTGGCGAAAGCGCTCCTCACGGCAAAGCGCCCCTCAGCCAATAGTAATATCTCTTCCAACTGTCTCTGGGAAGTCTGTGAACCAATAAACAGACAGTTCTGAGAAAAGGGGCGGGACGAGTGACAGCGTTCGCTCTATTTTGAATATGGAGACTCACTCGAGAGACAGAGGGGGCAAGCGCAAACAGTAGTGCTGCTCTGCTGGATGGAGATTATTATGTTCTCATTAAACCACTCATTGCATGATGCAGGAGTTTCATAGGGTGTTTTGGAACTATGTGATTTAATCAGCAACCGTTTGTGATTATGGAAAGCCTAATAGTTATGAGGTTACTATTTGGAATTAGAGAGAAAAAGAGCTTTGTTTTTGATCAGAGAAATCGCTAGTTAGCATGCTAACATTAGCCAAGTATGCCAAGCAATGAAATCCAGTAAAGTAGCTGTTAGTAGCCTACTCACTACTCACTAACACCCACCTGATATCATAATACTTGCTTAGGTTGACAAGCAATGTAAAGTAAGACTGGTGCAATGTTTAAAACAATTTTAGCTGCCATATCTCCTTCCATCCACATGAATTAGGCTACCTGCTTGTTGTAAGCTTAAAAAAACATTAATTTCCAGACCAGAATGACATAGCCTACATTAATCATGTAACAGAACCATGCACAGCAGACAAGTGAGGCTATTTACTATATTTTGTATATTATGAAATTCAATAGCGTGACAGCTCTTCTCCCTTTCTCTCACCCTGTCCCTCCAAACACATAGATAGCCCTTCTCATTCTCCTACTCACAAATGCACCACTATTTCCAGTCCAGAAATGAAATTGGTTTGGAAGACAGCACAAATGTGTAGCTTATTAAAATTGTTATGCTGCCATGCTTTGTGATGCTGTAGATAGTGTAGATCAATGCAGACCTCCTTGGTAGGCTTATTGTCTACACATGCATTTTACATGCAAATGTACTGTATCACTCTCCTGGCATTTCAATTTCACGTTACAATTCAAACACATTGATAACCTCCCTCTCATCTGGGGTTGGGGGCCCCACCACCATCACATCCAACACACCACACAGTGAAGCTACTTTCATGCGACTCAATCTGATGTGTTGGTCACCTGTCAAAAAGAACCACAAATCCATTTGATGAAAAACGGTTAGGCCTATTGTTCTTGATGCTATTTAGTTAAGCTTACTTAAGGATATTAGTCTTGTGTTCTGTGAGGTATAAGAAAGATTTTTTTTTTCTTTCAAAGGTAGGGGGGGCGCCAGAACTCAAACTCGCCTAGGGCACCAAATAAGCCAGAACCGGCCCTGCGTGCGTGAATCCGTGTGTGTGTGTGTGTGTGTGTGTGTGTGTGTGTGTGTGTGTGTGTGTGTGACGACTGATAGGGACGCCAGTAGAACTTTTGCATCCCAAGAAGCCAATTACGAGCTTCTTATGCATTCATTATGTCAATAACAGGTATTATTTTGTAATTCCTAAATAATAGTACATAATAGTAGGCCTATATTTAACGGATGCACTCTAATAGTCATTATTATGTGGTCACATTAGTATGTGGTTAATTCTCTCTCTCTCTCTCTCTCTCTCTCTCTCTCTCTCTCTCTCTCTCTCTCTCTCTCTCTCTAACCTTTGTACATCATGCAACATACCTGACTCTGTGTTCCATGTCTTTTCTGAATGTGTAAAATTAAGTCCATAGTTCTGCATGCTCACACGAGTTTGCGCTAGATTTGGTTTTATCTTTTCCAAGGAATTGTTTACTTTTGTGTGAAATATTCAAAGAAAACAGCATTTGTATGTACATGTTTAAATTTTCTTTTTGGCCAAGCCAAGATGGCTGTGTGGAAATGTCACAGGCTAGAGCAGGAGGACAAAACAGTGGAACAAATTGACATGTTCAAAATGTTAGTTGAGGCAAGGATTTCAGCAGAATTTGCCTATTTTCAATTTACTAACAATATTGATATGTTTGGAAAGAAATGGTGTATGGACAAAGGCTTGTGGATAGCTGATAGTAGCCATAAGCTACGCTTCATTTGGTAATAATGTGGTTGTATTCATGCGATGGGATGATGATGGGGTGGGGGAAGGGCTGTAAGGTTTGTTGTGGTTATGAGGGAGAGGGCTCCTCCCTTCACTATGCTGGATTTGGACCTATGGAGTTGGCTATATCCTGTGATGTGAAATAGTGAAGGTGTCACAATAAACGATGTGTTAAAATTTTAAAAAAATCTCTCTCTCTCTTCCAGACAGACAGACAGACAACAGGGGACACAATGTAGGCACCAGACCCTTTGGAATGATTTTTGTTGGTGTTTATCACAGCGGGGCTAAAGTGTTGGGTGCCCCTATACTACAGAGGGCAGACTGTGGTGGAGGCAGGCTACGGCTGCAGCCTATAGGAGTTCCCATCTGCCAGGGGGGCCCCTATTCGACCAAAAAGTAAAAATATAACAGAATTTGAATGTTGACTTTTTCTCTGTTGTGTTGAGTACAGTCGCTAGACATGTTATGCTTACATCCTATAGCTTATAATTACTGTCTATGTAAATTTTACACAAATATGCTTTCCCTGCAGGGGGGCCCACAGCAACCTGTAGCCTTGGGGCCCCAGGGCATCTTAATCCAGCCCTGGGTGGGGGGCCAAGGCAGTTGCCTAGTCTGTCAATTGGTATAACTGATCATGCAGATGGTTCAGACAAAAATGGCAAATGGACTGCATTTATATAACATCTCTCCATTCCTTCGAGCACTCAATGCGCTTCACATTGCATGCCTCACATTCACTCATTCACACTCACACAACAGTGGCAGTGCCTGCCACCCACACAGGGTACCACTCTGCCACCAGGAGCAACTTGGGGTTAAGTATCTTGGTCAAGAAAACATCGATGGGGTCAGGAGCAGTGGGGCTCGAACCTGCAACCGGCCCATAGCCAGCATTGTGGGGGGGGGGGGGGGGGGGGGAATCTTCTCCGGGGGGATCTTCTCCCCCCGAAAGTGGACTTTATTTGGCTCCCTGCTCCACTGTTTCCCAAATACACGAGCACATTAAAAATGTTTTAATTTAGACATACTTAATTCATTAGAAGTTTGTCGCAAGTCTGTTGTTGCTGTCCTTAATTGAAGTTGCTCCCCAGTCTTAACATAAATGGACATGAATTGCTTCAAACGAGCTATCTCCCCACATAGTGTCGGCCCAGTGTTGGCTCAGTTACTGCTATCTGACAGTTATTGTCTATGAAATGGCCTTCCAGTCAAAGTGGGATGCAACGTAGTGGGGGATGGGAGGGGGGGTTCTAACGATCCCCTCGAACCCCCCTGGTACAGGCCTGTGCAACCTCCAGGCTGTTAAGCAGGCTCCTCTACCACCTGAGCCACCATCGCACCGCACCGCACTCACTCTCCTGTGTCTGTTCCACGACGGCATTGGACCCTACCGCTGTGGGCTACTGTAATATTGCAGCAGTAGGCCACTTGGCAGACCGAGGGTAGTTAAGAACCGCTGCGCGGGAGATCACGTTACCGTTCCTCGGTCCCGCGCATGCATGCATGGATCATGCCCAGACTTAAATAGTGCTTAGTCAGACACCCCCGTGCGCATTCTGCGACTGTCGGAAGTATAGCATGTCTAAGGAGCGTCTTTCTCGAGGCAATATGTTTAAATATAACTGTGTTTATGCAATTGAAAATGCATCATACTCTGGTGTGGACATGGAGGTCGTGTTTGGGTCGACGAAAATTTCCTGGGCGGACTGAGTACCAATTTTAGTCCATGTGGTCTACAAATAAACATTTTAGACAAAGTAAAATTAAAATTTAAAGGCAAATAAATTGATAGGTTACTTTAAAAAGCTGTGTTAACTTAATAGTTGAATTGGCTGATGTGCTATTATCCTCACGAGGTGCTTAAAACTATAAAATACGTTTGGAACAGCGTGCTAATAAAAGTTCACCTTTTGTTCTACTATGGAATCTCCATTTTACGCGCTTTGTCTTTACCTCAGTCGCCAAGGTGTATGCTATGTTTTGCCCTCTGCTTGCAAGCGGAGTGGTTGTAGCAGTTGAACTTTAGTACACGCTCCTCCTCCAATTCTACACTTCTTATAATCCTTTGCTTGCGCCGCAGTGTTGCAAAAGTTCGCCCTCGTCTGAGCGCTGGGACAGCTCTGACACGCGGAGTTTATATCGTCCACACATTGATGCTGAGAACTTTCTCATGAGTGGCCAACACAACGCATAACAAAGAGCCGCTTTAGGAAACACAATCATTCCGGCGTTGATTGTAATGGGATTTTAATAATCGAGACTGACGGAGTCTTCATTTTTTGTTCGCGGAGACTGGACACACCACTTCTTCACTCGCCCCGTAGCCTACATCTCACCCAGGTAGGTGTGCGAAACAACTGGGTTGATCTCCCGTCTCTTCTGTCTTTTGTAAAACTAGGCTACTTTTCCAATGTTGCACTTTGTTCAAGACGCATTGTTGAAGACACATTGGGCTTTCTTGTGTAGAATTGATATTTTGTTCTCAGGCAACTTAAAAGGAAGACATTTTTGCATAGAGGTGAATCGCGGAGTCCAGCTTTGATTTGTGCATTTCTGCTCCACACATGGAAGTGTACACCCTGAACTTCTAGAGTAATATACTTCAAAACAATGCTCAAGTATAATGCGCGCAAAGACTACCCACACCGTAACGCAACCAATGTTTCCAAATAACTTCATAACCAAGTGTTTTGTTGAAACCTTAATTGGAGCAACAGGTTAACGCAATATTGCAAGTCCTCATCCCAGCAAATGAGCGACAAGGCGAAAATCTTGTTTCATTACACGGGGCATAAAGGCGATCACGGGGGCTGTTATTCCGGTTTTTAATTCTCTCTCTTTTCCTCTCCGTGGAAGTGATTTAGAGAACATTGAGCGAGGAGGAGGTTTTACAATAGCGCCCAGATTAAGTGTCCATTGAGTCGGGGTGACCGATTATACTGAAGAGAATTAGGCAGAGCAAAGACGTTTTCAACGGCCAATTTGATGACATTTGATAGAGCAGGTCTTGTCACTTTACAACAGGGGTTTAGGCCGACGCGATTTGTAAACGGTTAGTTGCGCATGATTGTGGCTTTTCATGTGCTTAACTTGAGAAGTAACCTAACGCATTGAACACGTCCCCTCCCCCTGAATACTACTGCAACTGCAATGGCATAACAAAAAACTCCACCGCACATACTTAGAAGAAAAAGTGCTATTGGATTTAGTCATGAAAGACTGTAGGCCTATTTTGTGTTTTTTATATAATGAGACCAAAGGCAATATTCACGCTGGCACGACAATAAAGTATATTCTATTCTATTCTGTTCTATTCTATTCTGTTTTATGCTATTATATTCTGTTCTATTCTATTCTATACTATTCTATTCTATTCTATTCTATTCTGTTCTATTCTATTATATTCTGTTCTATTCTATTCTAGTCAAATTATGTCAGTATTAATAACTTATGTAACAATAATTAGGCCTACATGTTGAAATGACAACTTTTTTTGTCTGGTAATTGCCCCCAAACCACTGTATTGTTCCATTGTTGTCATCACAAGGCAGAAGAAAACGTGTCTTGTCCTTATCTCCCTTTATCATGAGTGGAAGGCCTGTCTATTAATAGGTTCAGTCGTGCCGTTTTTACACACACACACGTATGCAGGAAGAAAGAAAGAAAGAAAGAAAGAAAGAAAGAAAGAAAGAAAGAAAGAAAGAAAGAAAGAAGGAAGCAAGACAAAGAAGACAAGCACAACCTTTTCATAGCAGTTTTTACACACACACACACACACACACACACACACA
>NC_085857.1:18811878-18824378 GCF_034702125.1 Engraulis encrasicolus
GCCGGATTAGTGCACAGGCTAGATATGGCTGCAGCCTAGGGGCCCCCACCTGCCAGGAGCCCCCTTATTGGACAAAAAAAACCCTGAAAAATTGCAGAACTGTGGCAAGTTCTAATATGGGAAAAAAATATGTTATCCTGTTGTGTATAGTTGGTAGACATGTTATCTTTAATTCCTAACTCATAATTGTGACACTGTCTATGTAAAATTGTGGTGAAATTTGCCCTCCAGGGGGCCCCACAGCAAACTTTAGCCTAGGGGCCCCATGCCGTCTTAATCCAGCCCTGGGGGTTGGAGGTGTGTGTTTATCCCCTGTTAACCCTTTGAGGAGTACCATCACAAATATGTGATTAGAATTTTCCCCAAATTTTGAGTTCTCATTATGATGTCATAAGGACTTTGCAAGATTTTTAACACCGACTTCTATGGGAGCTGTAGAGTGTTCAAGTAAAATTCTAGAAGAACCTAGGGAAAGTCCTTACTCATCAAAGGGTTTTAAAGCTGTTGCTCTGTCCCTGCTGTACCTGCACTGCGTGTGCCACAGGCGTTCTCTGCAGATGGGACGAAAGTGTGTGTGTGTGTGTGTGTGTGTGTGTGTGTGTGTGTGTGTGTGTGTGTGTGTGTGTGTGTGTGTGTGTGTGTGTGTGTGTGTGTGTGTGTGTGTGTGTGTGTGTGTGTGTGTGTGTGTGTGTGTGTGTGTTTGTGTGTGTGTGTTTGTGTGCTACAGAGAAGATGCTTTATTGTGGTTATAGGGCCCCTCTGTACCTGTGCTGTTTTGGGGGTAAATTGTTGGGTGTTGTCTAGTTCGTGTTTGTTTTATTGTTGCTCGGTAAGTGATGCTTTAAGCTATACTGCTGTGTGTGTGTGTGTGTGTGTGTGTGTGTGTGTGTGTGTGTGTGTGTGTGTGTGTGTGTGTGTGTGTGTGTGTGTCTGTGTCTGTGTGTGTGTGTGTGTGTGTGTGTGTGTTTGTTTGAGTGCAGGTTGCTTGGCTGGCTGGCTGGGTTGTGTCCTGAGAAGCATTCACATGGTTAACATGGTTAAGTTATAAGTTCACCTACTGTAAGTGATAAACCTGCTAAAAGACATCCCACAAGTGTCATCTTGTTAAGAAAACAAGGACTCCAGGCTCTTGTATTAGATGAATTACTACCTCAACTTGGATTACTACTTAGGTGCTGTTTCCACGTAGCAGGATATTTTTATTAGCAGGGTATTTTTTTGTCCTGCTAGTTGTAAACACAACATGTGGATAAAAAAATCCTCCATTGTAACAAATGTGTTTCAGCCCCCTGAACAGGACATTTTTTTTCTCCTGCTTTTCACACCTGGATTTTAAATATCTGCTACGTGGAAACGGAAGGCAAAAACCAATGCAAAACCAATACAACAAGGAGAAAAAAATATCTACATATAAAAATATCCAGATACGTGGAAACAGCACCTTAGCCAGGTTCTTGGAATACGCCTCTGGTCAGGTAATCTATGTTACAGTTTTTTTCAATTGCTAACAAGCGCTTACCCATACTTTGGATACTTTTTCTCAACTCCTAGCACAGACTACCACCTACCAAGCACAATTGGCCAAACTGTTCATTTTCTTCTCAAAGCACACACTGTTAAATATACACAAAGAAATGCATTCATTACCCTGCTAATTGTGTGAAAAAGGCATATAATGTGTAAACTGTATGGCAAAGGAAAGCCCTTGGTGTGCTAACTGTATTAAGAGTTTTGCAAATGTCGCTGAGGTTTGGACAAAAGCTTGTTGGCAATTGAAAAAAACTGTAAGTATGTACATGTACTACTAACACTCATATATTACGCAGGCATACAGTTGAGAGGATAAGGCATTTGATTAGCTCCATAAAGCACTCTCTGAGTTAGAAAAGGGGAAACACGTGCACTTTATTATGCAGTGTTATAACTGGATGTGACTGTGTTTGCGTGTGCTTGTTTTTGTTTGTGTGCGTGGGTCTGTTTGTTTGCATGTGTTAGTGATTGTGTGTGTGTTGCCCGATTTCTGTGTGTGTGTGTGTATGTGTGTGTGTTTGTCTGTGTGTTTGTCTGTGTGTTTCTGCATTTCTGCATGTTTTTCTTTTGTACACCCACGCACATGCACATGGTTGTGTGGGTTTTTCCCTGCCTGCCTGTATGTGTGTGTGCCTGACTGCATGTGTGTGTGTGTGTGTGTGTGTGTGTGTGTGTGTGTGTGTGTGTGTGTGTGTGTGTGTGTGTGTGTGTGTGTGTGTGTGTGTGTGTGTGTGTGTGTGGGCCTTACAGTGCGTCCAGTTTTAGCATGCACTTGCAAAAACATCCCATAGGCATTTCCCCTGCTGTCTGTGCTCAGGGTCGGTTCTTGGCAATTTAGTGCCCTAGGCGAGCATCTATCTTTCCTTTTTATGGAATTTGTCATTAGCATCTGTAAGCATGGTGTCATACATGTGATCGAGAATACTAGCTGATCCAGTACCATGCTCTGTATATATAGTGAGTGCCCATTCATTGTAAACTTTAAAGCTTTATTTACATCTGAATATTGTAATTCTGTGGGTCTTGGTGCCCCCCAGGACATTAGGCGCCCTAGGCGACTGCCTAGTCTGCCTATGCCTAGCGCCGGCTCTGTCTGTGCTAACACGCGGGCCTCTGTGAAGAAGGGGGTGTCGCCCGCCACGGGCCGAGCTGGGCACTGCCAAGGGAAACATGCACACACACACATGCACACACGCACGCACGCACGCGCACACACACACACATACGCACACGCACGCACACACGCACACACACACACACACACACACACACACACACACACACACACACACACACACACACACACACACACACACACACACACACACACACACACGCGCGCGCGCGCACACGCACACGCACACGCACACGCACACACACACTCACAAGCACAGAGTAAGTTCTGGCACTGGTCACATCCTCAAGAAAAAACACCACATCGCCACTAAATTTCAGCAGTGTTTAGCGAAGAGGCAAAAATACCTCACTCTGATCTATGAGTCATGACAAGAGGACAGAGGAGAGAAGGGTGAATGCAGAGCAGGGAATGTGGAGAGGGAGAGAGAGAGAGGGAGAGAGAGAGAGAGAGAGAGAGAGAGAGAGAGAGAGAGAGAGAGAGAGAGAGAGAGAGAGAGAGGCAAGCAGAGGAGAGAATGGAGATAATAATGATTGAAATGATGGAATGATGGAGAATGGAAGTAAAGAATGGAGAGAGAGAGAGAGAGAGAGAGGCAAGCAGAGGAGAGAATGGAGATAGAGAGGATACAATGGTTGAAATGATGGAATGATGGAGAATGGAAGTAGAGAATGGAGAGAGAGAGCAGATAATGAATGAATGAAGAAGAGGCAAGGAGAGGAGAGGATGGGGTAGAAAGACAGAGATAGAGAGAGAAAGAAGAATGGAGAAATGGATGAGAGCAGGGCTTGACATTAACTTTTTCACTTGCTGGCCACTAGTGGTTTTCCTGAGTCACTAGCCATCCAGCTATTCTACTAGCCACAAATTAGATTTTTTTTTATCATGACGCTGTACATCTAACCTCAGAAGATGAGGTGCTTAAAGCAAGAAGATGAGTGCATGGTTTTCCACATGGAAATAAAACAAACAAATAGAAACTGAGTAACTGAGCTTTTTCTTGACCTTTAAGTCAAACAATTGATACACAAGGGGCAAAGTGCAGAATATACGCTATTCTGATATGTCATACCATAGGATAAGCTACCTGCCAAATTGGCTAGTGACACTGAAAGTGTTACCAGCCACAGCCAAGTTTTACCAGCATTTGGCCGGTTGGCAGGTGCCAGTGTCAAGCCCTGGATGAGATAATGACTGAGAGAGTGGCAAGTAGAGAAATTGCAGAGAGAGAGAGAGAGAGAGAGAGAGAGAGAGAGAGAGAGAGAGAGAGATGGCTGAGTGAGGCATGCTGCTTGTTGGCGTTTTCTTAGCATCTGGCTTTCTGAGGCCTGCAGCACTGTAGGTCGATCATTTCTTCTATTGTAACGACTCTGTACAACAATGGCTCTTTTTCTCTGAACAAAGACAGCAGCTATCTTTTCTCGCTACACAACGTGTTTCTTTTCTCTGTAACACTGTTGGAGTTTCCTACAGACCCATTCTTTCTAGAATTTTGATATGAGGACTTTGACAACATTAGTGGTTTTTACATGTATGTACTTCTATGACTTTATATATTACATTACATTATATTACATTTTCACTTAGCTGATACTTTCATTTTATTGAAAGCGACTTAATTATTTTTTCAGGGTAGTGGACTGGTTACAGTCCAGCAATGTTGGGTTAGATGCCTTGCTCAAGGGCACTTCAGCCATGGATGGAGATGTAGGGAGAGGTCAGGGGGATTCGAACCTGCAACCCCTAGATTGAAAGACCAACTCTCTAACCACTAGGCCATGGCTGCACATCAATATCACGTGCGACACTATTTCTGTGCATTCCCTGTGACAACTATAGTCTAGGTCTGTTAGTCAGTGCCCCCAATGGGATATATAAAATACTAACTTAACAATAATAGATTCAAAGATGCAGCAGATTATTATAATGCAGTTCTTAACTAAGGGGAATACACTGTTCAGTTTTGATTAATTTTGGTGCACATTCGTTATTTAATTAATTGCAATATTTATTTTGTTTCGCTATGTTTTTCCTGCCAACCTGCCACAGCCCCCCTAGCACCCCCCTGAGTTCCCCCCCCCCCCAGGGGTCCCCCCCACTTTGATTACCACTGAACCAGCCGACACGTGCAGCCTTTTGTACAACCGCAGTTGCAGAGCCCATGCATGGCAGTCTTTTGTGCACCACATTGGAACACCACAAGGCACAAGGCAACAGGCAGAGGGCAATTATGTGAAATTATGACTTGATGACTGCCTCCGCATACTTCCACCAACCTCCAATCCATGGCCGTAACTACCGTTGAGGACACAGAGGTCATGTCCTCAGTATTTTTTTTCAGTAATGTTAAATGTATTTATGATGGAAATCGATATATGATCAACAATGATAAATTCAGTCTGTATACGCCACCCCCATTTATCCTCAAGACAGTGATTAATGAAAACAAACTTAAGAGTTTGACTGAAGTGTTTGAAACATTCTAAATATACAGTCTGCAGTACACAGCACACAGTATTTGATCCCGGTATTTAAAAATGTCTGGTTTCGGCCCTGCTTCCATCCCTCCTGAGGTTGGGTCTGTCGGGGGAGGTTGGCACAGCAGATTGGCACTACCGGTAATAAACAGCCTGGCAGGCATGAGCGAACGAAAAAATACCCACATTCCTTGTAATGAGAAAGAAGAAACAAGTATGAATCTGACACCAGGAATCTGACACCACCACATTACTTGTTAATAATCCATGTCATTCCACGCCACACAAGCCCTTTAGAGATGAACAAGCCCCGTGTTTTTTTTTCATTGTTTGGGTGTGTGTTGCTGTTTGATGAAGCTATGTTTTCATGTCAAACCTGTAACAAGAACCTTCTTTGCAACATGTTAGTATTTTTGCTGAAGGTTATAATGCAAAAATGTATGTTGCTCTTTTATATTATATAATACACCTTCCCCCTTTACTCTGAATGCTGATTGCTAACACAAATGTGTACTTAACTGTCAGTGGCTCCTGTTACCTGAAGCCTCTTTTTACGTCAACATGTCCAACATGTAACTTTTTAATTACATACTACTGAAATGTACTGTATGCTCTTTCATAAGTCTGTCCACTTTGTGAATACTTACAATGTAAGTCAACACAGTTATTGTCTTGTACATACTGTACATAGATGAAAGGTGGTCAACACTCCACATCCATCAATCAAATATATTGACATTTTGATGGAAGGAACTGGAACTCAAGCCTTTTGTGTCAAACTCGAAAAAGCCATCTATTTAAGAAAAGCATGTGAAATATCGTTGCCATGACATGAAAATACTCTAAGCCAGGTGCAAGAAACACCAGGAGTCAAAAAGTTAATGGAAAGAGGCTACATCTCCGGCCTCCGTTGAAAATCCCCTTTTAAACTCTCTCTTTTAAAGCCTTATCTGCTTTTAAATGATCACAAAAGACTCTTGTCTGGCAGCCCCTTTTCAGTGTGACACTTCTTAACCCTAAACCTAGGTGCGAGGTGTAGGAATGTTGTCGTTGGTGTGTACAGAGTTAAAACCTTCTGCGGCCCAAATATGCTGCTTGCCTCAGCGCCAGCAGGGATAGTTTTTTTTCCAATAGCCATACTAGGCAATTGGCTAGGGCCCCACTGTAGGGCCCCCACCAACAGTCAGCCACAGAGGGAAGTAGCAGAAATTGTGGGCCCCCCATTCGGACTGTGTGTGGGCCCCCTACGTGCATGGGGCCCTGGTGACTCAGTCACACTTGTTGACCCCAGTGTACGACACCCCTGCAACCACATCATGGTGAACGCCAGCAAAAAATAGTTCAAGAGGACCCCGTGTCTATATTTTGCCTAGGGCCCCCAGATGGGTAGAATCGCCACTGCTCAGTGCTTCACAGGTGCAGCAGGCAGGAATCAGGATGGGGTGTTGAAAAGGACAATGCTCCTTCTAATATGGTGTTCATCATGCCGGGCGAGGGTGTGTTTCTTAGAATTTGCATTGAATAGTCGTACAGGCTACTGACACTTCTCTTAACCGGTGTTGAGAGGATGACGAAAGTGGTGTGAAGAGCTTCCTTCATGCTCTTTTGCTCTTTCTCTCTCTCTCTCTCTCTCTCTCTCTCTCTCTCTCTCTCTCTCTCTCTCTCTCTCTCTCTCTCTCTCTCTCTTTCTCTCTCTCTCTCTCTCTCTCTGTTTCTGTCAATCTGTTTTTCTCTATCACTCTCTTCTATATCTTTCTATCTGTCTTTCTCTCCCTTTCTGTCTCTCTCTCTCCCTCCCTCTCTGTATGTTTCTGTCTATCTGTTTTTCTCTATCACTCTCCTCTCTATCTTTCTATCTCTCTTTCTCTCCCCTTTAGTATCTCTCTCTCTCTCTCTCTCTCTCTCTCTCTAATCCTCCTCTCTTTAGAGTGGATGGACGGCTTAGCAGGTTAAAAGTCATGCAGGCAGGGGGCTGACAAAGCATGAACTGCGGCAGCAGGGAACACGTGTGTGTGTGTCTGTGTGTGTGTGTGTGTGTGTGTGTGTGTGTGTGTGTGTGTGTGTGTGTGTGTGTGTGTGTGTGTGTGTGTGTGTGTGTGTGCGTGTGTGTGTTTGTGTGTGTGTGTGTGTGCGTTCGTGCATGCATGTGCACATGCTTGTGTGAATGTGTCTGTGTGCGTGTTCCTTTGTGTGTATGCACACTCTCCCATGTGTCAGTGTGCTAGCGCCTCCATTGTTGGGCACACACGTTTGTGTCCGTGAGCCTATTCAGTCTGTCCAGGCTTGTGTCATTCCAACACAGCCCGTCAGCGAACATGTCTGTCATAGTTGCGCAACAACCGGCTGAATGGGAGTTATGTAGGTGAGCATTCTTGGCGCGCTATAGCCGACTGGCTGCTCTGAGCCAGGTGACAGTGTTATTAACTCACAAAGCCTTTTCACACCAAGCAACCAGTGTTGCCAGATGTGTCTGATCGAATCCCGCCCAAAAGGTTCTCAAAAACGCCCAAAATGCGCTAAATTTCGCCCAATTTCAACAAATTGCATTGATTTCTATGGGCACAAAATTGCGGGAAAAAACGTCAAATGGCCTATTTTTCCCATTTTAACCCGCAGACGGCCATCCCAAGTAGCCCAATTGGCCGGGTAACCGCCCAATCTGGCAACACTGCAAGCAACCAGTCGACTTGTTGCCAGGTATGAATGCTGTTTGAATAAGGACAATGAAACATGTTCTGGTATTCAAAAGCAGGTGGCGGGGGTGGTGTTGGTGGTGTTGGTGGGGGAGTTTGGGCAATAGTTTTTGGCTTTCATAGCCAAACTGACGCCTATCAGCGATGTGCGGCATGCAAGCATCACTTACAGGGCCGGACTACTGTAGCGCACAGGCTAGATATGGCTGCAGCCTAGGGGCCCTCCAACTGCCAGGGGGCCCCCAATTGGCCAAAAGTGGGAAATTGCAGAATTGTGACAAGATGCACTATTGAAAAACTGTTCTGTCATTTGGAGTGCAGTTTTGAATCTATTTAATACTCCTCTCCACTGTTGGCAAGCATGTAATCTTTAATTCCTAGCGTGTAATCATGAAACTGTCTATGTACATTTGTTGCAAAAATCGCATTCCGGGGGCCCCACGACAACCTGTAGCCTGCGGGCTATCTTAGCCCGGCCCTGCTCACTGGCTACGATGAGACAAAATTACACGCAATTATGCAGGTCATTTCATGTCCCGGGACTGCAACTAGAGTATATGTGACGTATGCGTTGCAGGGGGGCGCCAGAGAGAGGGCGTTGGAGGGCGCCAAATAATTATTAAGTGTTTTTTTTGGGTGGGGGGGCACCAAAGTAGTTCTTGCATACCCCCCTAGAAATGAGTAGTTGCACCCTTCTGCGTATACGTTCATGTGACGCCATCACAGGCCTTGAATCTCAAGGTAAACAGAGCAGTGTCAGGAAGATGAAAAATAAATAGCTAAGCCAGTGTTGCCAGATGTACGATAATTATCGTATTAGTACCATCATTTTGTCCATTTTGTCCTCTGTACGATCAAAAAAACACGATGTACGATAATTTCATAGTTGTCATTCAGTTCATTTAGATGCCTTGAAGCAACAATTTGGGTCTTGTACGATAATCTCCTCCCAAAAAGCCCCCCAAAACGATAACTTTGAGGTTTTGGTACGCTAATTCTGCATTTTCCATCTGGCAACATTGAGCTAAGCTGATAATGTTGAGGTATGATATACCTTATGTGTTATGGAATGTTGTAGCAATGTGACCAGAAGAAGTTAAATTACAACAGGCATAAATATGCTGCAGTGCTTACAGTATAAGGTTACATTACTAAGTTAGCTAAGTTACATTGCACTTAGCTAACGCTTTCACAAATTCAAAGCGACTTACAGTTATTATTTGTCAGGGTATTGGAGCAATGTGGGGGGTTAGGTGCCTTGCTCAAGGGCACTTCAGCCATGGATGCAGATGTGGGGAGAGCTCAGGGGGGGATCTGAACCTGCAACCCCTGGATTGAAAGACCAACTCTCTACCCACTAGGCCACGGCTGCCCCGGTTAGGTTAGTTCACTTTGTATGGTATGCTTTGAGGATTTGCAGCGTGTTGCCTGTCACATGTACAGAAGATGTGCTGATGCGCAGATAGAGATATTTATAGAAGAGTTAATTGTATGAACATCGTGCCCATGGGCAGTCTTTATTCATATATACAGTACTGTGCTTGAGGTTGTTCTTGGAAGATGTTTTAGTAGTTCATGTCCAATGTGCAGCCCGGAGAGTCAATTTCAGGTCAAAGAATACAAAACAAGAACCATACAAAGTATTTTGTTTGTGTTTATTGTTAGATCCATGACATTTAAGTGCAGTAATACGAAATGTGAAACATTGCAATGTTTGACTGCTTGTCACCTTTTATTACGTCTCGAATGTTTTTGCCATGTGTTACTCATTCAGTAGGTTAGTGGTGCGCACATCCAAGACGCAGGTGCATGACAAAAGACCAGAATACTGTAGAAACAAAGATGAATGTCCGCACACTGCTCCCGTGTTGCTTTAAAAAAAAAAAAAAGATTTCTCAAGTGAGCGCTTTCGAGCTAGTCGCTCTTCATCAGACAGACACTACATGTGTTACTCGTGGTCAACCGGCTGATGAAAGACGAAAAAGGGTTGGTTCCCATTCAATATGTGGTCCGGAGAGGAAAACAAATGCAACCCCAATTCAGCACTTAGAGACTCAATTTAACATCCAGAATGTACTTCAGGATTTGGTCCCAGAGAACTCTCTAAGTGTTGAATTAACACTACATTTTGAAACTCTCTAGAGCAGTGGTTGAAATAAAATCCCCTTGTCCTCATCATAAGTCTGCCAACACCGCCCTTTATATTAAAAAAATAAAATCGACTAATGCCCCACATTGGCAAAAACATAGTGCCAGTCTTCTCAGCCGCTTCCTTCTCAACGCCCCTAGAGGGCTCCCTAACTCCCCCACGGGGGGGCTGTAGAGCCCCAGTTTGAGAAACACTAGTCTCCAGAGTTCCTGATGAAGTCACGGGTAAAGAGGCGGTGGCCTTCGAGCTCTCCATTCATCATCTCCAACTAAAGTTTCCAGCTAATCACCAAGTTCCCCCCTGATGAAGCCTGATGTGGGATTAGGGAGCAGGTGGCTGGGGGGGCAAAGGGGTCAGCTCTCCCGGGCCCAAGGAGATGGAGGGCTCAAATTTGCGCCTTCATTACATTGAATGAATTGGGTGGGGGGGCCCTTTCAGATGACTTTGTCCTGCATGTGCCCAGGCAAAGCTGTCAGCGGCCCTGTTAGGGAGTGTTGTGATTTACATGATGGTGCTGCCATGGCGATACTGACGAGCACGGTCTCCATGACAGCGACACAAATTAAAGAGGGAGATCTATCAATGTCGCAATTAGTAAAGTCTGTCAGCTACATCCTTTTCCCCAAACGGTTTGATATACATCATCTA
Source organism: Engraulis encrasicolus (assembly GCF_034702125.1). Classification (NCBI taxonomy): domain Eukaryota; kingdom Metazoa; phylum Chordata; class Actinopteri; order Clupeiformes; family Engraulidae; genus Engraulis; species Engraulis encrasicolus. The sequence continues at coordinate 18,822,511 of NC_085857.1, forward strand.
TGAGTGAAACCAGTCCTTCGACTCAGTTTTTAACTTTTATTGCAGGCATTTTCAACCCTTTATCCTCAATTCTATTCTTATGACATGCACCAGTTGCTTTCTAATAGGAAAAGCCGCAAACATGCATTTCAGCATTTTTTTTTTTTGGTGCGTAGCGAGAGTAGACCCAGACCCAGAACCATCTGTTGTCTACAGCCTGTTTCTCATATTCTTAATGAAACATAAAAATAGACAAGGGCCTCTGGGAGGGCTCCTCAGGACCGTATCTTGCCTCATCATCAGTATTCCCTTATATTCTCTCCCTGTCCCCGTCCCCGTCCCCGTTCCCGTTCCCGTTCCTGTACCTCTCTCTCTCTCTCTCTCTCTCTCTCTCTCTCTCTCTCTCTCTCTCTCTATCTCTCTCTCTCTCTCTCTATCTCTCTCTCTCTCTCCCTCTCTCTCTCTCTCTCTCTCTCTGGTAATACGAAATGTGAAACATTGAGATGTTTGACTGCTTGTCACCTTTCATTACGTCTCTGAGAATCTCCGGGACCGCAGACCACGTTCGTCACTAAAATACGTACCTGTGAATCAGCGTACATACTAAGCTCTGAATGTTTTTGCCATGTGTTACTCATCATTCAGAAGGTTAGTGGTGCGCGCATCCAAGACGCAGGTGCATGACAAAAGGCCAGAATACTGTAGAAACAAAGATGAATGTCCGCATCTTTGTTGACTTTGCATCTTTGCTCCCGTGTTGCTTTTTTTTCCCATTCCTGTCTCCATCCCCGTACCTGGCCCTGTCCCCATCCTCTCTCTCTCTCTCTCTCTCTCTCTCTCTCTCTCTCTCTCTCTCTCTCTCTCTCCCTCTCTCTCTCTATTTCTCTCCCTCCCCCTGCCCCCGTCTCCATCCCTGCCCCCTTACCTGTCCCTGTCTTTGTCTCTGACTCTCTCTCTCTCTCAGCCAACACTTTCTCCTTCTGGATGTTCTTCTTCATGTTCTCTTTATGTTATCAGTCTCTCTATCCATCCATCCATCCATCCATCCATCCATCCATCCATCCATCCATCCATCCATCCATCCATCCATCCATCCATCCATCCATCCATCCATCCATCCATCCATCCACCTCTCTGCCTGTCTCTCTCTTTCTCTTTCTCTCTTGTTTTTTTCTATCTTTCTCTCTTCAAGAGATTTATGCTGTATGTTTTTCATCTTCTCGTCTTTGTCTTGCGAAATGAAATCTGCCTCTCCTCCCGCAAGGGACAATTTGCAGTACCCCCCACCAGACTACAGTGTCTGATCCTGGAACTGCTCTTCTGAACATTGGAACCAGCAGCTCGTCTGTGAACAACATGTCATCGAGTCCATACACTCACAGTGTGTACACATGCATAGGCGCAGGAACATAACCGATATACACATGCTGTACACTTACAGACAATCTCATGCAAACATGCGCAAATGCATGTACACACACACACACACGCACTCACACGTGCATACACACACACACACACACACACACACACACACACACACACACACACACACACACACACACACACACACACACACACACACACACACACACACACACACACACACACACACACACACACACACACAGATAACGAAAGAGACAGCAAGAGAGCAGAGAGAGAGAGAGAGAGAGAGAGAGAGAGAGAGAGAGAGAGAGAGAGAGAGAGGGAGAGAGAGAGAGAGACAGAGAAAGAGAAAGAGAACATAAACAATGTGCTGCAAAAGGAATCAGGCAGAGAGAGGCATATCTAGATAGATAGAGAGATACAGGGAAAAAAAACAGGGGAGCAGACAGAGAGATCAAAAGAGAGACATGAATACAAGGAGCATGTACGTAGGGAAATGC
>NC_085857.1:18829378-18839378 GCF_034702125.1 Engraulis encrasicolus
TTTAAAAGAAGAGACGACAAGCGGAGTGGAATGTCTGTGTATTTTACGGTCAAATGTTGGCAGGACCTCCATGTTCATGAGCACATCAATTTAAAATGATCATAATTGTAGGGGGGGGGTACAATTATATCGTCCAACGTCATGATCACCCTGAATTTTATTTTATGCGCAAATAATGTGAATAACATGATCTGTGACTATACAAACACATGATTCAATTCATTTAAACATAACATTCCTGCTTTCTTTCTTTCTTTCTTTCTTTCTTTCTTTCTTTCTTTCTTTCTTTCTTTCTTTCTTTCTTTCTTTCTTTCTTTCTTTCTTTCTTTCTTTCTTTCTTTCTTTCTCATACACAGGAATAAACAGAATGAAAGAGTGAATGAGGTAAACGAGAGAGAGAGAGAGAGAGAGAGAGAGAGAGAGAGAGAGAGAGAGAGAGAGAGAGAGAGAGAGAGAGAGAGAGAGAGAGAGAGAGAGCGAGCGAGCTCATAGCACAGCACACCTGCAGCTCTTGTCAGCAATGTTGAGAAGTTATGTCAGCAGCTCTGCATGCATCTGTGTTCTTCTGAGCAAGGCTGGCAAGCTCTAAGATACAGCTTTGATCTCAGACCACCCCACCGTGTGTGTGTGTGTGTGTGTGTATGTGTGTGTGTGTGTGTGTGTGTGTGTGTGTGTGTGTGTGTGTGTGTGTGTGTGTGTGTGTGTGTGTGTGTGTGTGTGTGTGTGTGTGTGTATGTGTGTGTGTGTGTGTGTGTGTGTGTGCGTGTGTGCGCGCATGTGCACGTGCGTTTGTGTGTCTGTGTCTATATCTGTGTGTGCACTTGCATGAGTACATGTGACTGTGCATAATACGTATATGTAGAAGTGTGTGTTTGTGTCTGTGTGTGTGTATATGTGTGTGTGTGTGTGTGTGTGTGTGTGGTGTGTGTGTGTGTGTGTGTGCGCGCGCGCGTGTGCATGTGTTCATCAGTGTTTATGTGTGCATGTGTCCATCTGAATTCCCATTCACTTACCAGAAGCACCCATTTGAATGAGCTGACTAAACGACGTGCATCATAAATTTCTCATTTCTCCTTTTGGCTAGGGAGAGGATGTTTTTATTTCACCGCGGCTGGTGAAAGACAGCCTAGCCACCAGGGCTTAAGGACCAAGGTGCTCGTGATGACAGACATGTATACCGTAGTCCTGCAGGTAGGAGGTAGGCCTGAAAAACAGGTCGTGGCAATCAAACTGTAGTGGATTGCCGTGGGCGACAGCAGTAGGCCTCAGAGTGAGAGACGTTGCCGGATGACTGACTTGTAAAAACGGAGATCCCTCTCTCTCCTGCTGTCTCCACACACATTAAGTGTTGCAATTTTACTACAGTTGTAGTGGCAGTTTTAATTCAACATTCAGAGCAGAATATGAGGGTGGAATTCAGGTCTTTGAGTGTTGAATTCATTCGATTGCAGCAACATTCACTGTGCACACACAAGTTACAAAATCCTGTCAGGTCTGTGCGCTTCTCCTGACTTGTATGAAAACAGCAGCTACACAATACAGTACAGTACAGTACAGTGCAGTACAGTACAGTACAGTACAGTACAGTACAGTATAGTACAGTACAGTACAGTACAGTACAGTACAGTACAGTACAGTACAGTACAGTACAGTACAGTACATTTTACAGGGTTAGTGTTCAGTCACATTTAACACTCTACTGGTTGCTACGGTCTATGGTACTCTTTTAAAAGTGTGAAATTGACTCTGCAAAGTTGGATGGCTGACTTGTAAAAACAGAGATCCCTTGTCTCCACACATGAGTGACAGAATAATATGGTCCTCCTCACTTGTCTGAAAACGGTAGCTAGGTGTTGCTTTTTTACCGTCAGCTGCTTGGATATTTTCCATAATTCCCCGTCCTCATCCTCTTCTGTGAGGACTTGCAGTTGTTGGTGTAAGCACTTAGGCAAATTAATAGAGGGAAGTTGTGTCTGAATAACACAGAATTACTCTAAAACTCTAAAATAACACAGAATTAACTTGAGCAGTAATTAGTCAGATTCATCTTACAAAAACACACATCACGGAAACTTACATCACTCTTTTGAAAAAAAAAAACCCAATGTTTCCCTGGATGAACTGGTTGTCAGGAGCAGATGTAGGCTACTGTTGAGAAATATTCATTGAGTCTTTTGAAATGTTGGTTTGTCAAGGTGCACCACCCCAACACACACACACACACACACACACACACACACACACACACACACACACACACACACACACACACACACACACACACACACACACACACACACACACACACACACACACACACACACACACACAGGGGCGCTGATAAAAAAAATTGAGCCCCATGAAAGATTCAAATTTTGGGCCCCCAAAATGACAAATTATGTTATCAGCATCCTTCCAGGGCCCCGTCAGAGCTGTCGGGCCCTTAGAATCTGTAACACCTTACCCCCCCTCGCGGCACCCGTGTGGCTCTGATGACCCATCGATGACCTGTACATCTGGGTGAGATGCCACCGAGATAACACCCCCTCTCACCCCTTAGCATTTGAAAAAGTAATATGTAAAAAATGTAACAAATTACCTTTTTACATTTTTTACATATTACTTTTTCACATTCTTTATCTTTACTATTTTTATTTTTATTTTCCCCTCCCTGACTATTCCTGTGTTATGTGTGTCTTGAAATGTCCATGTGGGCATTTGTTTATTTGTTTATTATTATGTAAGCTACTGGACACCTCTCTCTCATTCTCTGACTCTCTCGTTCGCTCTCCCTCTCTCTCTCTTTGCCCCTTTCATTCTGTTGATTTGCCTCTCCCTCTCTGTCTCTCTTCTTCTTTCTCTTCTTTGTTCCTTCTCTATGTCTTTCTTTCTCTGGTTCTTGTCGTCACCCTCTCTGTGTCTGGTTTTCGGTCTATCTAATTCTCTTTAACTCTCTCTTCACCTCATTCTCTCTCTCTCTCTCTCTCTCTCTCTCTCTCTCTCTCTCTCTCTCTCTCTCTCTCTGTCTCTCTCTCTCTCTCTCTCTCTCTCAACATGGCCTCTCCCTCACTGATATCTGCGTGGTTGACCTCATGAAGCAGTTCTGCAGTTAAAACAAACAGAACAGAGCTGTGAGAGAATGGGACAGCACTCCTTCTCTTCTAACCATCTCTCTCCCTTTCTCTACCTCCCTATCTCTTTCTCTCTCCCTTCTTTCTATCCATATCACTCTCTTCTTGCTATCTCTCTCCTTTCCACAGGTCCCCCTCGCTCTTTCTCCGTACCTCTCTCTCTCTCTCTCTATCTCCTCTCTTTCCCCCTCCCTCTACTATCTCTCACACACCCTCCCCTATTTTTCTACCTCCTCTTTATCTCTGCCCTCCCTCTTTCTCACTGTCACACTCGTGTTTCCCTTCTCTTTTCCCACTCTCCCTCCCTCTCTCTTTCTCTCTCTCTCTCTTTCTCTCTCTCTCTCTCTCTCTCAACTTCCCTGTTTTCTCTCCCTTTCTCTCTCTTATCTCGTCCCTCTCTTTCTCACTGTCTTGCATGCTTCCCTTGTCCTCTTCTTACTGCACACCGCCGTGTGCAGAGCGCGTGTTCATCTGGGAAGCATATCCAGGGCTGCTGACTAAAGGGCCGTACACACACGTCGCTACTAGTTACTCGCTCAGCGAATTAAGTCAATAGAATGTCAATGTGTTCTAGCGAGTCTCGCTGGCGAGTAGGCGAGTACTGTACAAGCGATGCGATGTGGGCGGAAAATATTTTATCTTCGAGCGACGCGAGTAAGCGAGTAACCAATTGGAAGGCAGAGTTCGGTACTTCTCGCCTGTTCATTGGCAGTTAAAGCCGCGGGAACTTTCAGCGAACGTTCCATGAAAGAGAGGCGAGTAGGCGAGCAAGCGAGAAGCTAGTAAATAGCAGCGATATGTGTGTACGGCCCTTAAGAGTATTTCCTTCACCAGATTTTTTATCTGCATGTCTCTGATGCCTCCTTTTTCCGTATCACTCATACCATGGGCAGTCATGGGTAAGAGGTTAGGGGGTCAGACTTGTAGCCCAAAGGTGGCTGGTTCGACTCCTGACCTGCCAGGTTGGTGGGGGTAGTAATTAACCAGTGCTCACCCCCATCCTCCTCCATGACTGAGGTACCCATGGTACCGTCCCGCCGCACTGCTCCCTTGGGGCGCCATTGGGGGCTTCCCCCTTGCACGGGTGAGGCAGCAATTTGCAGTGAACAGTTGTGTGCTGTGGAGTGCTGTGTCACAATGACAATGGGAGTTGGAGTTTCCCAGTTGGGCTTTCACTTCACCAATAAAACTTGACCTACACCTGACGCGTAGACACACGTGAGGTCGAACGGCGTTGTACTGTATACCAAACCAGGAGCAGTATCAGTGTGCTGATTTTTCCTTCGTTCTTTTATGCCAATAAACTTGTCTTGCCTGGCCAGAAAAACAAAAAAAAATGATTACACAATTACACATAACCACCCAAAGGCAGCAGCCGACCCACAAATTGGTAATGATTGTTGAGAGCAAATGTCAGCCCTCGTCGTTATATTATTATTATCTCTGTGCAGCTCTCTCGCTGCCGTGGATACTGTGCCAGGTCATCTGCTGTGGGAATTCGGAACACGGAAAACATTTTGTTGAAACACATCCAACTTGGACCTCAACGAGAAGGAATGCGAGGGGAGTTCTTGATAACAGGCACTGACAGAGAGAGAGAGGGAAACATAGATATGTACTGGGGAGGGAGGGAGGAAGGGCAGGCTGCCCCATGCTGTCTGCAGGTGTGAGATTTACATGAAGGCCTTGAGGCCCTTATCGCCCTTATCCCTGCACCACCTGTACTGGATAGCACATCAGCACAAGACGATATTGCAACACTGTGAGGAGATTATGTTTTCTGTCCCGTTGGTTTGTCTGTCTGTTTGCCTGGCTGTCTGGCAGTTTGTCAGCAGGAGTTGTTGGAAATGACAAGAGGAACAAGTCGTTACATTTTGGCGGTGATCTGGATTACGATGCAGATCCAGGATAAAAAAATAAAAAATAAAAAATCCACACCATTGCGTGATAGGACCAATTTTGACTTTCCAGTTTGTGACTCCAAAAAAACAAAACAGAAAGACTTGGACAACATTTGGGTGTAAGTGTGTTAATCCGGCCCTGGAGATAGATATTGGCAGGGTATAGGCTCCCCCGACCTGTGTTGCCAGATTGGGCGGTTTCCCTCCCAGTTGGGCAACTTAATATGACCGTCTGCGGGTAAAAAAGGGGTAAAAAGGACATTTGAGTGGGTTTTTCCTGCATATTTATGGACATATCAATAGAATTTAGTTCAAATTAGGTGGGATTTAGTGCATCCAGGTGGATTTGAGCTTTTTTTGGTCTGGAGATCATTGGTCTCATCTGGCAACCCTGCCCCCGACCTGCATGCAGGTGTGAGATCCCTATGAAGGCATAAAGGCCAGCAATGCACCTGTTCACTGATACACTGCACTGGACAGCGTAGTCCAATACTGATACTAGCAGGCCTGAAAAAAGTGCAAGTGCTGAAGGAGCATTGAATTGAACACTATTCTATATATTGCATTGATCAAAATCGGTCTCACATTATGAAAGCATGTAAAAGAAGCGAGTCCACCTGTCAACGTTAAAAGGGGAACTTCTGCCAATTTCAATATGTTGTTGTATCGCTCCCGCCACCCTTGACTTGTCGGTACCCGGTGATGCTGCATATTTTGGCTCAGCCCCTTCCGAGATCTGAGCTATGACTGAAAGGGTTGGATGTAGGCAGGGCAGGTTGCCACATACTGTCTGCAGGTGTCAGATGTTTATTAAGGTGTGTGTGTGTGTGTGTGTGTGTGTGTGTGTGTGTGTGTGTGTGTGTGCGCGTGTGTGTGTGTGTTTTGCTTGTTTATGGATTACACAGGCTTTTTTACTGATGTGTGAGCTATGATGTGCAGGGTGCATTAAATTCCAGTGTGTGTGAGTGTGTTTGAGTGTGTGTGTGTGTGTGTGTGTGTGTGTGTGTGTGTGTGTGTGTGTGTGTGTGTGTGTGTGTGTGCGTGCGTGCGTGCGTGCGTCCGTGCGTGCGTCCGTGCGTGCGTCCGTGCTTGTGTGTTTGTGTTGAGTTGTTTCTGTACGTGCGCGTGAGAGGGAGATGCAGCCATCCTCGCTCTTTTCATTGGCACGTCATGAAACATCTGCGTGTTGTTGATAACTGCAGGCTAGAACTGTCAGTAGCTGAAATGCTGAGCTGCAACATGGAAACATACCACCCAGATAAACAGACAGACAGCCATAGACAGACAGCCATAGACAGAGAGAGAGACACACAGACAGACATACAGCCAAACGATAGGCACTCCCTACTTTTTCAACTCTTTTGGCATGGGTATAATTTAACCCATGAATCATTCTTTCGTAATCATGGATGGATGGATGGATGGATGGGATGGATGGATGGATCGATGGGCCTTTACTGTCACACTTATTCAACTAAATTGCATCGATAAAACTGAAATGCATAAATATAGGGATAGCCTACATGTCCTATAAAATATGAAGCAAAAGCATTGTATTAAAACAACAAGACTACGCAGTAAATAAAATTGTATCTATAAAACTGAATTGCACTTGATGTAAGATGATTGTGATTGAGAGGAGTGGCAGTTTAGCTGCAGGCATTACTGAATGACACAGTATGCATAGCATTGGCCACACCATGCAATATCTTCCCTAGCAACAGAGTTCTCATTTCTGATGCTTAAGGAGGCATGCCCACAGGCCCGTCACTAGGTTTGAGAGACAGGGGGGGCTTAGCCCCAGAGTACATAGTAGCTATTTTAATCAGTTCATGTGTGTTTTCAAACTGTTAAGACAAATATTAAAAACTCAACTATAATTTCAAGACAATGTCAAATTGATTTATTACACGGGTATTGTGAGTGAAAATTGGTACTTAAGGTCTAAAGATTTCATCCGTATAAGTAATTACACTTTTCTCAAGGTGTTGTTAGTCACAAAGCACAATCCTCTGTTTCCCCCCAGCATAACATATTGCTGTGCGCCCTGCTTTTATTGCTGTGCAGTAGGATATAAGTGACATTAAACAATAAATAAGCAACCATGAACTTGTATTCAGATTAAATTCTTGGTGGTTCGTATTCAGTGCTTTACTGCATTTGTTTTTGGAAAAATGTAAAAAAAAAAAAATAAAAATATTTTTTTTTTGCAAAATCGTTACAGGGGGGGCTAATACTAATGTAGGGGGGGCTAAAGCCCCCCTAAAATAGGCCTAACGACGGCCCTGCATGCCCATAAACTTTGTCAGACAGTTCACTTTTGATGTAGTGTCACCTCCATATCTTACGTTTAAAAGGAGCTTCAGTCAACAGCTTACAACTCATTCGATATCTAGAGTCCTTGGGAGAATAAAGACTATCTTGATTGTCCCCACTTACACTTAAAAACAACAACATCTTATTGGATTGTGATAAACTGGATTGCCTTTGCAGGTTTTAAGAAAATCTGACTTTGGCTTAGTTGAGTTTAGTTTAGATTTATTTATTAGGCATGGATACACAGCATGTAGGTTGTATAACAACCAAACAGCAAGCATCATAGCATTTATAGCCAAAAGCTAATCTCCAATGCCCGTCCCAAGTAACGTACATAGTAATGCACGACCCCTGGTAACGGACATGATCACGTTTGTATCAACTAGCTGCACTCAAAGATGTATAACACATTCAGAGTGTGAGGGTATAGAGTAGTAGATTCCAGGCAGGCGCCTACAAAGCCAGCTTGACTCGACCTTTGTTGGCCTTTAGGGAGGGAGTTAAGCAGGAAATGCCTCCAGTCACGTCTGTCAGAAAAGAATAAAAACACGGATAAAGTACACGATGTGATGTCTGCTGACAAAACAGGCCACAAGGTTGAAACATTTGTCAACGCTTTTCTGCTGAAATCGATAAATAGATAATGATGAATAATTACAGGTATAGCCTCACGTTCACACATGCACACACACGCACGCAGGAATGTATGCACACACACACGCATGCATGCACGCACGTATGCTAACACATATGCATGCACAAATGCACACACGCGTGCACACACACATGCATGCATGCACGCACACACTCCCACACATAGCAATTTGTTGGCTTGGATATTGCAGTGGTGAGATCACGACTAACTTAAACTCTTCAACATATTTACAGACATGCACCTTTGATTCACCAGTAAGCCACTTTGGTAAAGACCAACGCTAGAAGCTATAATTACTTTGATTGCCATACCGTTCGGTAGATGTATGCACAATACAATAATTGCCCTGTTGAAATACGGTATGCCCAAGATACGTGTCAACATAGTAATACAATAATTGCTATGACAACACACGCACAGGCTACTTTTCTGTAAGAAAATCTCTGTATAACAGCGGACGTGAATTAGACTTGTAGTCAACCTTTGTAGGCTTCGGTCTGGGTGTTTTCAAGGGTATGGGATGAGGGCGGTGATTTCCCCATAGAACGTTTCTGAAGCGGGCAGCCTTTCTCTCAGTGGGACTTTTTCACTTGATATCAAACACCTTTGAACACTGAGCATGTCAATGCATTCGAAGCAGGTTTAGAAGTTGCATCCGATAGCAAAAACATAATCTTGTAGACGCCACTGTTCTCTGCCTGACACCAGCAGCCATATTCACGGAGTGTCATCACAATCACGAGTCTGCTATGTAGAACCTGTGCTAGGTGAAAGTTGTCCCTCCAAGGTAGAAATGGCGGTGCTGGAGGCCACGACATTTCATTTGAAAAGTGTTAATAAAGTAGGAATTAAGACGAAACAGTGGAGGTTAAGAATGCTTCACCTCACCAGGTTCTACAGCAAGAGTATCCAGTTTTTGCATTTTTTCAACGGCACCTCCGCATTTTCCCCTAAGTCAATATGGTGGAATGTTGACATTCATGTGAAAATTTCCAGATTTCTGACTCAGTGAATGTCCTGCTCCGCTTCAAAACAAAATGTCACAGTGAAAAAGGGTGAAATTGAGAAATGTTGCTACAGGGCAAATTTTGGGAATAAGCCCATGAATGTTTTGACTTCCAGCACCTTCTGAGTTGAAGATCCACTCAGTTAAAGATTTCCTTTTCTTTCTTCCGAATTTCTCAGGTGTGGAGATGCCCACAACTATGAAGCCCACCATAGCTGTGACGACTTTATCTACGACTGAGAGTGGATTCTGCTGAATTCTGCTGCCGCCTTCTTTTGGGTGAGTGAATATAAAATTAGAGCCTTTTGCAAGGTCCAGTTGGATGGTTGGATGGGTACAACTTCGGCGTCTTAATCCTACTACAACTAGAAGCCATGTTTGTCATTTCTTAGCGGTGCCGGTGCACCACTTCTGTTGAACGTGCCGTAAATGAAAGGAAACGGTACGATTGAGCATGAAAGAGAGGTTCTTGTGAATATCTACTGATTTTTACTGCTGCCTTCTTTTGGATGCATGAATATATTTTGGAGACTTTCGGAAGGTGAAAGAGAGAAATGGGGCAGGTTCTGGGAAAACGACCCAGGCCGAATTCGAACCTGGGTCGCCATGGGTAGCGTTACAGCATTCACGGTGGGGTTTATTAGCATTCGGCGCCACAGCTACCCTCAGCTGAGTTCTTCTTTGAGTGTGATCCTACTGAGACTACAGTTGCCAGTCTTGTTCGTTCATCATTTTCATTAGCAACGGTGGGGCGCCACTTTTGAATGTGCCGTGTATATGAAAGGAAACGATGGATTATGAAAAGTAACATACCCACCGCATAGCCACACAGTATGAAACCTACTCCAAATATGGTGTTGTTGAGTTGAAGACTTATCCTTAGGCCGCCTTTGTAGGTGTTCTATTGAAAGAAAAGCTGAGAAGTAAATCGGGGGAGGGGAGCTCTCTCTCTCTCTTTTTATCCCTCTCTCTTGCCTCTCTCTTTCTCTCT
>NC_085857.1:18846878-18849378 GCF_034702125.1 Engraulis encrasicolus
TCCCTCCCAATTGGGATGCTTTGGATGGCCGTCTGCAGGTTAAAAAAAAGCTAAAAAGGGCATTTTGGTGGGTTTTTTTGCCGATTCATAGCCATAGATTCTAATTGGGCAGCATTTAGTGCTTTCCAGGCGGGTTTTGGGCATTTTATGGGCTGGAAATCACCAGTCTAATCTGGCAACCCTGCCTGCAAGTCAGATCAGCGCTGCTGCGAAAACGAACGCTCAACCGTTTCATGGCGGTCGAGGTAATTCTACGGCGCATAATTTATTCCTAAACGCTATGGCCTCACGTTCACATTCATTGTTCTGTTCTCCACGTGACATTTTATTTGCACACAGTGGCATCATCCAACTTGCACACAAAACATGCATGTCCTACAATGTTGTTCAGTATTGGGACAGATGTTCAGCAGTGAAGTTCCGTATGTAGTGTCCTCTCTGTTCCCATTAGCCATTACTCTACATCAGGGCTGGACTGGTAGTCTGGAGCACGGGGCGTCGTCCCGGTGGGCCAACTGCCCTCAGGCAGTGTTGTCAGATTGGGCGGTTTCTCGCCCAATTGGGCTGCTTAGGATGGCCGTTTCATCTGCGGGTAAAAATGTCATTTAGCAGAAAAACCTGCCCAATTTTTGGCCATAGAAACCAATAGAATTGGGCAGGATTCAGTGCTTCCAGGCAGGTTTTGAGCATGTTCTCGGCTGCAAATCATCAGCCTCATCTGGCAACCCTGCCCTCAGGGGCCGATGCGCTTGGATATTTAGACTGGCCCATTATTTAGAAGGGTCGGTTCATTGATAGGATATATATTCAGTACGCATGTAGACTTGTGTGATGGACTAGTGTAAGCCTAAAATGCCCGTACCAGGTTTGACCCCAGTTCAGCCCTGCTCTACATTAGTGGATGAGATGACTTTACAGTATAAGATGAGATGACTTTACAGTATAAGGTGACTTTAAGACGCCCTCACTTTTTCCACTCCATGCATCATTTGCCATCAAGTGCCATCACTTGCAAACCTAGGTTTTGCTCACTGAAAAACGATACCATCCACCAGCGTTTCCAGTATTATTACTGTGATGGATACAGTGTTTAGCAGCGACGGCGGTGTGCCATATTTAATTACCCCGCTGTGGTGTTCCTGCATTTTCATCTCTACCGACTTTGAGGCACTTAGTGGTGTTGCCCCAGCACCCAGCACACGACAGCATTTTGTGACACTTTGTTGTGCTTTGCGGTAACCTCTTTCAAGTGGTGTAGCCTGGGGGAAAGAGGGGAGATTTTTTTTCGTTTTTTAAAGACTTCCCATCTTTGATTTCATTGTGTGTGTGTGTGTGTGTGTGTGCGTGTGCGTGTGCGTGAGCGTGTGCGTGTGCGTGTGCGTGTGTGTGTGTGTGTGTGTGTGTGTCTGTCTGTCTGTCTGTTTGTGTGCGTGTGCGTGTGCGTGTGTGTATTACATTGCTCAAGCTCACTTAATTAGATTTTTCGCAACATCTGAAACTACTGCCAAGGAGGAGGCATGAATGCACGAACGACACCGTGTGCCCAGAGGCACCTCGACCAACAGCAAACAAATCTGTCGAACATGACTCACTTGCCCTTTTGGGTTTTGAAACTGAAGAACTTATAACTACATATACTGTATGCGCATGATCTAGTGGTTTTAGCAGTTGACTATAATTACTGGAGCTGTACAGTAATTATGGTAAGACTGAAGAAGATGAGTCGAGCTAGTTTTTTTTTGTTGCTTTTTTTACGATTCATCTCCCAGCTATCTGGCCCGTACTGCAGCGTGGCTTGGCTTGCTTAAACATAATTTTGTTTTGTATAAAGTTCATACATGTAGTGAAAGGGGACGAGGTATTGCTAGCTTGTCTTTTTTTTTAGGAAAATGTCTTTCATAAGCAATAGTTTTCACTGGGAAGTTCAGCCATTTGTCGGGTGATACAACTAGGCTTTTGCACATTTGAGCACCCCAATTAGGCAACGAATCTGTCAGTATCCGACAGGCGTCTACAATTAGCTGCAGATGGCAGGGGCAAACGAACACGTCTCATGTAATGTCGTGTTTTATGGAAAAATGTTCAGGCGTTGTTGCCTTGTGCATGTTACCACAGAACTTAAAACAAGGAAATCCCATGTAGCGTGTCAAACAGTCAAAAGAACTCATTAAGAAACATTAAGGACATCCGTTCTAATATTTGAAGATTGATTTATTTGCTTGGGTTGCATTGCAACATGTCTGTAGCCTATTTCCAGAAATATTATCTGTGTTGTCGGAGTGACTTAAGACAAAATTGACTAAAGACACTGAAGGAAATTACTGTGTGATGCTATTATGCTCCTGCCACTACCAGGGACTATGCAATAACAGCATGGTATTTCAAGTTACTGTTGCATACTCGCTTCCACACACTGTATTTAGGTAACCATGCAATGTCCTATGACAAGAGTGACATTATATCCCTTTAAGACACAGCAATATAAATGTGATGTTACTGG
>NC_085857.1:18861878-18879378 GCF_034702125.1 Engraulis encrasicolus
CATCTTTTTTCCAACATAACCCATCTGGGAGTGTTGGAGCCCCATCTGCCCATTGACCCAGCAATAGAGCCTCACTTTTTGGCCCAATTAACTCTGGCCGAGGAAACAGTAATTAAAAATCCTTGAGAATTTTAATGGTCACCTCTATGTCCCTGTCCCCTCTAACCATCAAAACCAAGTCATCAGCGTAGGCAGACAGCCGTATGGGGTTAATGAACTCAGGTAAAACCACACCACTTAATGCCCCCCTTAGCTTATTTAAAAGAGCTCTATTGCTAAGGAATACAGCATACCAGACAGTGAGCAACCCTGGCGTATCCCCCTACCAACCTTGAAGGGAGCACTTAAACCACCATTAATTTTCAGTATACTCTCCACATCATTGTACAGAACCCTGATCATGTTTACAAAGCTTTCGCTGAATCCAAAAGCAAGTAACGTGTCCCATAGGTACTTAAACTCCACGAGATCAAAGGCCTTAGTCTGATCTAAAGACACCAACCCCAGGTCGATCCCCAAATGTTTAGAAACATGTATCATGTCGCGGATTAATGATACATTGTCAAATATTGATCTACCGGGAACGCAGTAACTTTGGTCCGGATGGATAACCTGGTCCATTACTTTGGACAGTCTACTGGCCAAAACTTTAGACAATAATTTAAAATCACTACACAGGAGTGACACGGGCCTCCAGCAGCGGATATCGGAGAGGTCACCTTTTTTAGGGAGAAGTGTGAGGACCGCCCGGCGACAGCTCACCGGTAAGCGCCCCCTAGTGACACTATCACTGAGCACAGCAAGCAGATCCTCTCCTATCTCCGACCAGAAGCACTTAAAAAAGTCAACTGGGATGCCATCCAGGCCAGGAGCCTTTCCGCATTCCATCCCCTGAAGAGCTTTCTCAAGCTCCCCAAGTGTCAGGACGGCATCAAGCTCGGGAATGGACTCGACTGCAACCTGAGGCAAATTACTCAGAAAAAGGCCATCAGACCCCCCATCCTTGAGTTCACTCCTGTATAGATCTTGGTAGAATTGTGTAGCTCTTTGCGAATTTCAACAACATCTGTCAATAGAGCTCCAGATTGAGATTTAATGCATGAATAAATCTTTTCTGGCCATTTTTCTTTTCTAGACTAAAAAAAGTATTTAGACGGGACATCCATCTGCTCTACACCCCCGAAACCTTGAACGGACCAAAGCACCCTTGGCACTAATTCCCAGCAGCTCAGTTAACGCATTCTTCTTTTTAGCCAGATCATTAATTTCATCTTCATTCCCAGTAGAGAAAACCAGCATCTGAATTTCTTTTAGTTCCTTCTCCAAAATATCTATAGACTGGGCTCTGTCTCTTGTGATGTTTTGAGTGTACTGTTTACAAAGTTGCTGAATTTGTATTTTACCAACATCCCACCATTGTTGTAATGAGACAAAAGAACTCTTGCTTCCCTTAAAATCTGCCCAAAAAGTTTTAAAAACCTCCTTGAAATGTTTGTCATGGACGAGGGATGAATTAAAGTGCCAATAAGCACTTTTAGGCTTGACATCTTTCAAAGTGACACTACAATACAATAGCCAATGGTCAGAAAACCCCACAGGAACGATTACACAATTTCTAAAAATATTCAAATGATGTTTGTAACAATAAAATCTATCAAGCCTAGCCATGGAAATCATGTTGCTATGAGTATGTGTCCAGGTATACTGCCTTTGTTCTCTGTGAATGGTTCGCCATACATCACTTAAATCATGTGTGTGAAATGCATTGAATAAGTGTTCTACGTGACAGCATGTGTGGTTCTGAATGGTTTCTGTCAATATCACTTTCTGTACAATTGTAGTCCCCACCAACAAAAAGATATTCATCACTGCTACACCCAGCTATCAGGTGTGGATAACTGACTCAGAAAACCCACCCTCTCTGACGCGTTAGTAGGAGCATATACACAAATTATATTTAACACATGATTCTCAAAAAGTGCTCTAACTTTAAGTAGTCTTCCTGGAATTACTTCCAACAACTCATAGGAAATTGGCATAAAATTATTTGCAAATAATATAGCAACACCACCGCTAACAGAAGTATTATGACTTAGCAGAGAGAGCCCGGCCCATTCTAAACCCCATTCTGCAGCGTTAACCAAGTCACTATGCGTCTCTTGCAGGAGAGCGACGTCGAGGCGCTTCACCTTTAACAGTTCATAAAGCTCTGCTCTTTAAGGGGTCTCTTGCCCCGTTCACATTCAAGGAAGCAATGCGAACCTCACCCATGAAGAGCAAAATTAAAAGGAAAAGAAACATAAACATAATGTTTTCAAATAGGCTCGTTTCCATCTTCATCAGTGCCATACAGCTGATTATGCACCTTTGTAATAATCTTGCGCAACCGGTGATACTCTCGTCTGTTAACCAGACCATCTGCTATGAAACAATTTTGCTTTGGTCAAAAACTGCTCAACATCCGGAAAATACTGTTCAATTTTTGGACGTTTTTAGCATGCTTAGTTCGGCTAGGAAGTTTTTCACGTCTTTCTACAGTGTACACTTGGGAAGTAAAACCACTCGTGGGAATACTACAGTTAATGCTGCAGTCCGAGTCAAATTCGCTTTCTGTTTCCGTTTCAACTTCCCTGGCTGCACTTCTTAATTTTGCAGATTACTGGTCACCTTGGCCGTTTTATTTTTTATTTCATTTAGAGGTGGGCTCCGCCTCCTCTTCTGTCTATTTTTAGGCACTTTAAAAATTGGGGATACTTCCTCTGCTTCCATTTGAGAACCTTCGTCCTCAGCATCATTGTCATCCGACTTATCCCCCTTATCCTCAGCCACGCAATCAGCTGGTGCAACTGTGCTTTGTGCTGGCTCCGTCGGAGCACTGCCCTCCTCAACCAAACCCGCGGGTGAGCTTTGAGGAGGGGAGGCCTCCGGCGGTGGCACCGTACCTTCCCCATTTTCATGACCCCTCTCCGTGTTAGTATTAGCGGCAGTAGAAGCATTCGAGGCAGTTGGATTCCCCTCTGCCTCCTCAGAAGGGGCACCCTCCCTCCCCTCTGCCTCCTCAGAAGGGGCACCCTCCCTCCCCACACCTCCGGTAGTGGAATCATCTCTTCTTTCAGGACATAACCTCACTAAATGACCATTTTGACCGCATCCAAAACACTTCATCACGCTAGACGAGACATAAATAGGATAGACGAATCCATCCACAGTCACATTCAGCGTCAAGTCAAGATCCTCACGACTATTGTTTAACGTCATATAGACAAAACGTCTGAAGGACACGACATGTTTCAATTGTGCGGAGTTAGTGGAAATTGCGATCTTCCTAATGGGCGAAATTAACTTTCCGTAACGGGACAGAGTTTTTGTGAGAAACTCATCTTTGACAAAGGGGGGCACATTAGATATGATCACTTTTTTTGATGGTGTCGATAAGGGGAAAACAGAGGTGAATATGTCATTGATAACCACACCCTTCTCCACAATGGAGTTTGCGAGCTCCACAGTTTCCAAAAACAAAACTACCGCACTATTCATCCGAGCGCAGAGAGTATTTTATATCGTGACCAACCACCTCTCCCACTGCTAAACTGCAATCATGAACACTTGCGCTGGAGTTAATCTTGACCCCATGGCGCCGAGTCAGAGATTCAAACACTTCTCTACCTGAGGCCGCCATCCTGCCTGTACGGCAGGGCGCCCCGGTGCGAGAAATCACTCCACAAAACCACGAAACCCACGAACCACTAAACAACACCACTCAACGCGTAAGTAAAGTAGTAAACATGGCAAGGAAAGAAAAATAGAAAAGATAGAAAAGGATCAGAGACCCTGGCACAGCGGCCGCTCTCAGCACTCGCTCTCACACACACACACAAGCTCCACCCACACCGCGCAGATATGAGAGATATGAAGAGAGAGAGAAAGAGAGAGAGAGAGAGAGAGAGAGAAAGAGAGTGAGAGAGAGAGCACCAATGTGATGCAGCTGGCTTTGCAGAATGCTGGAAAACAGCAAACAGACTAACAGCGTGCCTTGATTTTGTGTCAGCATTATTGTGGAGTTGGGTGGGGATGTGTATAGAATGTGTGTGTGTGTGTGTGTGCACGCATGTGTGTGTGCGTGTGTGTATATGCGTGTATGTGTGTGTGTGCGTGTGTGTGTGTGTGGGTGGGGGTGTAGAAAGGTGGACTGGGCTGAAATTGGAGACACGTGTGATGGTGAGTTGAACCATATGCGTGCTTGGTCCCGAAACCTCCTTCAACAAAGTATGGGCCATAAATTTTGCAACCAAACCACTTTCATGCAGCTCTTCCCCTTCCCCCTCTATTCCTCTTTTCTTTCTTTCATTCTTTTTTTTTTTGTTAAGAGCGTCTTTCTTACCGCTGTGTCTATCCAGGTTGTGAAAAGTGTAAAGATCCCGCACTATTGTTTTTGTATGTTTGTTTGTTTGTTTGTTTGTTTGTTTGTTTGATCAATTCTTTCAATCTTTCTTTCTTTCTTTTCTTTCTTTTCTTTCTTTCTTTCTTTCTTTCTTTCTTTCTTTCTTTCTTTCTTTCTTTCTTTCTTTCTTTCTTTCTTTCTTTCTTTCCTGAACAGCATCGTATCTTCCCTCTGTGGATATATCAGCTGTGAAACGTAAGAAAAATCCCACATCTCCTCCGTTCTTTCTTTCTTTCTTTCTTTCTTTCTTTCTTTCTTTCTTTCTTTCTTTCTTTCTTTCTTTCTTTCTTTCTTTCCCTCCTGAAGAGCCTCTTCTTTCTTATCTCTGTCGATATACTGGACGGCTAGGCTAGTGAGAAGTAGAAGTCAGGTCCAGCAGCACATCACAGTGGAGAGGGACATGTCATGCCAGATGATGTCACCGAGGAGCGCAGGAGGGGGGGTGGGGGGGGGGGGGGGGGTGATTGGGCAGCCGGTGGTCAGACTTGTTGACATGTGCCTTTTGATGTGCAACTCCCCCCCTCCCCCCTACACAGAACTACATACAAAAGGAGGAGTGCAACAGAGCAGAGTATGGGGGTTTCACAAACGCCCCTCGGCACACTTGTAAGAGAAAGGCAAACCCAGACTCTTTTGTCTTTTGCCTGTTTTTGTTCTTATTATTCTTTTCTGTCTTTCTTTTTTTTCTTTCTTTCTTTTTCTTTCTTTCTTTCTTTCTTTCTTTCTTTCTTTCTTTCTTTCTTTCTTTCTTTCTTTCTTTCTTTCTTTCTTTCTTTCTTTCTTTCTTTCTTTCTTTCAGTACAGTGGAGAGATGCCCACATCAGACCACACAGACACTCACACTCTTTCTTTTCTTTCTTTATTTTTTTGGTCTTTTTTGTCTTTCTTTCTCCCGCTCTGGTCTGTTTCACAGGGCTCATTCGCTCGCTGCTTGGCGTGATCCTCTGCTTTAGGGAGAATTTGTTTTTATGTCCTAAACGCCGCTCAAGGTTTTAAGGGGGAGATTTGTGATATCAACTCAGAAGTCATCGCTCTCTTGCTCACACAATCACTCACTCACTGGCCTAAATACACACACACACACACACACACACACACACACACACACACACACACACACACACACACACACACACACACACACACACACACACACACACACACACTCGCATGCACACACACACACACGCATGCACGCACACACACAGCCACATACACGATCAAACATACGCACATACACTCACACATAATCTCATGTATTCCCCCAAGCACTTGCACACGTACAGTATATCCAGACACAAACAATGTGTGTGTGTCCGTGTAATGTGGGTGGGAATGCATGCTACACTGTTACAGGGCTGCGCTGGACTGCACTGCACTGGGCTGCACTGGGCTGTGCTGCACTGCTGCGCTTCACTGCGCTGGGCTGGGCTGCGCTGGGCTGCGCTGTGCTGCACTAGGCTGCACTACGCTGGGCTGTACTGGGCTGCACTGGGCTGCACTGCACCGGGCTCAGGGCTGAGCTGGGCTGCGCTGGGCTGGGCTGCACTGGGCTGGGCTGCACTGGGCTGGGCTGCACTGGGCTGCGCTGGGCTGCACTGGGTTGTGCTGCACTGCGCTGCACTGGGCTGGGCTGCACGTGGCTGCGCTGGGCTGCACTGGGCTGCACTGCACCGGGCTCAGGGCTGAGCTGGGCTGCGCTGGGCTGCGCTGGGCTGGGCTGCGCTGGGCTGCGCTGGGCTGGGCTGCACTAGGCTGCACTACGCTGGGCTGTACTGGGCTGCACTGCACTGCGCTGGGCTGCATGCGCTTCACTGGGCTGCGCTGGGCTGCACCGGGCTGCGCTGCACCGGGCTGCACTGGGCTGCACTGGGCTGGGCTGCGCTACGCTGCACTGCACCGGGCTGCACTGGGCTGCACTGGGCTGCACTGGGCTGCACTGGGCTGCACTGGGCTGCACTGGGCTGCACTGGGCTGCACTGGGCTGCACTGGGCTGCACTGGGCTGCACTGGGCTGGGCTGCACTGGGCTGGGCTGCACTGGGCTGCGCTGGGCTGCACTGGGTTGTGCTGCACTGGGTTGGACTGCGCTGCACTGCACTGGGCTGCACTGGGCTGCGCTGGGCTGCATGCGCTGCACTGCACTGCACTGCACTGCACTGGGCTCATATACTGCACTGCACTGGGCTGCACTGCACTGCACTGGGCTGCGCCGGCCTCGTATCTTCCCTCTGTGGATATATCAGATGTGAAACGTAACAAATATCACACATCTCCCTCCGTTCTTTCTTTCTTTCTTTCTTTCTTTCTTTCTTTCTTTCTTTCTTTCTTTCTTTCTTTCTTTCTTTCTTTCTTTCTTTCTTTCTTTCTTTCTTTCTTCCTTTCTTTCTTCCTTTCTTTCTTTCCTTCCTGAAGAGCCTCTTCTTTCTTATCTCTGTCGATATCCTGGACGGCTATAGTGAGAAGCAGAAGTCAGGTCCAGCAGCACATCACAGGTCCAGCTGCACTGCACTGCGCTGCACCGGGGTTGCTCAGGGCTGTGCTGGGCTGCGCTGGGCTGCACCGGGTTCAGGGCTGCTGTTTATTTGTCTGCTTCAGCCCCTCTTATGAGCAGCACATAGAGCCACAGGGCTCACGCTCGTGTGTGGTATCTTTGCTCCGCGTGTGTGAGTGTGACTGGGTATAGTGTACCGTAGGTGAGAGTGTAAACGTGGGTCGCCGTGTGTGTGTGTGCATGTGTGGGTGTGGGTGGGTGCGTGTGTGTGTGTGTGTGTGTGTGTGGGGGGGGTGCTTGCATGTGTGTGTGTGTGTGTGTGTGTGTGTGTGTGTGTGTGGGTAGGTGTGTGTGTTTGTGGGGGGGGGGGTGTGGGCTTGCATGCTTGTGTGTGTGTGTGTGTGTGTGTGCGCGCGCGTGTGTGTTTGCACAGGCGTGTTTGTATGGAGTAGCCCGTCAGAGTTTGTGTGGGTACAGGGCCAGCGGCGCCACACGCCTCACTCTGGGCCAGATCATAAGGCGGACATACAGTACTCTGAACACATGGGTGGGCTTAGAGAGAGAGAGAGCGAGAGAGAGAGAGAGAGAGAGAGAGGGTGAGAGAGAGAGAGAGAGACAGAGACAGAGACAGAGACAGAGAATAGAGGGCCACTCTCACCCAGATCTTTGACAAGTCTGAGCACATGGGAGACAGACAGACAGACAGACAGACAGACAGACAGACAGGACAAAATAAAGAGAGAAAGAGAGGTCAACCCACAGTTAAATGAAGGCCATGATGACAGACAGACAGGCAGACAGGCAGACAGGCAGTCAGACAGGACAAAATAAAGAGAGAAAGACAGGTCAATTCACAGTTAAATGAAGGCCATGATGACAGAGAGAGAGAGAGAGAGAGAGAGAGAGAGAGAGAGAGAGAGAGAGAGAGAGAGAGAGAGAGAGAATAGAGGGCCACTCTCACCCAGGTATTTGTCAAGTCTAAGCACATGGGAGAGAGAGAGACAGACAGACAGGCAGACAGACAGGCAGACAGACAGACAGACAGACAGGACAAAATAAAGAGAGAAAGAGAGGTCAACCCACAGTTAAATGAAGGCCATGATGACAGAGAGACAATAAGAGAAGGAGAGAGCAAGAGAGAGAGAGAGAGAGAGAGAGAGAGAGAGAGAGAGAGAGAGAGAGAGAGGGAGAGAAAGAAAGAGAGAGAGGGAGAATAAAGAAGAGACCCACAGAGACAAGGTCCACCACCACACAAAGTGATTCCTTATCCAGCATGGCTGTACACACTGTTTTCCTGGGCAGGTGACCAGGATCGTCGTCCGAGCACAAAGCCTCATGCCAGCCCTTCACGACAAGTCAAGCTCGTGTCTGTGGCAACCGCATAGAATTGGGAAAAAACGCCATAGTGTTTATGTAACAGACTTTGTAACTCTTTGTAAATGGTATCGTACGACAATAGCGGCTGGCTGGATATGTGTTGAGACTCTTTCAAGACTACCCTGGAAAAGGTTTTGCACATTTGGTTTATGCAGTATGGTGGTGGTGGGTTTTGAATCGGGTCATCTGTGGTGTAGAATGGGAAATGTAATAGAAGATTTAATGGTACAATACCACATCTGTGTCGCATTGTTTTTTATGTCATTCCAAATCATGATTTGATTTTTTTTTTTAAACTAGTGAAAACTAGTAAAGTTGGTCACGCCTGTAATTACACTGGTAGTAGGTTCTGGTCCATCTGTTCATTCATTCATTCATTCATTCATCCATTCATTCATCCATTCATTCATTCATTCATTCATTCATTCATTCACTCTACACAGTAAGAATTTACCACAATCTCTGTACAAATATAGTATCTGTGTGCCATGATAATTGTCCTGTCCCTAAACTCTCTCTCCTCTCTGTTTTCATTGTTGCAGGAGGGAGTGGGCAGACAGACAGACCACAAACAAGACAGTGCAGTCTGGGGAGGGAATAGACAAGCCTACGGACCATCAGCCACACAGTCCACTGTCGTCTGTGCAGTACGACCTACAGGCCGAGAGACACAGCCAGCCAGTTCACTGCCATCTGTGCAGTCCGACCTACAGGCCGAGAGACACAGCCAGCCAGTCCACTGCCATCTGTGCAGACACACATACAGACTGAGAGACAGTCCAGTCCAGTCCACTGCCATCTGTGCAGACACACATACAGACTGATAAACAGTCCAGTCCAGTCCAGTCCACTCTGGAAGGGGACAGCCAGACAGTGAGACAGGATGAGGTCCCTCACTCCAAGATGTCCGCCCCCGCTCCTCCTCCTCCTACTACTCCTCCTACCCTCCCCTGGCCTTAGCAGCGAGTGCCCGGAGAGCTGCAGCTGCATGCCCGGCGGCGACAGCATCTTCTGCATGGAACGGCGCTCCAGCCACATGCCCAGCTCCATCCCCTCCACCACCAAGCACCTCTACGTGTTCCAGAACGACATCGAGGCGCTGTCCGAGGAAGACTTTGCGGGGCTCGGCGGCCTCGAGTCGCTGGACCTGAGCCAGAACGAGCTGACGGAGCTGCCCGACGGCGTCTTCTCCCAGCTCTCCTCGCTCCGCAACTTGGACCTGTCGGCCAACCAGATCGCGCACGTCTCCGAGCGCTGCTTCCGGGGCCTGGCCTCCCTGGAGCGCCTCTACCTCTTCAACAACCGCATCCAGAGCATCCACCCGGACACCTTCGAGGGCCTGGACAAGCTGCTGGAGCTCAAGCTGCAGCTCAACGCCTTCGCGGTGCTGCCGCCCATACGCCTCTCCCAGCTCCTGCTGCTGGACATCAGCCACAACCGCATCCAGCCGCCGGCCGCCTCGGACCTCCAGAGCCCCAAGCTGGAGTCCCTGAAGATGGCCGGGCTGGGCCTCACCGACCTGGACGAGGAGCTGATGAGCTCCCTGCACAACCTCCACGACCTGGACCTCTCCCAGAACCAGCTGGTGGCCATGCCCGCCGCCCTCAGGTCCGCGCGGGGGCTGATCAGCCTCAGCCTGGCCTCCAACCAGCTGGGAGGGCTGGTGAAGGAGGACTTTGAGAACCTGGTCTCGCTGCAGGAGTTGGATCTGAGTCACCTGAACCTCCAGGGTTTTCCGGAGGGCTTCTTTCAGCTCTTCCCCAGGCTGAGGGAGCTGACGGCCGCAGAGAACCCTTTCAACTGCCTGTGCCCGCTGGCCTGGTTCCCTTCCTGGCTCAGGAACCACAAGGTGTTTATTTGTGTTTATTTGTCATTTATTTCTGCCCTACATAGGTAAAGTGCAGTTATTACATATTTTGTCAAAAATTGAATTTAGACCGAAAATGGTGTTCGTCACACCTCTTGTGACAAATCCCAATGTTGCAAATGAGTCTGTGGGTTGGATGACAAGAGGTTACAATCAAGTCCGCGGACAGGGCAAGACAAAGGGGTATGTTGTCCCGGGCCCAGGGAGATAGGGCGCCCAGAATCAGGTCCCCATTACATATTGGGTAGGGGGCCCTTTCAGATGACTTTGTCCCGGGCCCAGCAAAAGCTGTCAGCGGCCCTGGTTACTATATCCAACCTGATACTAAGGCTTTGAAGGCATTTTTCCCCGTTTCAATACTGGTGTAGTTATTGCACCTTGTCTTCGTAGGGCAGAATTTTTCAGCTAAGCTAACGTTTGTATTTGTGAGATGCATCTCGTATGTGGATTTGGGATATATGTTTGATCTGTCTTCTGTAGGTTGCTACACACCCACACCTTATTTGCCCTCGGGATTAAAACCTCATAACGTGGACTATTCGGACAGTGGAAAGCTGTACTAGTTATTGAACTTTATTACCATACTCAAAGATTTACTATACTATTGCATTACAGTGTACAATTCATTACAACTTGGTCATTGACATTTGTGGAGCAGCATGTAGCCTTTGTGCAGATGGGCCGACTCAACTGTCTCTATTACATTGCCGAGAGCAACAGAAGACTTGGGTTTTTATTTTTTATTTTTTTATTTTACCTTTATTTAACCAGGGAAATAAAATCACATTGAGAATAAAATTCTCTTTTACAAGTGAGCCCTGGCCAAGGCGGCAGCACACATAACAGTTACATTTACAGACAGGACACAGACAAAACAAAAATTACACAATAAAAGCCATAAAATAATAAACATAAAACAAGATTAGAAGGAGATTATAATATTAAAAGCAAGTGCAGACAGATTTAAAAGTGTCATTAAGATAAAAACAGCAAGCTTAAGAGATTTCTGCAGTTCATTCCAGTGAGTTGGGGCACAATGAATAAAAGCAGTTTTACCAAATTCTGTTTTTATCATGGGGACATTTAAAACAATGTAGCTACTTGAGCGTAGGTTGTATCCTTGACTGCTAAAAGATAAAAGGCTCTGTATATACAAGGGGGTGTTACCGTTTTGATTACAGTTAGGTTATAACATAGGCTCTGATGCAGTGGTGTAGTCTACTTTTTTGTGGTGGGTAAACTGTATATGTAAGCATTTTTTTGAGGTGGGTATACTGTATATATTTGAGCTTCTCTAAATAATGGATCAATCAATTTTAGGTGAGTATACTGAAATCCCTGACATTTTGAGGTGGGTATACCGTGTATACCTGCGTTCTACGTAGACAACACCACTGGCTCTGCGCAAAGGAGTTAATAACAGTGGCCATGTCTTAACAAATTACCGGTAATAACTCTACTCTACACTACTCTACTGTACTCTACTAGGTGTCCCTGGGCCGCAAGGAGGAGACGCGCTGCCACTTCCCCCCCAGCAACGCGGGCCGCGTCCTGGTCGAACTGGACCACCGGGACTTCGGCTGCCCCGTCACCACCACCGTGGCCACCCGCCCGCCCACCGTCAGCAGCACCCTGGCCCCGCCGTCCCCAACGCCAGGCACGGGAACCGGAACTGGCACCGGGACCACCACGCCATCCCTGCCCAGCTACATCACCCCTTCCCTGGAGGCTGGAGACCCCCATCACCCCCCACATCACCCCCACCCGCCGGCAGCCTCCCCCAGCGGCGCCGAGGAGGGGGACCGCGAGGAGCTGATGTGTCCCGCCACCATCTGTTTGAACGGGGGCACTTGCAAGTTCAACCAGCAGGGACAGGTGGGTTTTTGCGTGTGTGTGTGTGTGTGTGTGTGTGTGTGTGTGTGTGTGTGTGTGTGTGTGTGTGTGTGTGTGTGTGTGTGTGTGTGTGTGTGTGTGTGTGTGTGTGTGTGTGTGTGTGTGTGTGTGTGTGTGTGTGTGTGTGTGCACGTGTGTGTGTGTGTGTGTGTGTGTGTGTGTGTGTGTGTGTGTGTGTGTGTGTGTGTGTGTGTGTGTGTGTGTGTGTGTGTGTGTGTGCGTGCGCCCATTTTCAGTTTGGAGAGATGCAATTGCAATGCGTCTCATGTGATGTCACACATTAAGGGTGCACCAACAGAGTTGTCCATATTGAATGCAGAAATTGTCCCTTCCACAAATTTTATGGGATGTATTATTAACGTGGCTGGGTATGAATGAGTCTGCTGTCCTTTCAATTAAGTCATTAAAGGGACACTGTGTGAGATTTTTAGTTGTTTATTTCCAGAATTCATGCTGCCCATTCACTAATGTTACCTTTTTCATGAATACTTAACACCACCATCAAATTCTAAATATTCATTATGACTGGAAAAATTGCACTTTTCATACATGAAAAGGGGGATCTTCTCCATGGTCCGCCATTTTGAATTTCCAAAAATAGCCATTTTTAGCTGCAAAAATGACTGTACAGTACTTGGACCATAATAGAAAATATTTGTTTATTACTTAGTAAACCTTCATGTAAAGATCAAA
Organism: Engraulis encrasicolus; assembly: GCF_034702125.1. Classification (NCBI taxonomy): domain Eukaryota; kingdom Metazoa; phylum Chordata; class Actinopteri; order Clupeiformes; family Engraulidae; genus Engraulis; species Engraulis encrasicolus. The sequence continues at coordinate 18,874,643 of NC_085857.1, forward strand.
TTTGGCAATAGGCAGCCCAGTTTCAATGAGCAGCATAGTTGCAGTACCCTTTTTGACCATTTCCTGCACAGTGTCCCTTTAAAAGTAAATAAATGAATAAAACTTTGACAGGTGGAGTGTTTGTGCCCGCCTGACACCACGGGCATCTACTGCGAAGACCTGGAGGAGTCCCCGTCGCTCCCCTCCTCGCCTCGGATCGCCGTGGCCCCCGCCGCCACCGCGGCGGCCACGCCGGAGCCGGACATCAGCGCGCTGCTGGTGACCAGCACCTCCATCACAGTGGACCTGCACCGCTACATCGAGACGCGGCCGCACATCCGCGGCATCCGGCTGACCTACCGCAGCCTGTCCGGGCCCGACCCGCGGCCCATCCGCCTCAGCATCCCCATCTCCTACCCGGAGTACACGCTGCGCGCCCTGCGGCCCAACAGCACCTACTTGGTCTGCGCCGGCAACTTCGGGGAGGACGAGGCCGACGACACGGCCGCCGAGACCTGCTGTACCAGGTAATGAGGATCAGGTTTAGGATCAGTCGATCTATCCATTTCTATGTATTAGGGACCGTGTACAATTAAAGGGGTATGCCACTATTTTGGGGCTTAATACAGTTAAAATTGTTGGCCAGGGTTTATAAAGGTGGTAAAGTGTCTAAAGTGTCATGCTAATGCTACACGGATCCATTGACTTTCACTAGCTTAGCGACATATTCCCTCTTTTAACTTGTCTTAAAGCAAGACAACGCTTAAAGTGGTAGTTCGCTATTTTAGACATTAAGCCCTGTTTGTGTGACTTCTGGGGTGAAGTAGAGATGTTCTCATCACAATTTTGACATTTGGTGCTGAACGGAGCATTTGGGTATCCAAGACTGCAGCCCCCCCACCTTTACATTGACTCCATAGAGCACTCAAGCAATCGATTATAAAATGGCATTAAACTTTTGTTTGAGAAGACATGGAACTCACCGTGTGGTCAGTGGTAGACAGCGATAAATTGACCCGAAAATTGCAGTGAAATATGCCTTCTAACTGTTGTTTAGCATTTGGCGGACCTATTTTTCCCCAGACGCCGTTGAATAGCAGTAGACATCCAGCCAGTAGGTAGCGATAGTGTGTTGTTAATGTAGACATCAAGGAGCGAGGTAGAACGGCTATCTCTGAGCGGGGCTGGCTACAAAAACTACAGCTTGCATACAAACCATAGATAGTAACGTAAACAAACGCACCCCCATTTCCGGTCGCGCGGAGTAATACTAGTCAAACCAATACAATCAATGAAGACGGACAATAATGAATATATCTTCTCTGGAAGCGTATTTCGCGGTGATTTTCGAGCCAACGTATCGCTGCCCACCTCTGACCACTCGGTGAGTTTCATGTCTCTGCAAACGAAAGTTTAATGCCATTTTATGATCGATTGCTTGAGTGCTTCATTGGAGTCAATGTAAAGGTGGGGGGGCTGCAGTCTTGAATACCCAAATGCTCCGTTCAGAACCAAATGTCAAAATTGTGATGAGAACATCTCTACTTCACCCCAGAAGTCACACAAACAAGGCTTAATGTCTAAAATAGCGAACTACCACTTTAACATGAAAAATAAGACACTTTACCACCTTTATAAACCCCAGCCAACGATTTTAACTGTATTAAGCCCCAAAATAGTGGCATACCCCTTTAAGAAAGCAGAGAATGTGCGCCCATCAGTGGCACAGGTGCTGGTCAAAATTGATAAATATCCATAACATTGGTAATGCTCCCAGTTGTTTAATGGCACAAACACATTAAACATTGTGCCATAAAACAATTGGGAAAATTTACAGTGTTGCAGACATTTATCATTACATTTATCATTTATCATTATCATATATCATCATTATGTACAATTAAAACAAACATTTTGCCATTTCATGCATTGTGCCAGAGTTAGCCTCAGGCTAACTGGAGTGGATATTTGTTGGGGCTTTTTTGTTGTGCATATTTCCAGGTAGGCCTGTCTCAGAGCAGACAGGATGCCAGTGGGAGAGAGATGGGGGTAGGGTTGAGAAGTAACGCAGGTTACACTCAAACCCTGGTCCGCGGGGACGCTGTGGCGCAGCGCGCTAAGCCCCCCACATTTGGGCTTGCATGCCCACACGGACCCTGGTTCGAGTCCGGCCGGGGTCATTTCCCGATCCCACCCCGTCTCTCACATTCGCTTCCTGTCACCATCTCAGACTGTCCTATCAAATAAAGGCATAAAAGCCCCTAAAAATATATTTTAGAAAAAACTGCATGCGCCCCTGCACCCCAGAATCAGTGATCATTAGGGGTTGTTGCAAGTATGGGCAATTTACGTACATGTATATTGTATGCATATACTGCATGTACTGCATGTAAGACATAAATCTGAGAAGTCTGACAAGTGTTGTCCTTAGATTGACCGATTTGATGTGAAACTGAAAATCCCCATGGGACAAACAAAGACAAAATCTAGTCTAATCTAATATTCTCTACTCTACTCTACTCTACTGTACTCTACACTACACTACTATACTCTGCTCTACTCTACTCTGCTCTTCTCTTCTCTTCTCTTCTCTTCTCTACTCTACTCTACTCTACTCTACTCTACTCTACTCTACTCTTCTCTTCTCTTCTCTTCTCTTCTCTTCTCTTCTCTTCTCTACTCTACTCTACTCTACTCTGCTCTTCTCTGCTCTGCTCTGCTCTACTCTCTTCAGGGCGCGGACGGATGACTACCCAGCGCAGCAGCCGGAGCCAGCCCACACCGAGGGTCCCCCGGTGTCCCTGCTGCAGCTGGCTCTGGCCGGCCTGGCCCTAGTGATGGTGGTGATGGCCTGCCTGTTGGCCGCCTGGTTCCTACGCAGGCGGCGGAGGAGGAAGCTGGCCAAGGCTGGGCACATAGAGCTGGACACTGAGGGGGGAGAGCACACGGAGCTGGAGGGGGTGAAGGCCTGTTTGGAGAACGGCAACGGGAACGGTGGAGTGGGTGGTGGTGGTGGTGGTGGTGGTGTTGGGGGCGCGCTTCCCCAAAAGCAGCCGGCCGAGATCATCATGACCTGCTCCTCCCCCAGTAGTCCGACGCAGACCACCACGCCGAACGGCATAGAGTACGAAGCGCTGCTCGTGCAAGGGGGGGGGCAACACCATCAGGGTGGCACCACCAACAACAACGTGAAGCCCTCGTACTTCTGAAGCCTGGACACGAGACAGAGAGAGAGCAAGAGACAGTCAACAGAGTGTAGTTGAAGGCAACTGGACTTCTTCTTCTTCGCAGCGTTAACTACAACTAAACTCTTTTGACTAGGCTGACCGGGATGAATGAGAATCCTCACAGACGAAAGAGAGAGGGAGAAGCAGCTTTTCAGCTGTAGGTGTTCTTTTACAGTAAGGACAGCTATTCTGCTGCCGTTCAGACCACCAGCCCATAGTGGGCGCTCTGTCTGGCTTTGCCTTTTACCTTACTATTCCCATTCTTCCCCCAATACAATGGCTACGCTGCGGGCTAACTGACTGCTAACTGCTCCAGAGCAAGTGTGAGAGGAAATGTGAAAAAACAGTTCTGCTCAGCCTGGCTTTGGCCTTGGCCTTGAACCTTACCTAACCATACTCCCCTTCTCTCCCTAAACAGTGGCCATTCCAGTGGCTAACTGACTGGGCTAACTGCTTAAGAAAAAGCGAGAGAAGAAACGACGCCTGCTAAGCTGTTGCTCTGCCTGGCTTTGAACTTTACCTTACTTTCTTTCTCCCCCAAGCCAAACAACAGCCATGCCGATGGCTAACGGACTGCTCAACTTCTCAAGAGCAAGGAGAGAAAAAAAAACACACACACATACACACACCCAAGCCAGCTTAACTTTCGCTTTGCCAAAAAAAATCCCAGTATTGAAAAGTGCAATTGCCTACGGAGGTGTTTTTTTTGTTTGTTTGTTATTTTCATCGACTTTTGCTCTTGAAAATGAAGGTGCCTTTTTATATTGTCGCATTTCTCATATGTCTGGCTGGCTTGTATCGTAACGATTTCTTTTTGTACCCGTAAAACTCAAAAGATGTAATAACTTTTGCAAATCGTTGTTGCTGGACGGACTTGAGGGGAAGGAGTCGTTGCGTCGAGACACGGGGGAGTGTGCTGGGAAGACTGTCGTACAGTAACTGTAAAATTGGCCCCAGTCCCAAGCAGGGCCGCTGATAGCTTTTGCCAGGCCCAGGACAAAGTCATCTGAAAGGGCCCCCACCCCCCATCCATCGCATACAATGTGAAAACCCAGGCTTGGGGCCCCTCTCTTTCTGGGCCCTGGACAACTGAACCCTTTGCCCCCCCCCCTGGGCCCAAGGACTGACTGAGAGAGTTGAGGCCGTGGGGAGCCAGAGGGAGGAGAAGGAATATTGAGAAAGGGAGTGGAGAGATGAGGAGAGAGAGAGAGAGAGAGAGAGAGAGAGAGAGAGAGAGAGAGAGAGAGAGAGAGAGAGAGAGAGAGAGTTGGTGGGACGGTTGTTTGGGGGATTGGGGAGAAAGGGAAAGAACAGGAAACTCACCGAAGTGAGTGAATGTGTGTGTCGTGTGTGTGTGTGTGTCATGTGCGTGTATGTGTGTGTGTGTGTGTGTGTGTGTGTGTGTGTGTGTGTGTGTGTGTGTGTGTGTGTGTGGCGTGTGTGTGTGACAGCGTGCGACACAACACGGCGGGCCGACACACACCAGGGCTGCTGTGAGTGAGCACTTTTGTCACCGTGGCGATGGGCCAT
>NC_085857.1:18889378-18914378 GCF_034702125.1 Engraulis encrasicolus
TGTGGTAAATTGTCATGTCTTCTGTAATGCAGTATTGTTTTTTTATTATGAGTACCTGCTTTAGGACTACGGATGACATTTTTATATTATATTTATATTGATGTTTTTTTAACTGATGTATTGATTATTGTGTATTGTCCTAATCAAAAGAAAGAAAGAAAGAAAGAAAGAAAGAAAGAAAGAAAGAAAGAAAGAAAGAATGAATGAATGAATGAATGAATGAATGAATGAATGAATGAATGAATGAATGAATGAATGAATGAATGCATTTGTCCATTTGGCAATAGGAAATAATTCTCCTGAAAAAAAGGAACCGTACTCATCAATGAATATTATAGGCTTACGTCATTGCAAGGACCATAGGCCTAGTTATTTCAGTAGTTGACTGTCTATGTGCCATTTGACCATTGTAGGAGGACCATTCTCTGCTTCAAGGAAGCGAAATCAAACTTAATTTTTGTTTGTTTAGTCAACCTTTGGTAAAATATCTGTAAGAGAATATAACAGAAAAGCGCTGAAAAAGTAATCTACTATAACTATATTATGGCCGGAGTATTGAGAAAAATGTCCATTTTGGGAAATAGCAGCCATATTGAATTTTGACACAAATTTGAGATGGCATCAAGTTTGAATCTCTTCGGCTTGCACGCACGCACACGCACACGCACACACACACACACACACACAGACACCTTTTCTGTATGGCAAAAATGTAGCCTTTGAAATTATCATTTTGGGAAGGGCTACCATATTGACTTTTGAGCAATATTTTTCAATTTCTTTCAATAAGCTTTTGGTCAGTATCTGTGAAATGTCTGGCAGGACAATAGGTCTATTATTAAGCAGTGCACTGTGCAATTTTATCATTTACTGACAACAGTATCATTTCAAAACGGATTTACATTCTTATGCACATACATTCATACTGTATGTATATACACTATGTAAACATACATATATTCATTCATTTGTCTTTTTATCCAACATTTGTATGCATGTCTGTAAGGAGATAGTACAGAATTGGTCAGAAAATAGGGCCTTGAGGATCATTACGACCTTTTAAAGGCTCCTGCAAATATTGTATAGGTATATTATACATTTTCTGAATCAACAGCATTCCTAGATTTTTAAAATCATTGGGTTTTGTGTCCCTGATGTATTCCCATGGTATAGGGACAACATAAATCATACAGTTGAGGTGGAATTTGTGAGAAATTACTGGTTTAAAGGATGACGCCAGCCAATTTCAACATGCATGTAATGCTCACACTACCCTGGGCTTGTCAGTACCTGAGATTTTTTTTCTTCAGCCTTTTCCAAGATCCTGGTCATTGTAATGGGGGCGGGTGTTATCTTTTGGGAAAATATTTGGAGTAGGCCCATGTTAAGATTTGTTTAAAATGTAAACAAAATCTGCCCCCATTACAATAGCAGCATGCAGTATCTCGGGGTACTGACAAGTCAAGGGTGTGAGCAATACAACAGTATATTGAAATTGGCAGGAGTGATCATTGAAGTATTTTCGGGGGGCTTTTCAAGCCTTTATTTTTTGTTTATATGAGACAGGACAGTGAAGGAGGTGACAGGAAGCGAGTTGGGAGGCAGAGATGGGGGAGGGTTGGCAAAGGGCACGGTTCAGAATCAAACCCGGGTCGGTCGCGTAGTAGACCAGTGCCCTACCATTAGGCCATGATAGGGCCGAGAAATGGCTGGTTTAATGACCTGCTATATTGGCTACTATTTTGAAGACTATTGGTGGTTACACAAGTCAAATTTTAGGCCCTCACAAAGATATACAAAATAATTGTATGGGCATATTATACATTTTCTTAATCAACAGAGTCCACTGAGTATTGAGGTTGTCTAATTTTGTGTCCTTGGCGTTCTTTCATGCCACAGAGATAAACGGAATCACACAGTTTAGCCAACATCTGTGAGATAATGTGACCTATGTCTGGTTTAATGAAGTGCTGTGACCTCTGTGTGTGTCAGAAAGATTCAGCAATGGCCTTAAATGAAAGAATGAAAGGTCCCCTTTCCAGTAATACCAAGCACTATTGTATAGAATATTGACAAAACCCCAAGCTGTCCTGGACCTTCTTTCGTGCAACTGCACTAAAAGATGCTCTAGCCATCATTGTACATGTCTGGTAAAAGGCCTCAGGTGCACAGACATGTGTAAACTGAGAGTGTGCGGAAACCAGGCAACAATAGACAGTTCAGATGAAGGGGATGACATGGAAGATGAAGAGTACTGACGAAGAAATAATATAAATCTACATGAAACTATTCTTTCCTTAAACATATTCCCTTTGCAACATGTTTATTTATTGACTTGCAACCCCTTGTATAAGGTCTCAGTCTATTTGTTTATGAAATAGCCTGTATAAAATGTTGTATATGAACATTTATCTAAATTCTGTTAATGAGATACCATAACTGAGTGGTTTGAGTAAAGTGTTACCCAATGCCCTATCATTCCAGGGCCTACCGTTTAGATTGTATTTCTTCACATACACTGAAATAATTGAATACTTTAACAACTTGTGAATGTAATGTACATTCACATATGAATGAGTATACAGTATAAACAAAGTTTGTTTAAGTAAAGTGATAGCGGGCATTGTATTAGTCCATTGTACTGGGTCCTATTTTGAACACATTTTTGCTGGTTGCACAAGTGACATTTAAGGCTCTCACAAACATATACTTAATGATAGCATGGGCATATTATACATTTTCTGAATCGGTAGAGTGCCCTGAGTAATGAGGTTGTTAACTTTGGTGCCCTTGGTGTTCTTTCATGCCACAGATGTAAACGAAAGTGCACAGTTTAGGCACAATTTCTGTGAAAATGGGAGCTATTTCTGGTTTAATGACGTGCTGTGCCTTCTGTGTATGTCCGACAGATTCATTAATGGGCTTAAATGAAAGCCTGAAAGGTCCCCTTTCCAGTGATAACAAGCACGATGGTATAGGATATTGGCAATACCCCCAAAATACGCCATAACTACATATACAGCCAATATTAAAAAACAGTATTTATTATAGGGGGGTAGTAACTTCAAGAGCTGAAAAAAGTGATTTCGCTACCACCCCATGACTGCTATCAGGCTTTTTCTACTAGTGGGGGGATATACCTTGCCAAAAAACATTGCTAGCATTCCTCCCCCCAGATGGCACCGGTCGACCCCTCGGCTCATAGCCTAACTGTACTGAGTTTCTTCAAAAGTAAGTGACAAGTTTGTGTGCCCTGATCCTGGTGGCTATATATGCCACTTGTTTTTTGTTGTTGTTGGTCTAAACTTTCAGATTCTTGTGGATTTTATGCCATCTGATTCTTGTGGATATTCGTGCTTGCATTGTTTTGTCCCCATAGCCTCTGCCTGTACTTGTCTTCTGTTTTAATAAATCACAAGACCAAGGCATGGAATCTCTTTTAAGAGTCTTCTCTTTGCTCATTGCCAATGTGATTCTTTTTGTTTTGTTTTGCTAATTTACACTACTTTCTGTACACCACCACCATCATCCCCTTCACAACCAATCTGCTGCTATTTGTGTATCGATAACTGATCCCAATCTAGACCAGATGAGACCATGAGGGTAAGTGTGCAAATAGCGTTAGCGTTAGCATTAGGGCACTGGACTGCTAAGCCGGCGACCTGGGCTGGAATCAAACCCGGGTCGCCGTCATTTGCCAACCCTTCCCGATCTCTCTCTCACTCCCCACTCGCCTCCTATCATTCTCACTTAACTGTCACTAGTAAAGGCATACAAGCCACAACAAATCAAATCACCTCCATTGACCTGTCTTAAAGGAATCCAGATCTAGTCCAGACTCATCAAGACGGCTTTGGCCAGCTGCAGTAGCAGTGAGAAATGTGACAAAGACGAGAAACGTTCCATCATCATCATCATCATCATCATCATCATCATCATCATCATCATCCTCCTCCTCCACTTCAAATCACCTTCATCTGTCTCAGCCCAGCCCAGATCCAGAACAGACTCGGCCACCAAAAATGCAGTAGCAGTGACAAAACATGACAAAGATGAGAAATTGTTATCATTTTTATCTTGGCTAGAAAAGACATGATCCATCTGTCGTTTTTCTGCGCCTTTTGATATGTGTTGATTATAGATCTTGCAAAGCAAAGCAGAGCCGAGCGCTCACCAGCGCTCCTCTACTACAAATACCCACTGTCTGCCAAGGACAGACTACTGCACGCGCCTACCGGGCCCAGGCCCAGGGGCCCAAGAGCCAAGAGGACCCTGAAGCCCAAGCCTTTGCAGTACCGAAAAAAAACCCACTTAAATATTGGTCTATATTTGTGTTCTCATAATGTATTTAAATTGTACTTTAAAAAATACTGTACTTCCAAATTACCTCAGGGGTCAAATCCCTGAACCTCCAAACCTCCTCTCGAACATCTTCATTAAAAAAAAACCCAAATCTTTTGGAATCTTGCAATGCCATGGAGGGCGGGGGCTTTCTTGTTGTCTGGCCCAGGGGCCCATGGGTTCATAATCCGTCCTTGCAGTCAGTGGCGCAACTACTCATTTCTGGGGGGGTATGCAAGAACTATTTTGGTGCCCCCTCCCCCCAAAAAAACACATAATAATTATTTGGCGCCCTCCAACGCCCCCCTCTCTCTGGTGCCCCCCTGCAACGCATACGTCGCACACATAGGGCATGAGCCAGAGGCCACATTTTCACATATTGGTATCACCTGGGGTGGCAAAGTCTATCAATGTTTTTTGTAATCCTCCATGCCTGAGGGACATTATTTGGTATGATAGCCCTCTGGAAGTGGTAGCTTTCTTATATTTTTACTCACTTTTATAATGACACCCAGTGCATTTCGCAATACATGCCTGTATATGGATGTAGGCGTATGCAAGTGTCTGTGATGATGGTATATGTTTTTATTGATGTTACATCACATGAAGACACCTTAGGGATTTTAAAAATATACAGGTTTGATGGATAATGTACTTTGCTATGAATTATATAAGTCAAAATGTATCCGTCGTACACTTTTTCAGCAATATAATGCAGGGTTACATTGATGCAGAAGCCTGTAGGAGGGGGGGGTCAAATCCCAATGATTTCTATATCATATCTGTAGGGTGTGGGCATTCAGAAAATACATGGGTTTGCTAGTTTAATATAAATTACACACCTATTTAGGCCCAAAACCTATAGCTGTCCAATGGATTTCAATGGAAATCAATGCATTTCAATGTAATGCAAAGCACATTACATAACTAAGGTATAGTGGAATGTAGGAAGTTGTGAGATGCCTCAATGCACATTATATCACATCTACAGTGTATAGACCTAAGAAAATATATGGATTGGATAGCTTACTATAAATAACCCACTTATTTTAGACCCACAACTCATGGCCGTCCATTAAAAATCAATGCATTTAAAAGTATGAAATCTTTAGGACTTTACAGAGCTTATGTAGGGATAGAGGAAGTTGGGATATGTTTCAATGCACATTATGAACCTTCAAATATATTGATTAGATTGCTAAATGCACATAATTCAGGTACTTTAGATGCTGACCATTGAAATGCATTGCAAATGCAAGTTCTGCAATTACATTATAGAACTAAGGTGAATGTAGGAAGTTGGGAGATATCACAACACAAATGTCACATCCAGTGGATCTTTAGAAAGCCTACATACATTATGTTAAATAATCTTTTTTCAGTCAGTGGGCCAGGGCACATTTAGCCTATATTTCTAATAAATTAAAGTGATGGTAGGCATGTGCTGGAGATGCATGCTAAGATGTCCTAAAATGGGCCAGAGTGCTATTGATACAAACTTGATCACGCTTACTTCGTTACATGAAATGAGATTTTCTTTTGGCAATTTTGTTTTGTTGAACCTCAAACCCATAAGCACTGGTAGTATTGGGTCACCCATGAAGTGAAAAAATGTTGCCTGGTCTCCTTTTATCATATAGCCTACTTGCAGTTATGGAAAAAGTTTGACACCCTGTAGATGATTAGTTGATGGGCATGTGGATGTTATTTTCAGAAAGTACTATTCAATGCCTGACCATACATTTTAGATCTTGATAGAGACCATAGTGTCTTGGTTGCAAAAATGGCTCAACTTGAGTCTACAGGAGGTGGACATTCAAGTGTTTGAAAACAAGATTAATTAGGAGAAGGCAAGAGGTCAAGAGGATACGTAACTGTCAGAATGGCATTTGCAAAAGAGAAATATTGCAATTGTCAGCTCACTCACAGAAATGAGAACTTGACACTAACTGTTCAATGAAAAGAATGCAAATAGTGCATTCAGAGTCCTTCACACATAACATGGCAATTACACCTATGGTATGTTGTTTTAACAAATTATAATGTGCGTGAATTATAATTTTCAAAATCTCAAAATCAGTCATGAAGAGATTCAGTGTTTGCGCTATAGCTGTATAGAAAACATGGTGAATGATAAATGATGAAGTTTAATTTAGGAGCTGTTTACCATTTGTTGGGTCCTGTGGCCTTTTCCCCATCCAATCAGCATCATTGGTGATTGCTGGTTGCTGGCGCAACAAATTGGAGAATGATAGGGGTAAGTTTCATGAACAGTTTAAATTTCTGAGTAATGAGTTGTTTTTAGAACACATGACACTAAGGGCCTTTGGCTCAGTTCCTCTGGCTTTTGAGGGTGTCTTTGAACTTCATACTGTAAACCCTTACTGGGAAGTGACAGGGTGATCATACCTGTGCTTTTGGTGGCTGTGAGACCCTTGCTTCCCACATCCCTCAGACGTTTTGGTGATATATATTGCCACAAACCTTCTGCATCTAACCTCTTCAATGCAGACTTCAATTTCCCGACTGCAATGTAACTTTCCATGGTACAATGTACTAAATAATAAGCTGGTTGTCTGAGGGCATGTGGAGGCAATCTCCAAAGGAAATGTCTGTATGAATAGGAAACTGAAGGATACATCAATATCTCCAGCCTTCTTGGGAGCTGATGCTGCCTCATTCCCATTGCGTGTCTCCACTTGCACTAAGTAACCACAAGTGATGCCTTTTCCCTCACCACTGATCTCTGGACTCACGATACAGTATGTCTGAATTTAGTGTCATCTGAAGTCATGCCTTGTTGCACTGCAAATTGTGAGATTGGTAATGGGCATCTTGAAACTTCAAGCCACATCTTGATGTAAGCTGAAAGTGCTCTTTCCAGTTACTGTTCTAATGGGGACTTTCTTAAATGGGGGGCACATCACTGAGCTCATGGGGCATGGCGACAAAGACATCAGCAAGATCCAGGAAGATTACATGGAGGTTCTTTTTTCCAGCTTTGCTGTTTGGATTTAGTGTGAGGTCATGCTGTGTGTTACCCAGACACGCCGCCCTTTGAACAGTATCAATGTGCATGATTGGCCATCCTTTGTGAAATAAAACTGAAAAGGAGATTAATTTCCAAAATAGTAAGTGAGGAAATTGTGTTGAGCTGGCAGATGTTAATTTGTATCCTTTTCCTTAGAGATCAGGACCCCACCTGCTCTACGCCCCACTTCACACTTCACATGCAGTCAATGATTTCAATTCACTTTGTGTGCTTCACTCTATTAGACTCAGAGGCAACAATCAATGCAAGGCACTAGTTTCCCTTGAATATCTTTTCTTCCTTGATGAATCATCAAATCCCTGTGAGATTCCTTCTTCCCTCCAGCATGTTTGTGGAGTTATATTCCCGCTGGTTGGTGTTCTCACAAGTCTGTAGTATAGTTATTGTTCATCATGAACTTACTCATTCTCCAACATCTCAGTCACAACACATATGAAATTAAACAGGACTCTGTCTGTATCATGATGCACCTAGTCTTATCTGTCTTTGACACTAGAGCAGTCAACACACCCAACATACCCAGCACGTCAGATTGTACGGTAAGTTTAAAAAAGACACATTTTCAGAAAAAGTAATGGTCTAGTTTAGTTCCAGACAAAATGAAAATACTGTTATGCAGTATCTCCATGTACTGTTCTTGAAACTGATGTGTGTGCAATTGCAATCGCATCTTCCAGTTTTCTCTGTTACACTTTAGACCTACTTTCATTATGTAATATAGCCTAGATTTGATTTTCAATGGCTCGACGAGTTTTGAGTCTAAAATAACTGTACTGCATATCAAGCCCATTTGTTTTCCAAAGGTCTACAGTAGCTATATAATGTGCATTGAGAGCTCTGTCAACTTACATTGAGCTATTACTTAATTCTGTAATGCACTTTGCATTACCTGTTAATGCTTTGATTTTCAATTAACAGCTATGAGGTTTGGGTCTAACTCTGTAATGTGCATCAAACTGTCTAATCCAGGGGTGCCCGACCTATTCCAACTCGGGGTCCCCTTGAAATGTTCATACTTCTTCAGGGCTCATCACTGACTGAATAAATTAAATAAAACATACACTACAAACAAATATGATTTTAATTTTTAGAAAACTTGGAATACAGTAAGGGCCAACCAGTGGGCCCAGGCGTAAAGTTCGAGAATCATTGATCTAGTCCATATACTTTCTAAAGGTCTACATGCTCTAGATGTGATATAATATGCATTGGGACAACTCCTCTATACATTCCTCTACAACACATTTCTGTAATATACTTTGCATTACATTGCAATGCATTGGTTTTCATTCACATCCATTGGACAATTATGAGTTCTAGGCCAAAAATAGCAGCATACCTTATATTAGGCGATCAAACCCATGTATTTTCTGAAAGCACACACTGTGCAGATATGATATAGCAAAGGTTGCAATCCAACCTATCCACCTGGGGTCTCCCAACTTCCTCTATCCGTACTTAAGTTCTGTAAAGTACATTGTACTTTGAAATGCATTGATTTTTAATGGACGGCCATGAGGTGTGGGTAAAAAATAACTAGGGGTGGTACAGTTCACAAAATTCACGGTCCGGTTCATATCACGGTGTCAAGGTCGCGGTTTTCGGTTCTCTACGGTTCTTTTTTTTAGTTCATGATAAATGATGCACTGGGAATATTAAACAATATTTATATAACGGCAGTTAAAAAGTGATGTATAGGCTTATAATAGGCTTATTGTATAGGCTCATAATGTGAAAATGGTGTGATTTTAATTGTGTCATCCTCTGATTGGTCTTATACGCTAATGTTTTAATCAGAGAGACTGGATAAGATACTCCTAGAATGTCTGTTTTACATATTTTTCTCGGCAGTACATGAATTGCGGTTTGCGACGGATTGCACGGTTCGGTTCGGTATGTGTGTGAATTGTACGGTTTCGGTTTTCGGTGCGGTTTGTGCCATCCCTAAAAATAACTGTGTAGTTTCTATTAAGCTATCCAATCCAATTATTTTCCGAGGTCTACACACTCCAGATGTGGTATAATGTGCATTGTGACATCTCCCAACTTCCTACATTCCTCTATACCTTAGTTATGTAATGTGTTTGGGATTACATTGAAATGCATTGATTTCCATTGAAATCCATTAGACAGTTATGGGTTTTTGGCCTAAATAGGTGTATAATTTATATTAAACTAGCAAACCCATATATTTTCTGAAAGCCCACACTCTACAGATATGATATAGCAAGTATTGGGATTTGACCCACCCTCCTACAGGCTTCTGCATCAATCTAACCTTGCATTATATTGCTGAAAAAGTGTATGACGGATATATTTTGACCTATATAATTCCTAGGAAAGTATATTATCCATCAAAACTATATATTATTAAAATCCCTAAGGTGTCTACATGTGATGTAACATCAATAAAAATATATCCCATCATCACAGACACTTGCATATGCCTATATCCATATATAGGCATGTATTGCGAAATGCACTGGGTGTCATTATAAAAGTGAGTAAAAATATAAGAAAGCTACCACTTCCAGAGGGCTATCATACCAAATAATGTCCCTCAGGCATGGAGGATTACAAAAAACATTGATAGACTTTGCCACCCCAGGTGATACCAACTTCTGCTCCGGCCCATGGACTAGGGCATGAGCCAGAAGCCAAATTTTCACATATTGGTATCACCTGGGGTGGCAAAGTCTATCAATGTTTTTTGTAATCCTCCATGCCTGAGGGACATTATTTGGTATGATAGCCCTCTGGAAGTGGTAGCTTTCTTATATTTTTACTCACTTTTATAATGACACCCAGTGCATTTCGCAATACATGCCTGTATATGGATGTAGGCGTATGCAAGTGTCTGTGATGATGGTATATGTTTTTATTGATGTTACATCACATGAAGACACCTTAGGGATTTTAAAAATATACAGGTTTGATGGATAATGTACTTTGCTATGAATTATATAAGTCAAAATGTATCCGTCGTACACTTTTTCAGCAATATAATGCAGGGTTACATTGATGCAGAAGCCTGTAGGAGGGGGGGGTCAAATCCCAATGATTTCTATATCATATCTGTAGGGTGTGGGCATTCAGAAAATACATGGGTTTGCTAGTTTAATATAAATTACACACCTATTTAGGCCCAAAACCTATAGCTGTCCAATGGATTTCAATGGAAATCAATGCATTTCAATGTAATGCAAAGCACATTACATAACTAAGGTATAGTGGAATGTAGGAAGTTGTGAGATGCCTCAATGCACATTATATCACATCTACAGTGTATAGACCTAAGAAAATATATGGATTGGATAGCTTACTATAAATAACCCACTTATTGTAGACCCACAACTCATGGCCGTCCATTAAAAATCAATGCATTTAAAAGTATGAAATCTTTAGGACTTTACAGAGCTTATGTAGGGATAGAGGAAGTTGGGATATGTTTCAATGCACATTATGAACCTTCAAATATATTGATTAGATTGCTAAATGCACATAATTCAGGTACTTTAGATGCTGACCATTGAAATGCATTGCAAATGCAAGTTCTGCAATTACATTATAGAACTAAGGTGAATGTAGGAAGTTGGGAGATATCACAACACAAATGTCACATCCAGTGGATCTTTAGAAAGCCTACATACATTATGTTAAATAATCTTTTTTCAGTCAGTGGGCCAGGGCACATTTAGCCTATATTTCTAATAAATTAAAGTGATGGTAGGCATGTGCTGGAGATGCATGCTAAGATGTCCTAAAATGGGCCAGAGTGCTATTGATACAAACTTGATCACGCTTACTTCGTTACATGAAATGAGATTTTCTTTTGGCAATTTTGTTTTGTTGAACCTCAAACCCATAAGCACTGGTAGTATTGGGTCACCCATGAAGTGAAAAAATGTTGCCTGGTCTCCTTTTATCATATAGCCTACTTGCAGTTATGGAAAAAGTTTGACACCCTGTAGATGATTAGTTGATGGGCATGTGGATGTTATTTTCAGAAAGTACTATTCAATGCCTGACCATACATTTTAGATCTTGATAGAGACCATAGTGTCTTGGTTGCAAAAATGGCTCAACTTGAGTCTACAGGAGGTGGACATTCAAGTGTTTGAAAACAAGATTAATTAGGAGAAGGCAAGAGGTCAAGAGGATACGTAACTGTCAGAATGGCATTTGCAAAAGAGAAATATTGCAATTGTCAGCTCACTCACAGAAATGAGAACTTGACACTAACTGTTCAATGAAAAGAATGCAAATAGTGCATTCAGAGTCCTTCACACATAACATGGCAATTACACCTATGGTATGTTGTTTTAACAAATTATAATGTGCGTGAATTATAATTTTCAAAATCTCAAAATCAGTCATGAAGAGATTCAGTGTTTGCGCTATAGCTGTATAGAAAACATGGTGAATGATAAATGATGAAGTTTAATTTAGGAGCTGTTTACCATTTGTTGGGTCCTGTGGCCTTTTCCCCATCCAATCAGCATCATTGGTGATTGCTGGTTGCTGGCGCAACAAATTGGAGAATGATAGGGGTAAGTTTCATGAACAGTTTAAATTTCTGAGTAATGAGTTGTTTTTAGAACACATGACACTAAGGGCCTTTGGCTCAGTTCCTCTGGCTTTTGAGGGTGTCTTTGAACTTCATACTGTAAACCCTTACTGGGAAGTGACAGGGTGATCATACCTGTGCTTTTGGTGGCTGTGAGACCCTTGCTTCCCACATCCCTCAGACGTTTTGGTGATATATATTGCCACAAACCTTCTGCATCTAACCTCTTCAATGCAGACTTCAATTTCCCGACTGCAATGTAACTTTCCATGGTACAATGTACTAAATAATAAGCTGGTTGTCTGAGGGCATGTGGAGGCAATCTCCAAAGGAAATGTCTGTATGAATAGGAAACTGAAGGATACATCAATATCTCCAGCCTTCTTGGGAGCTGATGCTGCCTCATTCCCATTGCGTGTCTCCACTTGCACTAAGTAACCACAAGTGATGCCTTTTCCCTCACCACTGATCTCTGGACTCACGATACAGTATGTCTGAATTTAGTGTCATCTGAAGTCATGCCTTGTTGCACTGCAAATTGTGAGATTGGTAATGGGCATCTTGAAACTTCAAGCCACATCTTGATGTAAGCTGAAAGTGCTCTTTCCAGTTACTGTTCTAATGGGGACTTTCTTAAATGGGGGGCACATCACTGAGCTCATGGGGCATGGCGACAAAGACATCAGCAAGATCCAGGAAGATTACATGGAGGTTCTTTTTTCCAGCTTTGCTGTTTGGATTTAGTGTGAGGTCATGCTGTGTGTTACCCAGACACGCCGCCCTTTGAACAGTATCAATGTGCATGATTGGCCATCCTTTGTGAAATAAAACTGAAAAGGAGATTAATTTCCAAAATAGTAAGTGAGGAAATTGTGTTGAGCTGGCAGATGTTAATTTGTATCCTTTTCCTTAGAGATCAGGACCCCACCTGCTCTACGCCCCACTTCACACTTCACATGCAGTCAATGATTTCAATTCACTTTGTGTGCTTCACTCTATTAGACTCAGAGGCAACAATCAATGCAAGGCACTAGTTTCCCTTGAATATCTTTTCTTCCTTGATGAATCATCAAATCCCTGTGAGATTCCTTCTTCCCTCCAGCATGTTTGTGGAGTTATATTCCCGCTGGTTGGTGTTCTCACAAGTCTGTAGTATAGTTATTGTTCATCATGTACTTACTCATTCTCCATCATCTCAGTCACAACACATATGAAATTAAACAGGACTCTGTCTGTATCATGATGTACCTAGTCTTATCTGTCTTTGACACTACAGCAGTCAAAACACCCAACATACCCAGCAAGTCAGATTGTACGGTAAGTTTAAAAAAGACACATTTTCAGAAAAAGTAATGGTCTAGTTTAGTTCCAGACAAAATGAAAATACTGTTATGCAGTATCTCCATGTACTGTTCTTGAAACTGATGTGTGTGCAATTGCAATCGCATCTTCCAGTTTTCTCTGTTACACTTTAGACCTACCTTCATTATGTAATATAGCCTCGATTTGATTTTCAATGGCTCGACGAGTTTTAAGTCTAAAATAACTGTACTGCATATCAAGCCCATTTGTTTTCCAAAGGTCTACAGTAGCTATATAATGTGCATTGAGAGCTCTGTCAACTTACATTGAGCTATTACTTAATTCTGTAATGCACTTTGCATTACCTGGAAATGCTTTGATTTTCAATTAACTGCTATGAGGTTTGGGTCTAAATAACTCTGTAATGTGTATCAAACTGTCTAATCCAGGGGTGCCCAACCTATTCCAACTCGGGGTCCCCTTGAAATGTTCATACTTCTTCAGGGCTCATCACTGACTGAATAAATAAAATAAAACATACACTACAAACAAATATGATTTTGATTTTTAGAAAATTATTTCAAGTCCCACTTGGAATACAGTAAGGGCCACCAGTGGGCCCAGGCGTAAAGTTCGAGAATCATTGATCTAGTCCATATACTTTCTAAAGGTCTACGTACTCTAGATGTGATATAATATGCATTGGGACAACTCCTCTATACATTCCTCTACAACACATTTCTGTAATATACTTTGCATTACATTGCAATGCATTGGTTTTCATTCACATCCATTGGACAATTATGAGTTCTAGGCCAAAAATAGCAGCATACCTTATATTAGGCGATCAAACCCATGTATTTTCTGAAAGCACACACTGTGCAGATATGATATAGCAAAGGTTGCAATCCAACCTATCCACCTGGGGTCTCCCAACTTCCTCTATCCGTACTTAAGTTCTGTAAAGTACATTGTACTTTGAAATGCATTGATTTTTAATGGACGGCCATGAGGTGTGGGTAAAAAATAACTAGGGGTGGTACAGTTCACAAAATTCACGGTCCGGTTCATATCACGGTGTCAAGGTCGCGGTTTTCGGTTCTCTACGGTTCTTTTTTTTAGTTCATGATAAATGATGCACTGGGAATATTAAACAATATTTATATAACGGCAGTTAAAAAGTGATGTATAGGCTTATAATAGGCTTATTGTATAGGCTCATAATGTGAAAATGGTGTGATTTTAATTGTGTCATCCTCTGATTGGTCTTATACGCTAATGTTTTAATCAGAGAGACTGGATAAGATACTCCTAGAATGTCTGTTTTACATATTTTTCTCGGCAGTACATGAATTGCGGTTTGCGACGGATTGCACGGTTCGGTTCGGTATGTGTGTGAATTGTACGGTTTCGGTTTTCGGTGCGGTTTGTGCCATCCCTAAAAATAACTGTGTAGTTTCTATTAAGCTATCCAATCCAATTATTTTCCGAGGTCTACACACTCCAGATGTGGTATAATGTGCATTGTGACATCTCCCAACTTCCTACATTCCTCTATACCTTAGTTATGTAATGTGTTTGGGATTACATTGAAATGCATTGATTTCCATTGAAATCCATTAGACAGTTATGGGTTTTTGGCCTAAATAGGTGTATAATTTATATTAAACTAGCAAACCCATATATTTTCTGAAAGCCCACACTCTACAGATATGATATAGCAAGTATTGGGATTTGACCCACCCTCCTACAGGCTTCTGCATCAATCTAACCTTGCATTATATTGCTGAAAAAGTGTATGACGGATATATTTTGACCTATATAATTCCTAGGAAAGTATATTATCCATCAAAACTATATATTATTAAAATCCCTAAGGTGTCTACATGTGATGTAACATCAATAAAAATATATCCCATCATCACAGACACTTGCATATGCCTATATCCATATATAGGCATGTATTGCGAAATGCACTGGGTGTCATTATAAAAGTGAGTAAAAATATAAGAAAGCTACCACTTCCAGAGGGCTATCATACCAAATAATGTCCCTCAGGCATGGAGGATTACAAAAAACATTGATAGACTTTGCCACCCCAGGTGATACCAACTTCTGCTCCGGCCCATGGACTAATAGTGTAGTTGCGCCCCTGCTTGCAGTCTGTCCCCGGCCCAATCAAGACCAGACCCAGACCCAGACCAGGGCCCACCAAGAATGTCTTGGGTCAGCTGCAGCAGCAGCAGCAGCAGCAGCACTAGCCCTTTTGTTGTCCTCTTGTTGTTAGCAACTAAAGGCAAGGCAGGTTGTTCCTTGGCTCAGCACTGCACGCTAGAAGTTAAAAAAATATTCAGGCAAATATTTAGACGTCCTCTCACACCCACCGCCGCCATGGTGCGTACGCGTGTGTGTGTGTGTGTGTGTGTGTCTGTGTGTGTGTGTGTGTGTGTGTGTGTGTGTGTGTGTGTGTGTGTGTGTGTGTGTGTGTGTGTCTGTGTCTGTGTCTGTGTGCGTGTCTGTGTGTGTCTGTGTGCGTGTGTGAGTGCGTGTGTAGTGCGTCTAACATTGTCAGCACTGGAGTGTGTGGTAAACGTTTGTCATCACGGTTAGATGGCTATGTTAAGACACACCGCCGTTGTTATGTGTTGTGTCATGTCGGCTGTTAGGACTCAAATGGCAGATATTATAGTCGTGCTGTTGGCCAGTGTTCTTAGTGTGGACATATTCCATACACAACATTGGGATTGTTCCAGAATACACAGACAAATCATCTGGATAGGTTTGTGGAGTGTGGACCTGTTAAGGAGAGCATTATTTTCCACTGACCTTCTAGAATTCTTCTCCAGGACTATTCTTTACTGTCATGTACGTAACTTTGTAAATTAAACTGTAAATTTATTGTCTGCAGTGTAGGACATTGTCCAACAAATGGAAAGTTCTGCTAAATAACTGCATTGCATTAACACGTTAGACATGCTGTACTTAATACTAACAATTGTGATCAACTAATAATAAGACATGATGGCAGATAATCAAACTTATCCAAATGGATATACAGTACATAGCATAATTATTAGATGTCGCTACAAATACAGATTATAGCAACAAACACAGCACACATTTTTACAAGTAAACAGCTGAAAAGGCATTTTCCACAATTCAACCCGGCTGTGCTGTGTCATACTGTGTCAATTTGAGTGGTACTGTGAAACCAGTTTCCATTACAAACCGTGTTACCTGGAGTATGGCTGGAGTTACGTTTTTGGTATTGTCACATAGCATTACCTTACATAGGCTAGTTGACTTGAGGTAAGGCCAACAGATATCTCACCTATCGAAGTAGGCTCTAAATAGTTTCAGCGACATCATATTTGGATACTACAATGTTGATTTCTGCCTTCGATTTTAATATCAAAGTAATACAGTGTCAAACTAAAGAGCAGTCCAAGAGAGTTGATCTGGTGGCCGCCATGATGATTTTTTTTGATGCACCGGTGAGGACGAGCTGACACAAATTCTGGGTAGTAGGCAGCCAAAGACCCGCTCAGCTCGCTTCAGCCGGCCGGCTGGTTTTCCAGCTGAGGCGAGCTGTGTCGTGCTAAATTGAAAAGCAACAAGTGGCGGCCGGGTTGTGCTGTGTCAAGCTGGACCGGGTAGAAAACGAGCTGTGGAAATGACCCTATACTGTTCTAGGACAATGAATTGTATTGGTGGGGACGACATTCAAGCTCATAGAACTCATAGTAAGCGCTGGCAATTAAATTAGTGAAGTAGTGAAGTACGTAAAACTTCATGCATATACAGTATGCATACTGTACACCTTCGGGGATGTGTTTCTAATGCATGGCAGTAGTTTTCATCAACAATGTGGCCAAAAATGTATAAAAACATTGCCCCTCCTTATCCTCACTGCTCTCCTTTCTCGAGAAAGAGGACCCTCATCTTCCTCCCAGCAGCCTCGCAGGCAGGCCGGCTGTATGTGCGTGCGTGTGTATATGTATGTGTAGCTACAGTTGAAGACCTGGGCTCGTGTCAGGCTGTGTGTGTGTGTGTGTGTGTGTGTGTGTGTGTGTGTGTGTGTGTGTGTGTGTGTGTGTGTGTGTGTGTGTGTGTGTGTGTGTGTGTGTGTTTGCATGTGTGTGTGTGTGTGTGTGTGTGTGTGTGTGTGTGCGTGTGTGTGTGTGTGTGTGTGTACGTATGTGTGATTAGTTATAGTTGGAGACCTGGGGCCATGGCAGTCTGCATATGCGTGTGTGAGTGTGTGATTGTGCGTGTGCGTGTGTGTGTGTGTGTGTGTGTGTGTGCGTGTGCGTGCGTGCGTGCGTGCGTGTGTGTGTGTGGTTATAGTTGGAGACCCGGGCCCATGGCTGGTTGCCAGGTCCTGCTGAAAAGGGGCCTTTGTGGCTCGGCACCACACATTCTTTTAATTAGTATCCCAAATTCCTCAGAAAATTGCTGCTGAGTAAATATTTTTGCTGTATTGGTGCGTGCGTATGGCGGTGTGTGTGTGTGTGTGTGTGTGTGTGTGTGTGCGTGTGCGTGTGCGTGTGTGTGTGTGTGTGTGTGTGTGTGTGTGTGTGTGAGTGTGTGTGTGTGTGTGTCTGGGTGTCTGTGTCTGGGTGTCTGTGTGTCTGTGTGTCTGTGTGTGGTATGTTATATGTGTGTGTGCCTTTTATGTGTATCGTACAAATGTGTGTCTTTGTGCGCGCTCGCTGCATGCGTACAAATGTGTGTGCAGCTTAAGTGTATATGTGGAGCGTGGGTGTGTGCTTGTGTGTGGCCTTGCACTGCATGTGTGTATGCCTGTGTATCCATGTCTGTGGAGCAGAGTGTTGCACATGTTTTTCCAGGCCAGGGGCTGTTGGAGAGAAGAGAGAGGTCTTTGCCAAGAACAATGTGTTAAAAAACGGGGTAGGGTTGGCTCCAGCGCTTTCCACTTTAAAATGAGGTGTTATTAACCTGAGAGAGAGAGAGTGAGAAAGAGAGGAAGAGGGAGAGAGAGAGAGGGAGAGAGATGGGCTTCTTCTTCTTCTTCTTAAACAAAGGACTGTTTCAATGTGCAATTCTTAATTTCTATTCCGCTTACCTGTTATGTGAACATCCTCTGTGACCTTCCAAGGAGAAACAAGGACACAGACGCACACACACAGGCACACATACACACACACACACGCACACACACAAACAAACACACACACACACACACAAACACACACACACGCACGCACACACACACACAGGCACGCACGCACCCACGCACACACGCACGCACACACACACACACACACACACACACACACACACGATAGTTCCGAACACACGCATGCAGGCACACAAACACAGGAACACAAACACACACACATGCACACGCACACACACACACACACACACGCACGCACACACACACACACACACGCACACACACGCACGCACACACACACACACACACATACAGACACACACATGCACACGCACACGCACACACACACACACACACACACACACACACACACACACACACACACACACACACACACAGATAGTCCCGAACACACACACACACCCACGCACGCACACACACACACACACATCTCTTTCTCTGTTTCTATCTCTATCCTTTACAGTAAGTGCATAAAAAGGCACCAGTTGTAGGGTACACACACACACACACACACACACACACACACACACACACACACACACACACACACACACACACACACACACACACACACACACACACACACACACACACACACACACACACACACACACACACACACACACACACACACACTTCACTACACTACACTCAATAAGCCTAATGTGGTTGACATATGGTGTTTTGAGAATCATCTCGGACTGAATTATGCTAAGGTTTGCATTATAAAAGGGGCCTGGCCAGGCAATAACCATCCACACAAGCACACCATTGTTTCTACTACTGTTGAGGTTTGTAATTTTTTTAAAAAGTCCCATCATTCTTTATAGCCCCCTTTTTCCCTCCGTTTTCTGTGAGCCTATTTGTCATGCTACTAAACTACTGTAAAGTCAGTGTAGACAGAAGGTTTTCATTGCTACTTTTATCTTCTAGAAAACGTGGTGCAACAGTGGGGAATAAAACGGTAATTGCGATATTCTCTATTCCTGACCTGCACAGTACCTTTGACTCCTGTTGTGTGGTGATATTTTGAAGACTACCTTTTCCTAGTACTGCCTTTAAACTTTAAACTGCAAGTACAATGTCATGAACTTTCTGATTTCACATGATATCCGGCTTTACAGTGCAATGGTCATTTTTTATCTGTTGGTGAAAACTGTGCAACAGGGACTGGGACAGGACTCCTCAACCACTAGGCCCAGCTCCATTTACCCCTTTTGCACAGAGCCTATGTCATAACCAAGTCTTACTCTGTTACTCAAGGCACTAGGTACTGTCATAGCCATGTTGTTATGATGTTGAGTATTTCCAGCAAAGTGTGAACAGGCCTGCCAGTGGGACCGTCTGTACAAAGAGGCTACAGTGTAATTGCAGCTTATTTCATTGTAAAACTGAAAAATGAGAAAAGGTCGCACCATGCATAGGTTTCTTTATTACACTGGCACGTTTCGACGTTCTGTCTTCCTCAGTGTGACACTGAGGAAGGCAGAACGCCGAAATGCGTCTGTGTAATAAAGAAACCTATGCATGGTGCGACCTTTTCTCATTTTTCAGTTTTACAATATTTTGGTCAGCACCCTTAAAAGAAGTAAAAACTGTTGGGTGAAGCCGGCTCCAACCTTTATGAGCTTATTTCGTTGTGTCTACTCTATACCCGTGCGATCTGCACCTCAAAATCCTTTTTGTGTAACAGTCAGGACTTTTCGACTCAGTGCCTTTTCATTGCTGCTTTATCTACTTGGAAAAACGAACAGGGTGGAACTTGTGAAAGAAATTCCCCTTGGTCATCATTGTGATCTCACAGCACAGTCACAACACCCACAGGAAAAAAAAATATTGCCTTTCTGCTTTGTCCATATGGACACGCTATTATAGTTTGATGTTACCGAAATCTCTTATCTGTCATCATCTGTTATTTAAAACTCTCGATTATCTCATGGCTATGTTGTTATGTTGTAATTGTGATCTGCTAGGGGCGAATCTACCCATTTTGGGGCCCTAGGCAAAATGTAAACATGAGGCCCTCAAAAGTCAGTTTTTGAAACACGTCACCAATTGGCATGGTAGGCGCGAGTGTGCTATTTTCAGTGGTGTAGTCTACGTAGAACGCGGGTATACGAAGTATACCCACTTCTAAATTTCAGGGATTTCAGTATACCCACTTAAAATTGATTGATCCATTATTTTCAATGGCACAAATATTTACAGTACACCCACTTCAAAAAATGCTCAAATATACAGTATACCCACCATAAAAAAGTAAACTACACCACTGACTATTTTAGTGTTTTGTCTGTTTTTCTTTGAGAAGTGACAAATTAAGATCAGGCCTCCTTTTTGAGTGCTTATTTTGACTGGTGTGACAGTTGGTAGGGCCTATGGAGGGCAGATTTGGTCGGGGCCCTAAGCAATGGCCTAGGTAGGCCTAATGTAAAGTCCGCCTCTGTGATCTGCAAACAGTGAATCACTTGGGCTGTGATCTCATCCGCTATCTCATCCCTCATGTAAGCAAGAGTGGGTAGCATCAAGGAATCCGACAGGGTGGGGACCAGAGATGGGGCCAAGTCACTAATTTGCATGTCACAAGTGAGTCTCAAGTCCCTCCAATCTAGTCAGACTCAAACCACAAGTTAAGACAAGTTTGAAGTCAAGTCCGAGTCAAGTCGATCGTACAGTACCCAAGCCAAATCAAATCAAGTCCACGTTCAAGTGAAAAAATTCCCAAGTCCTTAAAACACGTCGTGTTCATTACCTCTCCACTCTGGATGCCCCCCTTGTGCCATTGCACATTTGCAACAGCAATAGCAGCCTTTTGGTAATGGTTAAGGGCAGGGAGAGGGGAGGGCCCGAAATTGAGTGGCCTTTCAGATATCTTTGTTTCGGGTCCGTCCAAAGCTGTCAGCAGTCTCTTGAAATGGGTGTCGTAACAGGCACTACAGGGAACAGTTTTGTGGGGACAATTCCACGATCAGAGTGAGGGCTGGACTGGTAATCTGGCAAACAGGGCATTTGCCGACAGTCCTCAGGGGCAACTGCTATTGTTGTTGGTTGTGTTTTTTTTCCTTCTTTTTTCCAGTTTTACCTTAGACAGGGCCGCTGACAGCTTTTGCTAGGCCCGGGACAAAGTCATCTTAGAGGGCCCCCAACCCAATATGCAATGGGGACCCAATTCCGGGCCCCCTATCGCCCTGGGCCCGGGAAAACATAGCCCTTTGTCCCCCATTTAGAAGGTCCACTGGTCCATATATACAATATATACAACAGACTGCGACAGTCATAATATCATAGGAAGAAGACGGGACCTATAGAAAGGGCTGGTCTACGGCACAAATGCCTGGGTCGTATTTTGGACCCCAGCCAGCCCTGATCAGAGTACCTCAGTCACAGTGGAAGATGGAGGGGAGGGGAGCTCTGATCCACTACCCCAGCCACATACCTCTCAGTGAAAAGAGTCAAACCAACAATCCTCGAGATAAAAGCCCGGCTCCTCACTCTACCTAACTGCGAGGACATGACGCTCCCAAGACCATAAAAGTATAATTGCAACATATTTCATTCTTCTGTCTATGTGTATTTATTGCACTGTACCTCCAAGCTCTCAGAGAATTTTGTTCCTCCAGATTTAGAGCCCCGTGTAGGTGGAGAGCTATTCCAGACAGCAGTGGTCAAACTTTTTTAACAAACGCCCCCTTGTCCTCATTATAAGCCAATGGCCCCCTAATGGCCCCTGGGGGTCCCTAGAGCCCCCATTGAGAAACAGTACAGTACAGGAAGCTCTTTAGGGGGCTGGAGAAACACTGAAGGTGCTTAAGGTATACAGTGTAGATAGATCACTTCTTGGTTACATTCCATATTGCGTTACAGACCTATACCTATGATACATTGGGCACTCTGGTGAGTTTGTGGAGGCTATACATATAATTCACTGCAGGAAGAATGTCCTGAACGAAGGTAAGAAGGTGACATATTGTTTTAGGTTGGGACAGTGTGTTTGGTGTGTACTTTCATTCCAAATGAATTTTAGGACACAACTTCAAACACTTCACATAGTAAATATTCATAGAGTAAAAGAAGCCTGTAGACACAGTCGAGTAAAGGTACTGTAGGCCTACTATAAGCAAAAATATTATGCACAACAGCCTAATGTACAGAGATATGTTCATGTATATGTGGGCTGCAAAAATAAGGGCCTATCATCGCACTGCCCAAAAGGTCAGAGTTTAAAGGGACACTGTGTGAGATTTTTAGTTGTTTATTTCCAGAATTCATGCTGCCCATTCACTAATGTTACCTCCTTATTTATGAATACTTATCACCAGCATCAAATTCTAAGTATTCACTATGACTGGAAGATTTGCCCTTTTCATACATGAAAATGGGGATCTTCTCCATAGTCCGCCATTTTGAATTTACAAAAATAGCCATTTTTAGCTGCAACTAGACAATATTTGTTTATTACTTAGTAAACTTTCATGTAAAGATCAAATCTGGCAATAGGTAGCCCAGTTTCAATGAGCAGCATAGTTGCAGTACCTTTTTTGACCATTTCCTGCACAGTGTCCCTTTAAGTAATTTTATTACAAGGTGAAACGTATTACATTGCACGATATGGATTCAAAAGTTATGGATTGGTTCTTCATAGTTGTAGAACAAAGATTTCATACAGGACAATAGCACTGTTTTCTTCAGATATTTCTAATGCATTGAGATGTCTCTGTATTCTGTGAGAGCTGTAAGGGGGGGGGATGTCTCACGCTGAAAAATCAAGAAAAAAACTAGTGCGGGGCCCCTCACTGCCCTAACCAAGGTCAGATGATCCACTCCACCACCACCACCACCACCACTCTTTCCTTCCCCTCCTGGGCCAGGCAAGCATTCAGTTCACGCTGCGTTCTCACAGTCATCATAGTCAAATGCCGCGGCTGACAGGTATAGGCGATGACGCAACCTCTCATCATGTCAAGATGCACATGTACAGCATTGGTTCCACTTTTTTACTTTTTTTTAAGCATTTTTGGATTAGCCTTCATTAGAATAGGATAGTGAAGAGAGACAGGGAGAGAGAGAGAGAGAGAGAGAGAGAGAGAGAGAGAGAGAGAGAGAGAGAGAGAGAGAGAGAGAGAGAGAGAGAGAGAGAGAGAGAGAGAGAGAGAGAGAGAGAGAGATGGAAGGGTTGGAAAACTACTCAGACCAGATTCGATCCTGGGTCCCTCCAACTCCCATTGTCGTTGTGAAACAGCACACTGCACACAACTAAATTGCATTCATGCCTCACCCATGCAAAGGGGAAGCCCCCAATGGAGAAATGTGGCGGGCGCGGTACCATGCTCAGGGTACCTCAGTCATGGAGGAGGATGGGGAAGTGCACTGGTTAATTACTCCCCCCCACCAACCTGGCGGGTCGGGAGTCGAACCGGCAATCTTTGGGCCACAAGTCTGATGGTCTAACCGCTTACCCGTGGTGCCGTTTCATGGTAAAGGTGTATTAGCGTGCTGCATATGAACAGCATTGGTTCCACTCTCTGGACACATGTGGATTCACAGCATACACAACAGTGATTCTTTTTTCCCCCTTCACTAGTGATGAATGGGAAAGACGTACAGTATGTACAGAGATTCTTTAAGTATATAGAGATATGCCAATGTAATAGGTTGCTATGGGCACCTAACATGACCAGATTCCGGTCTTCCTAAAGGGGAGTGTCATAATGCTCCTAGCATTGAATAGAACAGTCCTTAGGTCTGCCTAGGTCTGCCTAAAGGGGGATTTCCCCCCCTCCCCCTTGCAATAATAGAACCCGGAAACAATGGGCCAATGGAACCTCTCTCTCTCTACTCTCTCTGGTTGTACGTATGAGTTGTCTAACATTGACTGTATATTACACAGGAAATGAACAGTATTTAGCAGAAGTATTTTTTTAATGATGAACTCTCTATTGGGTTTTTATTTTTTGTAAACATAAAAAGAAAACTATGTGACAAACAAGCACTGCAGTGTGTGTGTGTGTGTGTGTGTGTGTGTGTGTGTGTGTGTGTGTGTGTGTGTGTGTGTGTGTGTGTGTGTGTGTGTGTGTGTGTGTGTGTGTGTGCGTGTGTGCGTGTGTGTGTGTGTGTGTGTGTGTGTGTGTGTGTGTGTGTGTGTGTGTGTGCGTGTGTGTGTGCGTGCGCGCGTCCACGTGCATGTGTGTGTGAGTGTGCGTGCAAGTGTATATGTGAGTGGGAGTGCCTTTGGTCATGTTTTTTTTTATACCGGTATATATAATATGCATGTGTATACTTTTTGTGTGCATGTGTGTCTGTTTATATGCACACCAGTACCCTTGTGCTTGTGCATGCCTTTGTGTGTGCGTGCCTGCGTGCGTGAATACATCCATGTGTGCGTGCGTGTGTGCATGCCTGCATGTATGCGTGTGTATGTGTGCGTGTGCGTGCATGTACTTATGTGCGTGTATAACGTGCACATGCGTTTGCATTTCTGCCAGAGGGGCTATACATGTCATGACCATCTCGAATAAAGGGCGAGTTGTGTTTAAAGTGAAGTGAGTGTTTTGGTCATGGAGAGCGCCCAGGGGTCCGG
>NC_085857.1:18916878-18921878 GCF_034702125.1 Engraulis encrasicolus
CCCCCCTCCTAACAAAAAAAGAGGAAAGAAAGCAAAAAGTGGGATTAAATCACCCCCTTCTCCCCCTTCCACAAACAAAGGAAGAAAAGAAAAAAAGATGGGGCACAGAAACCATATATAGTAGTATTTGCGGGGGCACAGAAGTCGGTACGCCTATATGAATACACAATTAAGGTGCCCTTGCCCCTCCTCCACACCCCCACCAGAGACAGGAGAGAGAGAGAGGTTCCATTGGCCCATTGTTTCCGGGTTCTATTATCGCAAGGGAAATCCCCCTTTAGGCAGACCTAGGCAGACCTAAGGACTGTTCTAGTCAATGCTAGGAGTATTATGGCACGCCCCTTTAGGCAGACCGGAACCTGGTCATGTTAGGTGCCCATAGAAACCTATTACAATGGCATATCTCTATACTTGAAGCATCTCTGCCCCCACCCCACCAAAAAAAGGGGGGGAAAAAAGAAAGGGGGTGCAGAAAGCAGGCAGGATGAATGTTGAATGCTGGCTTCAGTGAGAGGGAATCGGAAAGGACGTGATGTTCCACTTCATTAAGCCTTTGCATATACTGTACACTGTGTGTGTGTGTGTGTGTGTGTGCGTGCGCGTGTGCATGTGCGTGTGTTTCTGCGTGTGTGCATATTCATGTCTGTGCACATTTTTAGGCATATAAAGACGAGATGAAATTGCTCCCAGATAGGTTGTTTTTAAATTGTCAATGACAATCTGCAAGATGTTAGCCATTACATTACTAAGGAGCCTTGAGATTGTAGCCCGGGCCAAGACACACTACCTTGAGATATGATCCCCATTACCCTTTAGTCACGGGCAGCAGACATGAGGAAAAATAGCTTGCCCTTCAAAATCTGCAACCTAGTAGCTCTCGCGTCTCCACCGGTCTATGATATTAGAACAAATTGCAGGAAAACTTCTTAAAATATGAAAGGACATGGTGTACCAGGCAGAGGGCCTATGCAGCTGGCAAGTAGCATATTAAATTGAAACAAAGTGAAGGAGTTTATTTGTACACTGACTGAAACGCACAAGTTTCCTCAGTTTGATAACGATGTAGCCCACATACAATTGTTAACTAGAAATGCACTCAGAGAGTGCAGACCTCCGCCAAGGAAGCTGTTTGATAGAACATTGGACTATGATACACCCTGTATTGTCGAGTCTTTCTTGCCTCTTTTTGAGGTGTTAGAAACTGGAATGTCGAAATCTGCCCTATCCCCACAATGGTGAGGAATCGTTGAAAAATCCTGGTTCCGGATCGTGATCCGGATCGCCACCAAAATTGAATCAATTCCCTCCTTTTGTCTTTTCCAAGAACTCCACAAAGTTTCATTCAAATCCGTTCTCTTTGAGTTATCCTGCTGACAGACAAACAAAGAGACCAGAATAGTAATTGTAAATTATGAATGAAATCGCAATGTGTTTCTAAGGACTAATCACTTATGCCATAGTAATCTATATAGGTAACTGAGAACCAAACCGGTGCTCTTTCCCTCACCTAATCTCAAATTGGCTGGCGTGTTCACGCAGCAAATCTGAAAGTTGGTTTCCGATGCAAACTGAACTATAATGTTTGTTTCTCGGCAAAACGTGATCACAACATGGATGTCAGCAGGTACATCCGGGTAACTTAGACCAGTGGTTCTCAACTGGAACAGTCTTGAGACCCACCATTTTCCACTCTCATTCGGTCGCAACCCAATTTTTTTAGCGACACTCGAATGACTGCACGCTTCTATCGCGCATAAACATTCTGATTTCATCTATGACGACAGATGACACAAATTCAGTCACCTATAAAAATAAACGTTGTAAATTGTTGCAGGAAAAGTTGGATTTTATTTTTGAATGAATGAATAAATGAATTACGCTTTTTTTTAACACCACGGCTCCGCGACGCACCCATGACCCCTCCGCGACCCACTTTTGGGTCGCGACCCACCAGTTGAGAAACACTGACTTAGACTATACACGTGCAGAAAAGTTCAGAGCCCTGTATGAACGTGAGTGGCTTGCAGGTAAGCACTTTAATCCCGAACATAACTGGTGCGGGAACTCACACGGGCACCATTCTGCTCGGCCTGAAAACAGCATTAGAACTTGCAATTTGGAAGTATCCCATATCTCTACCAAAGTACAGTGGAGTTCCTGTGATGTTGTGGGTCTGACCCTGCATGGGTCTGGACTGAGCAGGCCAGTGTTCCTAAAGATAACCCACTTGAGTTGATAGAAACCATGCATCACACAGGAGTGCTGGCAGCTCGCAGCTGCATTGAAAATGGAGACACGGTGTAGGGAATTACCCTTGAGGACTGAAACATATCACAAAACGCCTCATTCATTTCAATTGGTCAGTGTCAATGATGTCAATGCATTTTACATTGTACATGTGTATAGTGGCAGGAATTCTATTCTATTCTCTTCTATTCTCTTCTATTCTATTCTATTCTATTCTATTCTATTCTATTCTATTCTATTCTATTCTATTCTATTCTATATTCCATTCTATTCTATTAGCTATTCTATTCTATTGCTTTTTTTGGGTTCTAGAATTTTACTCTGTTTCTGATATCACAGTGAGGGCAGTGAAGTATTGCTGAAATTCTAATCACTATAGTCAAAGGGTTAATACATAGCCTTGAAAAAAAGAAGAAAAAAAACTCTTGGAATTGATGGTGTGTTACGAAACATCAGCACTTCCGACAAGGTCAGAGATCTATCCCAAAACATAAGACAAAATAAAATTATTATTTATTCCCCATACATTTTTCCTTAAAAATGCACAATTATTCCTAAAGATAGCCTGGTTGTGTTGTTGATGATAAAAGCTCTTGTGGTTATGGCTTCATGGTGTGTTATCAAACTAACGAGGTTAACACACATCCGGGGTCTCGAGGTCACAGCGTGTGTGTGTGTGTGTGTGTGTGTGTGTGTGTGTGTGTGTGTGTGTGTGTGTGTGTGTGTGTGTGTGTGTGTGTGTGTGTGTGTGTGTGTGTGTGTGTATATGTGTGTGCATGTGTGTGTTTATCTGTGTGAGACAAAAGTGACATTCAATTCAATTAGGTTTAATTGGAGCAGGCTTAGTTACACATGAAGCCCTAATCATTTCCAGACGCGTGGAGACTGAATGGGCTGTTAAACTTTCTCCCGCTCACTGGCTGGCTGGCTGGCTGGCTAGAAGAACATGCTCAGTGAGACCACCCTGGCTCACATCCAGGTGCGGTAAAAGGGTGCCTGCCGCGGTCAGACAATTGTGTAAAAAAAAGACTTTTTACACTTAATATGGCCTTGAAAAAAAATGAAAATACTGTATGTCTTTTGCATTAAGTAATTTTTTTTACCATTGGATTAGGTCTCATTGAATTACAGTAAAGGGCAGATTATAGTTCAGCAACGGCGGCCGTTGGTTCTGGTCGCTAACCACTGTTGATGTTATGGATCTGCGCACGAGGTCTGATGTCGTTAGCCACATTTGACTACATAGCTACAAGGCTACAGTACAGTAGTCAGACTGCAGGCATTGTGCCGCGAGTGCTTAACTGATGTATTGTTTGTTTGTTACTTACTAATTCAGTCATTGTAGCTTCATTTATTTACACACACTAGAAAGAAAGTGTTTGTATTTCACAGAATATTGACAGTTTTGAACTGTGCTGCCATGAGAACAAGGAAGTAGCGAGACGACCAATCACAGCGCCTTTTCTCTGCGACCTTTGCAACCGTCTGACGCGTAGTTAGGATTTTCTTGAGACGCGTGACGACGGTTGCAGAGCCTCTGCGCGGGGGGCGTGGTCGAGCACAGACTGTTGCAAAGGCTCTGCAACCGTCAGCGCCAATAAGTATAAATTGGCCTTGACTCTTCTTCCAGGGAGTCCTGGCTAAGAGTGGTAGCGACACAAACAGACAGACAGACAGACAGACAGACAGACAGACAGACAGACAATGACAGGAGACTATGGAGATACTGTAAAAGTCATTATACAGATCAGTTTCTGCAATGTTGTGGCACCGCACAAAACAGAGTGTATGAATGATGTGGAAAAAATAGTCCCTCTATGTTTGAAGGACCCAGGCCAGGCAGGCCTGCCGACAGAGGGGGACAAACAGTTCAATTGTCCCGGGCCCCAAAGAAGTTGCAGAATTGAGTCCCCATTACATTAGCTGTAAGATGGACATAGGTCAGTTTCTACAATGTTGAAGCACTGCTTGAATTGCATTGGTGCAGTATAAGCAGCCATAGCACAAAACAAAGTGTATGAATGATGTGGAAAAATGTCATGAGCATGATGTCCATGGGGTACCCCAATATGTAGGAAAAGTTTTTCTCTGTTTGGAGGACCCAGGCTTGCAGACAGGAGGAGGGGGGCAAATGGGTTAATTATCCCGGGCCAATGGATATGGAGGGGGGGCATAATTAGGTCACCATTACATTGTATGTATTGAGGAATGAGTTTTGTCTCTGGCCTGGAGAAAGCTGTCAGTGGCCCTGGGAAGACCTGTGTGGCCTGTGGATGGAAGTTGTTCCTCAGCCGTCAGACGTGGAAACTTTACCATGGCAAAGGACCTTATTTTTTTCCACAAAGCTCTCAAGGTTTTTCCATATAGGAATATTTTATTCAAAACTAACATGAAATAGTTCTTCCTTTGTTTGCCATTCTACGGGTTGGAGGTGGAAAACATCTTTCATTCAACTACAGAGTAGAGCTATACACTAGAGATGGCCCAGTCACTTGGCCTACTTAATTTTGTTATATAAGATCACGCAGGGCAGAAAAGTGAATGCAGTACTCTCAACAAGCTGATGAATACCTCAAACTGAAATATTATTTCAGTGTTGAAAGTTTTGTTCCGTAAATGTCTCCAGTGCGCACCTTTGTGCTTCTGTGTGTTTACTGTATGAGAGGAGTTTTGCGATTGGGGGATTGTATACATGGGTTCACCGTGTTTATAAACACGATGTTGTGAGGAGGGGCAAGACACTGGCAGCCAAC
>NC_085857.1:18934378-18944378 GCF_034702125.1 Engraulis encrasicolus
GGTAGGGTAGGGTAGGGTAGGGTAGTGTAGTGTAGTGTAGTGTACTGTAGTGTAGCGTAGCGAAGTGTAGTGTAGTGTAGTGTAGCGTAGTGTAGCGTAGCGTAGCGTAGCGTAGCGTAGTGTAGGGTAGTGTCAGGGCTGGACTGGAAGAAAAAAAATCAGGTGGGTAATTTTCAGCCAAGACTGAGCCGCCAGGCATTGAGAGAGACAATGAAGCCAGTGACAACGTTTTTAGTATTGCATTACGAGATATTTCGACCTCAAAAGCCAAAATGAATATTTAAATCCGACTCGGAAGAGGGCTGCTGTAGCGGCATGAGGATTGATATCCACTACATTGAGGAGCGAGGCCAAAATCATCAACAGTCCACCGGGGAACAGCCCTGTATGCCTTATGGACAATCCAGCCATGTGTAGTGAGTTCATGTATGACTATACATGTACAGGGGTGAATTTCTCAACTGGTGGGTCGCGACCCAAAAGTGGGTTGCGGAGGGGTCATGGGTGGGTCGCGGAGCCTTGGTGTAAAAAAAACGTAATTCTAAAAAAAAAATCCAACTTTTCCTGCAACAATTTACAACTTTTATTTTGATAGGCTAGTGAACTCTGTGTCATCTGTTGTCATACATACAATCTGAATGTTTATGCGAGATAGATAGCGTGCAACCAGTCATCCGAGTCTTGGTTACATTTTGAGAATTGCATTGAATTGACTTGAACGCTAAAAAAATTGGGTCGCGACCGAATGAGAGTGGAAAATGGTGGGTCCCAAGACTGTTCCAGTTGAGAACCACTGCTATACAGCATTTGTTTTACAGTGTGCCATATCCACATGAACAGAACACTGGCTTTCCTCTGCGCCTGTAAATCTCAGTCCACCGGTCCATACTCGCCAAGGCTTTTTCACTTTAAGGTGTTAACATTTCAAGCCTCCCCCGCCCCCCTCCCCCCCGGCCATCTCTAGGTGCCGGTCTTTAAATCATTTCTATAA
The DNA here is from genome assembly GCF_034702125.1 of Engraulis encrasicolus. Lineage (NCBI taxonomy): Eukaryota > Metazoa > Chordata > Actinopteri > Clupeiformes > Engraulidae > Engraulis > Engraulis encrasicolus. Next base: position 18,935,370 of record NC_085857.1, read on the forward strand.
CTAACAACATATATTCAGTGACATTTCATTTAACGTTCCAAAATCCTCCTTTGGGCGCCCCTGGGAGCTAGTTTCATGTTGGTGTGCTTTAAATCATTTCTATGACCAAAAACAGAGCACTAGCTAAAATAAATAACACTGTGGCACACAGTGAAGGTTTCAAACCCCTGTCTTGATCATCGTTTTGTGCACTTTAAATCATTTGTAAAACGAATAACTAATATGCTTCGTTTTAGAACACTCTAAAATAAATAATACAGTGCAAGATAGGTAAAAGTAAAACCCTCCCTTGGCCATCTTTAAGGGAAGATTTGTTTGCTGACTTTGCCCAAAATAAAATGCATAACTAATAACATACCTTTTGTTTTAGAATAGTCACTTAAATATGACATTCTGTTATAAATAACATTTCAAAGCCTTGTCTTTGTCATCCCTTCCCCCACATCCTCTAATACTCTTTAAAATATAACCCAACCAAACTAAAAGTCAGAAGTTGAAATTTACTGTATTGGCAAAAATGCATTCAGCAGGCATAACACAAGATTGAAATGACTCCAATATGCACTTAAAATTTACCAGAGAACTTTTATGCGGTACATGACATTTGACCTTCCTCCAGCCCCCCTGGCCATTTCTGGGTGACAGTTCACTGCTTGCATGTTGCCAGTCATTTTTATAACTAATAATGTGTCTTCCTCTTTGAATACTACCCTAAAATAAATAATAGTCTGACATGTTAGATTTTACTCTAAAGTCAGTGTTAGTTAAAAAAAAAGAAAATGGCTGCTGTTCAAACTAATTGGTGCCTTTGATGCTGGTTATGGCCTCAGGACAGGTGGAACAATGATTTATCACCAGGTTTCGTTTGGTCATGTCAAACTGAGAAGCAGTGACAGTCGTTTATGGACCTATTTATAAATGGTAAAAACCTTGACTTGTCCGGGCCAATTTTTGAGAACTGAAATTTTGTTGACAGACAGGGTTAACATGTTTGTCTTCCCATTAAGTTGTCACACCAAAATAAATCCCATCCACGACAAAAGCAAAGAAAAAGAATGACAAATATTTCACCGACACACTCAATGAAAACAAAGCCCATCATCATCATCATCATCAATAACAACAACAACAGAGACAGAAAGAAAATATTACTTCACTGATGTACTCGAAGCATGAACCATGAAGATATGATACCAGATGGTGTAAAAAAAAAAACAGGTTGGACAGATGAACAGATCTTGGCCATGTTTCAGGGCATTTTTCTGTTCTTCCATTATTTCTTTTAAGCAAGATGAGAGAACATTTCATTGGCTGACTGCTATTGAGGCGGAACCCTTGCAGGTGCAGAAGAGTCATTGCTTTACCTCATCCCATGTCCTGAGAGACAAGAAAGACAGAAAGAAAGAAAGAAAGAAAGAAAGAAAGAAAGAAAGAAAGAAAGACAGAAAAAAGAAAAAAGAGAGAAAGAGAGTAGGAAGGAAAGCGAGAAAAAGGAAAGCGACAACAGCCAGAGACAAAGACAGAGAGACAGCTGACATGCACAGAGAGGGAGAGAGAGAGAGAGAGAGAGAGAGAGAGAGAGAGAGAGATTGAATGAGAGAGAAAGACAGAGGAAGATTGACAGGAAAATAGACAGTGATACACTATGTGTGCTATAGAGAGAGAGAGAGAGAAAAGAAGAGGCTGTGTTTCTTTGTGTGTTTTTTTATTCACCCTTACTCCTCCTGAGTCCTGCTCCTTCCCATGATCCTTTGGGAGCAGCTCTCCACCTTCATGCCCCGCTGACACACACGCTGACCTGGGACCAGCTCTGGCGGCACTCGAGAGGCCGGAGAGGAAAACCACGGCACGGCCTGTCAGTCCGTCACACGCCCGTGGCAGTCAAACTCGATTACGCTGACGGACGGACACGCTTGTGGCAAGCATACACACACACACACATACACATACACACACACTCACACACACACACACACACTCACACACACACACACACACACACACACACACGCACACACACACGACACGCATGCACACACACACACACACACTGTGCAGGTGTGAACGTGCCAAAACAAAAGCTCATTTGTCGTCATTCTACCGTCCAGCTGAAGAAGGAAAAAAAAGAAAGAAAGAAAAAAACCTGCTTTGACAGCAACCAAGAAAGAAAAAAACACCCACACGCTCACAACCGCTTACAGACTTAGAAAGTGAGCTCTTCCAGGTCGGTACCCTGTTCCTGGTTGTAATGCACACTAACCTACACAGGGCCTCTCTCTCTCTAGTGTTACAAGCGTGAAAGCCCATTGGGAAACTCTAACTCCCATTGTCATTTTGACACAGCACTCCACAGCACACAAGTGAACACTGCACACAACGAAATTGCATTCATGCCTCACCCGTGCAAGGGGGCAGCCCTCAGTGGCGCCCCATGGGGAGCAGTGCGGTGGGACGGTACCATGCTCAGGGTACCTCAGTCATGGAGGAGGATGGGGGAGAGCACTGGTTGATTACTCCCCCCACCAACCTGGCGGGTCGGGAGTCGAACCGGCAACCTCTGGGATGCAAGTCTGACGCCCTAACCCAGGGGTCAGGAACCTATGGCTCTAGAGCCACATGTGGCTCTTTTGGGAACTGTATATGGCTCTTATTTATCTGGGGTTGCCAACCATACCTTGAAATACGGAATGGTCCTATATTTTTAAATAAAAGTTCAGGTTCCATATTGAATTGAAACGGGACATAGGACATTAAAATGTGTTAAAATGCAGGAAATGACATCTTAGAAATACATTTTTTTGGGGGGGACGGGACGGGACGAGTCCCAGACCCTCACCATAATGATGTGACAGTTGGCAACCCTCTACTTACATGTTATCAATTAAATTAATATCTTGACAATACACTCTAAGATTGTTGGGCTTAATTGAAATACATGCTTTTAATTGTATTTAGTGTTTTTAAAATGTTATGGCTCTCGTGAAATGTTCTTTTTAAAAATTTGGCGTTTATGGCTCTCTCCACCAAAAAGGTTCCTGACCCCTGCCCTAACCGCTCACCCATGACTGCCCTTACTGATTTAGAAAGTGAGTCTGTATTTCGCCATTTTGCCATGATCGTAATATGCAATAATTGCACCTAAAAAAAGCTCCTATCCCAGTGTTACAGATCTAAAAAGTGAGCACTTCCTGACCAGCCTTTGGCTTTGGTTGTAGTGTGCACTAACAAGACCTTCAAATGTCTCTCTCCCAATGTTACTAATTTACAAATGGAGTATTTCCACGTCAGGATTTCAGCGATTGCAATGTGCACCATCTAGACCTAAAAAAGGCCCTCTCTCCCAGTGTTGCCGATCTAAAAAGTGACAACATCGGTCGGTTATTTTGCACGGTTGCAATGTGCAAATATACACTTACAAAGTCATACTTCCAGATCAGTATTTTTCTGTGATCGTAATATGCACTTACGATGGCGTATAATTATGAGATAACCTGGTGACATTTTTATTATTGAGTGAATGCAATACACCGCCGTACTTACTAGACCAAACAATGCTTTTCCAGTGACATATTTGCTAACTAGACCTAATCAATTAAGCTCAGAAAGCTGACCCCCCCCCCATTCTCTCTCTCGCCCTATCTCTCTCTCTCTCTCTCTCTCTCTCTCTCTCTCTCTCTCTCTCTCTCTCTCTCTCTCTGTGCACTGTTGGCTTTGATATTGGAGGTGTGTCCTGGCAGGTCAGGGCACCCCTGCTCTGCTCCTGGGGGCCCACCCCACCTGTCTGCTGGGCTGAGGGAGGCAGTAAAGCCAGTAAAGCCCTCATTAGGGGCCAACACACCAAAGGAGAGAGCCCTTTGTGGAGGTCGCACAGGGACTTTTGGCTTGCTTGGAGGTGAGGGTGTGGTGCGGTGGGGAAGGAGGAGGTGGAGCTCGAGCGCAGCCTTGGTCTTGGGGGTTGGCATGGGGATTGCTGGGGCGGTTAAAAGTTTATTTCTCACATTAATGCGGCTCAATCATAAATTCGATCTTCGTCACAAATATTTACACGGAGAGGTTCCAGCTAATTGTCCAAGTCACAATGATAAATACTTTGTTTGAAATTGATGATGATGATAGTAATTATTCATGGAAAAAACTTTGGCATTTGTGAATGCTCAGCACACATTCTGGAAATAAACTAATAAAAATGACACGCTGGACTTGTAGCCGAACTTGCGTTCCAGCAGTGGAATGTTGTAATATTCACTGAAAAAAACTACCATAGTACTACACCACTATGATGAGTCTTAAAGGGACACTGTGCAAGATTTTTACTTGTTTATTTCCAGAACTCATGCTACCCATTCTCTAATGTTACCCTTTTCAGGAATACTTACCACCATCATCAAATTCTAAGTATTCATTATGACTGGAAAAATTGCACTTTTCATGCATGAAAAGGGGGATCTTCTCCATGGTCCGCCATTTTGAATTTCAAGAAACATACATTTTTAGCTACAAAAATGACTGTACTTGGGCCATACTAGAAAACATTAGTTTATTACTCAGTAAACTTTGACAATAGGCAGCCCACTTTCAATGAGCAGCATAGTTGTAGTACCCTTTTTGACCATTTCCTGCACAGTGTACCTTTAAGTTTAAGTTACATTTCGACTTGGTCATTGCGATTCTGGTAACTAATTTAAACAGGGGGCTGTGTCTACTGAGTTAAGGTTGGGGGTGGGAATAGGGATTTGCTGATCGTCGGTAGGGTGATGGGTGCAGGGTGTTGCCCTAAACGGCCAACACTTCGGGGCCTGCGACAGAGATCAGAGTTAAGAGGAAGTGGGCAGTGGTGGTGGTGTTTGAAGTCCTGGGGGGAGGAAGCAATGGCCGATGGAGGGGAATTTGGGTGAGGGAGGCGAGGTTGGAGAACAGATGTGTGGAATGGGTGTATATTTATGTGCCTTCGCGTGGCTGCACTTTGCTGCAAGAAATTGTTTTTACACATGCTTAAAAAAGTGCACTGGAACAAAAAAAGTGGAGAGATGTCAGAATAATGTTTTCATTAGCCATGAAAGAACAACAGATTTTTTTTGGACTTAGTCCATTTTTTTGTGTAGTTTTGGCATCTCATTCAGGTTTTCCCTTCAAAGTGTTTGCCAGAATCATTGTTACCATACACATCACACTTCCTGACAAAGGCTTCATGCAGAAACGCGTCGAAGTATTTTAATCATGCTATGCCCAACAAAATAAAGGCATTTTAATTACAAAGAAGATGAGTGCCTTGGTATTTCTAAAACTTTTTTGAAATCATTGTTACCATATTTGTTGCCAGTGTTTTATGGTTCTCTGGTCAAAAGTCGTCATGACTCAACTCATATGCTTCCTTTTCTCTGAATTTGTGCAGTATGAGCCACTTATTTTCCCCCCTCCATGCACACAGGGAAGCCGACAGGGGGATTGGGGGGGGGCAGTTACATTACATTGTACTTAGCTGATGCTTTCATCCAAAGCGACATACAGTTAGAAGACACTAAAGGGCTTAAAGCACTCAGGAGACTTTACAGGGTATTATTACTCAGGTGCTCATCTGTACCGAGTGAGGTGTAGGTCCAAAAAAGGAAGGAAAAAGCAGAGGCACTCTGAGATTTGAGAAAAATATAAAAAAAGCCTTTAATTTAACATGGCAAAATCAGTTTAAAAGCACATGGGCGACATACAGTTATTTTTAAGTACAGGGTATTGGTTAAGCGAAAGCCCACCTGGGAAACTCCAACTCCCAAGTCATTGTGACACAGCACTCCACAACAAACAAGTGTTCACTGCACACAACAAAATTGCATGTATGCCTCATCCGTGCAAAGGGGCAGCCCTCAGTGGCGCCCCATGGGGAGCAGTGCGGCGGGAAAGTACCTTGCTCAGGGTACCTCAGACATGGAGGAGGATGGAGGAGAGCACTGGTTAATTACTCCCCCCACCAACCTGGCAGGTCGGGAGTCGAACCAGCAACCTTTGGGCCACAAGTCTGACTCCTTAACCACTTACTCATGACTGCCTTATAACAGTGTGAGGTTAGGTGCCTTATTCAAGGGGGCATTTCAGCCATAAAGTGAAGTATTTGTGGGGATTTGATAGCCTAGAAATCTAGACGCCCCTTTTGGCGCGGCCAGGCTAGGGATTTGAACCTGCAACCCTCTGGTTTAAAGCCCACCTCCTTATCCATTAGGCCATGTCTGCCCCAGGCCCAGGGAAAGAGGGGGCCAAGAACCAGCATAGGGGCCAGGAACCCCCGGCCTCACCACTTGGGGGGGGGGCCCTGCCAGTGTCTTTCGATTGCCAAACATCTTGTAGGGGCCCCATTCTACGATATTTTGTGGGCCCAATGCCTCTGACACATCTCCCACCCCCCCTGTCCCAATACCTTCCGCCCCTGGTCAGTGGCCTTGCTTGCACATACTGTACCATGCGACTTTTATGAGCTTTCCAATGTTTTCCAATCGTGCTGAACCCTGCAAGGATCGAGGAAAAAAAAACCAATAAGTACATTTAAATAATAAAGAAATAAACACTATTGCTGCACACAGCACATTAAATACTGACACAGGAAAATTTCTTCATATGCACAAGTCATGCAATTTCATTTTCCTTGTATGACTTGTGCATATGAAGAAAGTGACAATAAAAGCTGACTTGAAGTACTGCCACAGGAAACTGTAAGAAGCATACATGAATGGTCGACATGCTGGATTGATTTTGACTTGACACATGCAACCATTCACATCTCCAGGAGTTTCAACACTGCTCAGTTCTATGTAATGGAATGTAATAAATACTGAGTGTTTCAGCTTCCTCCCTCCCCTGCCTCCCTCTTATCTCTAACTAAAAGAGCTAAAGTGAACTGTGAGGTGTGTACTCTGTGAGGTGTGTACTCTGTGTGTGTGTGTGCGTGTGCGTGTGCGTGCGTGTTTGCGGGTGCGGGTGCGTGTGCGTGTGCGTGTGCGTGTTTTGTGCACTCGTGCATGTGTGTGCGCGTGCACGTGTGTGTGAGCATGTCCACATATGAGAGTGTGTGTGTATGTACTGGCGTGAAAGCTATACCTCTGTGCTAGAAGCAGGGAAGGTTGCGGTGGTGATCAGCAAATGCCAAAAGCTACAAGAGGCTGGCAAACGCTTTGCAAGTCCTACGCCTGCTGCCAAGCCCTGTGTAGCACATAATGGAAAACATGCCTCGCGCCCTCAGTGGTCCGAGCAGGAGGGTAAAAAGAAACACACTCAAGAAGAAGAAGAAAAAAAAGTACTTTTTGTTCTGATTGGCTGATAGGAGCAGGCTGAGGAGTAACCTGATGCAGGAGGAAGAGGAGGAGGAAGAAGATGAGAGGGATCATTGGGCAGTCATGAGCAAGCGAAGTGGCCAGGAGTACGCTGATGCCGAAAGAAAAGGAGGCAGAAGAGGAGGAGAGTGAGGCTGAGGATGAGGATGATGAAGAAGAGGAGGAGGGGGAGGAGGAGGAGGAGGAAGAGGAAGATGATAGGGATCATTGGGCAGTCATTGGCAAATGGTGTGGCCAGGAGTACGCAGATGCCAAAAGAGGAGGCAGAGGAGGAGACTGAGGATGAGGATGAAGAGGAGGAGGAGGAGGAGGAGGAGGAAGATTAGAGGGATCATTGGGAAGTTATGGGCAAGCGATGTGGCCAGGAGTACGCTGATGCCGAAAGAAAAGGAAGAAGAGGAGGAGAGTGAGGATGAGGATGAAGAGGAGGATGAAGAGGAGGAGGAGGAGGAGGAGGAAGATTAGAGGGATCATTGGGAAGTTATGGGCAAGCGATGTGGCCAGGAGTACGCTGATGCCGAAAGAAAAGGAAGAAGAGGAGGAGACTGAGGATGAGGATGAAGAGGAGGAGGAGGAGGAGGAGAAGGAGGAGGAAGATTAGAGGGATCATTGGGCAGTCACGGGCAAGCGAAGTGGCCAGGAGTACGCTGATGCCGAAAGAAAAGGAAGAAGAGGAGGAGACTGAGGATGAGGATGAGGATGATGAGAAGGATGCAAAGAGGGAAAATGATGAGGAGACGGAGAGAATGAGGAGTAGGAAGAAGATGTTGGGGAGGAGGAGGGGAAGGAGGTGTAGGCCTATGCTGGTGCAGAAAAAGGAGGACAAGAGAGACGAGGAAGGTGATAAGGAGGAGGAGGAGGTGGAGGAGGAGGAGGAGGAGGAGATGTAGATGATGCATCCATCAGAGGAGAGGATGAGGAAGTTGAGGAGTGTGTTGAGGAGGATGGTTATGCTGATGCTGAAAGAGGAGGAGGTGGAGCAGGAAGAGGACAAAATGATGAGAAGGAGCAGAAGTTGCATCTATCAGAGAAGAGGATGAGGAAGATGTGGGGAAGGAAGAGCGGTGAAGATAGGGATGATGATTATGTCGATGTAGAAAGAGGAGAAGGATGGAGAGGAGGAACAAGAAGATGATGAGGAAGAAGAAGATGAGGAGGATGGGTGACCACGGGCAAGCGGTTCGATTCTTCACAACAGGAGGTGGATTATAGGTGAGGAAGGAGGATGAGGAAGAGAAGTTGCACCCATCAGTCTCCACTCTTCTGAAACACACACCTGACAGCGAAGGAGGATGGTAAAGATATAGGTCTAGTCAGGGTTCGATTTGTTGAAGAACCAGAAGGGGGGAGATGTTTCAGATTTTAAGCATTATCAATGGAGTTACATACCGCCGCTATTAAAGTCATGTAGAAAAAGTGGTAATATCAAAACCAGAAGGGGGGACAATCCCTCCCACCCCCCCCTACAAATCGCACCCTAGTAGAAGAGATACATGAGGAGGAGGGTGATGCGAATGGTGAGAGAGGAAAGTGAATGGCCAGGAGAAGGCAGAGTATCCATCAGCTCTCAGTCGCCTCTTCTGAAGCACATACCTGTGTGGTGGCACGTACTCAAAGTCTCAAACCCTGGGAGACAGAGATTATGGTTGCGGGGGATGATCAGAAAGCCTGCTGGGTAGGAGGAGGAGGAGGA
>NC_085857.1:18949378-18974378 GCF_034702125.1 Engraulis encrasicolus
CGGGAACTCCTCTCACTTTGTCAGGAAGCAAACAAGCAGTATCAAACCAAGGGAGGCGGGTCAACCATGCTGTTTGGGAAATGTTGATTGTTATGCTCTTGGTCAGACCTTGAAGTCTCGAAGACATTTGAAAGTCGATGAAAGTTAGGCTACCTTGTTACAGCTGTCGCAAGACGTTAACCCACTTTTTCCTTTGAGGAAGGGTTTCTTGATTGGAGTGCCACCAGTCAAATGCCTTCAAACGGAGCATTAAAGGTAGAGTAGGAGATCTTTGAAAAACGGTTCCTGTGAGCTATATTTTTGAAAATACACAGCCCGCCTCTCCCTTCAGCCCTCCCCTCAAAGCCACGCCTTCAAAACACATGAACGCGCATGCAGTCTGTCAAGTGTTCGGATTATCCCGGGAACCCACGAGAGCTCAGCTCACGAGGCGGGGCTAGAACTAGAAGCCACGTCAAATCGATTAGCCAAGCTAACTTCCAGCCATGGCACTGTCTCCGGCTACGGTAAGAATGTTCAACATCACAATAAACGCACAGGCCGTCATGGTTGCCATTTCAAGAAATATTGATGACAGTAGATGTATACTAGATTAGTTATTGAACTTGACTTGATACATGTTACTTATCTCATTCTAACTTCCTAACACTGATGACAGATGCTATACCGTCATCCCTAGACAGTAGCCAGCTACAGTAGGCCTACTGACACATGGATTTATTTTGACAGATGTATTGTGTACAGAATATACATTTTACTATTGTATTTATATATACCCGACACCACAATCCGTAGTACTCAAAGTAACGTCCCTGTGCACAACCACTTGTCCAGGTGCTGGTGATGTGCAGTAAGAGTAATCCAAGTAAATGAAGGATGAATCACCGCACACTGGTATCTTTGCTGGTAGTTTATTTGGTGAACAACGCGTTTCGCTACTGCTTCATCAGGTTCACTCCTGATGAAGCAGTAGCGAAACGCGTTGTTCACCAAATAAACTACCAGCAAAGATACCAGTGTGCGGTGATTCATCCTTCATTTACTTGGACCACAATCCGTAGTGTTTTAGGCAAGGACGTCAGTTATGTACGAATCTTACGGGGATATTTCACTTGGGTTGCCGCACGCGCAGACACAGGAACAGAGGGAGTAAAGGAAAACAACCGAACTGATCAACGCTAATTAAATTGTTTTGGCTGACGATATTTTCATATGCTTTAGACCTTCCACGACCACGACGAGAGCTCCAGCTTTCCTGGCCCATCACAATCATAACGACCTAACAGCCCAGTAGGACCGATGACCAGAGATGGAGGAGGAGGAAGATAGACGCAGCAGAGGTCGGGGATATTGATTAGGAAGACTCCAACAGAATTGACGCCCGGATGTACATTCATCCCACAATAACATATGTCCTGCTGTATTCCTCCAGATGTGTAAGTATTGTATGGATGTTATCACAACAGATGTACTCTATATCGCAACACGAGTAGGCTGCACGAGTACACCTGTTGTGATAACACCCATTACAATATTTCTACTCCTATGAGTACTAGTGATATGACATGGTTGTAGGTACACAACACCAGTGGTAGTTCAAGTACATCCATAAAAGCCCTTCTACTTCATACATCTGTGTGCCCCTGGCACAACACCAGTTTGTAAGAAATTGACTGCAAAACGTTGTATGCATACAATTGGCACATCTTTATTTATATACACAATAATGATTGCTTATGTCCATATCGGTCTTATTGTCAATAGTTTTTTAGTCCCCATCATCAAATAGAAAATGCATTACATAAAACGTATTTATTGCTTTGCAGGCCTTGATTCAATCATTGAATTTGAAGCAATCCCATCGGTTACTGCAGCGTGCCCTGATCCGTGACCCCAGTTTGATGTTCGACCTGGCACATGACATCTGGTCCTCAGCCACAGCCCAGTAGCACAACCAACCTGGCGCCTCTGCGCAATCTGTAAGGAGATGCCCATGAACATTGAAAGGAAATGCTGTGGTGTTCTCAGTTTTGATGGAAGACTTTGGGCTGATGTAGGACTAGGTGAGAGAAACGGACTCTTCAGGCATGCAGCCTACAGACAGTATGGGGCACTTGAACAGGGTTGACGTTGTAATACACAGTACAATACCCAGGATTAGCCAGGGTTACCCTGCTCCACTATAAAAGGTAATATAAATATAAAAGGTTTATACAGAGTACGGTATAAAACACACAAACCGGCAGTGTGCAGAGTTTATTTTTCATTATCTGTAGGAGCATTAATCTGTACATTTATACATCTCACCTTTTTTGTTTGGAACCATGTTTGTCTTGTTACCTTTGTTTTTTTTAATACATAGAAAATAAATGCAACCTGTCAAATAATCTTCTGATTGTAGTCTTGTGGAATATATAAATTATGTAACCATGCATTTTCAGTCAGAGAATGAATTAAAAAAAAGCCACACAGTCAAATTGTATCCCACCAATATTTACTGTCATTGAAATGTATGGACAATTTAAACAATGTATTACACATGACACTAGTAGATACATTACTTTATACTATATTTACAGTTGTCAGTACCACACAAAACTCGGGGTAAGTGCAGCAACTGTGAAGGGCCTAGTCTGAGGTTGGAGGCGTCTGTGCTGTAAAAAGATAAACAGAATTAGAAATCACATATCTGACAGTAGCTCCAGTGACATTTTAAATGTAAGTAACCTGGGTTGTTGGGGCAGGGACACCAAAAATAACTCCTTTATCTGGGCTCACCTGGTTGTGAGTGTCTGGCCGTCAGCCATCCCTCTTGGGGCAGAAAGTCTTCTGCACAGGACGGTGCCCTGAAGGTTGACGTTCACAGTATGCAGCCTTCATGTCCTGGAACTTTTATTGTGCAATTTTCCATATCTGAAACAAGCAATGTGTTATACTATATTAGGGCTTCATTACATCAAATTACACAGCAGGGTTTTACAGGGTGTTGGCTACAGTCCCAGGAGCAAAGTGGAGTTGTGTGCCTTGCTCAAGTGCACTTCAGCTGTGGATGGAGATGTAGGTAGGGAGAGGTAAGGATGGGATTTTAACCTGCTTCTCTCTGTGATCTTAGGACCACCTCTCACCATCAGGTGATGGCTGCTACCTCAAATTTCACTCATGGCCCAAGTTATGATCTGTAATCAGCATTGCATTTACATTTATTTTTGTAAGGTAAATGCATTCAGCACCATGGGGGGCTGTGAAGACCTTTGAGTATATTTGCAGAACTACATACTGAATTGAGCCATCCGCCTTTCTCTTGGTTGGTGTGTTGAGATGGTGACTGCAGTCCAGGCTTCTTGGATCGGAGAAGAGCTGTAGCTTTTACTGGCATAAGTATGTGGTTGTGGAAGGACCCTGTCTGCGGTTGACCAGAGGGAAAAAAGAGCACAAATTGCATATATTAGCACAGAGCCCATGCTAAGACCATAGACAGATAAATCATCTGGCACAATCTGCATGCAACCAACAGAACCTAGAAAGAGACAGATTAGCAGCAATACACAAAGGGGACAAGTACACAAAAAACATGCAAAGTGTTCTGATAAGGTGCATGGAGGTAGTCTGTGTTGATTCCAGCAACCTCAAAGACTGAAAAGTGTCCCAGTGTATTGAATTGAAACCTATAGCGCGTGTGCGCGCACACATAGGAATATGATAATTTAGTGTATCAATTACAACTACAGGATCTGTTCATATGCTTTTGTCAGATAGAACCATTGTTTCTCAAAGGCAGATAATTCCAAAAGGGATAGTAGTATCTGCAACTGGACGAAACTACACCCACAAACATGAAAAACATTTTAACAACTCAAAGGCAGCCTTGATGTGAGAGTGAACCTGATGAAGCAATAGCGAAACACATTGTTCAGCAAATAAACTACCAGTGTGTGGTGATTCATCCTTCATTTACTTGGCAGCCTTGATATGTTGTGATACAGGAGCAAGGAACAGCTATGGAAAACACCACAACATTGGAATGGACAAAGCAGAACATTTCTATATAACCATGGTAAAAACAAATAATGTACCGGCATCTCCATGTGATCATTCAGTGTAGCCATCACAATAAAGATCTGCTGTGTAGCCGTCATGGTCATTAGGTGGTATTTATCAAATGCAAAACTACTGTCTTCTCAAAAACGACATCAGCGAGTTAACAACATTAGTTCTACACCCACAATCATGTTACATTTGAAAACCCAAAGGCAATCTATTTTGCAATGCTGGAGCGGCGAACAGGTTGTGCTTGTGCTTGCTATTACCATCGTCATACAACAGAGACGTACATACCCAAAGCAAAACATGCAAACGATATATTTTTGTAAACCACTAGAAAGACATGGGCTTTGCTGGTCAAAGTAATGTGTGTGTAAACATGGTAGGTTACTTACTTATTACGGGGTGAATCCGTATTTAGTTACTGAACGCGGGTGGAGAAGGGGAATTGAGAACAGGTGCTTCCATCCTCCCAGCTGGTTTGTCGCTCGTTCGCACAACTAGATTCTAGTAGCAAAACACACAAGAGTAACCGTCTGAGTTACACAGAGCAATTCTGAAAACGTGTTTATGCGCACAGAATAAATGCCACAGGGGGAAAAAAACACCAAAAATAACGCGATTAAGGTAGCAGCTATGTTAAGCAAGGTAGCAGCTAGATATGTTGGAACTTGAGCTAATCCTCTGACCCCTCTCAATGGATAGGCCTACTTGCTTAAAAAAAAGACACCACTGTGTCCTAAACCAATTCACAAAATATTATACAGACAAATATATTACCTCACCTCTCGATTAGAATGTGGTCACCAAAGCCTATGTTTGAAGCCGCTGCCGTAGCCGACATCTGTGTCCAAGAGTGTCAGGTCCCATTTCCAATTGTCAGCCCGTGTTGGAATCTGGTCTTGCGAGTCCAATGACTATAATCCAAGGGACTATGTTATCCTGACATGGTTAGTCCAGTGTAACAAAAGCCAAAGTTCTTCCTGTAGCTCTGCAAAAGCCAGCAAAGTTTCCAAGTAGCTCAGCCTGCTGCTAACTCTCGTTACCTTGCTAGCCGAGTGATGATGAGCCTCGTCGCGTGTGCATGAATGATGGGGGCGGGGTCGGTCAAGTTCACGAGTCGGTGAACGCGCAGGGAGGAGGGGTGAGTGCTGGTGGTTGATGGACGTGTCAGAAACCAATAGAAGTGATGATGAGTATTACTTCTATTGGTTGCCGTTGTCTTCTGACTACGCCCCTACGTTGGACCAAAAGATTTCGTTTTTTTTCCAAACATTCTATTTTAATGGGTGCTATGGCGTCATGAGGGGTTTTTCAGATGATATGGTAAAACATGTTCCAGAAAAACATCTCCTACCCCACCTTTAAGGGGTAAGGCTTGAAAGGCAACCCCTACGACACCCCTTCAACAAGACCAAGAGACAGTCCTGATACAAAGAGCTAACTGCAGCCGACTTTTTCCCGCTGACTACATCAACGTGGGGCTCAACGTGTCCCGGCTGATGGCGGACTCAACACTTGACTTACTCACTACTTGACTCATCCAACTTCCCATTGTTTGCAGAGAGGATAGGTGTAGTCCTCCAATGCTTAACCCCTGTGCCCAATGCAGTGGGGCTGGGGTCATTCGTCATCTCCACGATCCTGCAGATGACCCCTTTTTCATTCGAGGGGCCAGTTTAAATTCCTCCAAGTTCCGTAAAAGTCCTCCAAGGGCCATATAGACTAGGATTTCCCTCTGCATTTTACACCTGCATTGAAGGCAGCCAACAGACCCCACCTTCTTTAGGTAAGCTGAATGTAATTGTATTGCAAATGTAATTTGTCATATTTCATGTGAAGCTGCATAACATTAAAATTATATCAGGGGCCGGATAAAACAGCCTCAAGGGCTGTAAATGCCCCTCAAGACATTAATTCCCCACCTCTGCCGTTAAGGGTTCAATGGGTGGTTAGTATGCGGGTCGAGCCCCATGGACATACTATAATGTGTACATGGCCGTTGCAAGGAACACACAAAGAGTTAATGTCTAATTTATTTTTTTTATTACAAAACACACACAGGTTAATGCCGTCATTCAATTGTGGCTTTGAACACATGTTGGCAAGAGTAGATGTTCTACAATAACATTTTCTTTTCAGCATTCTATTTAGAATTAAAAAAAAACGAAAAATCTGATCAACCAACTGTCGGCGAGACAGCATAAACACACTGTTATCAAGACAAGATAAGAGACTGGACTTTGAACTTTAATCAACCACAGATACTTTTTAAAGTTTGTTTGGGTTGCGTTGACGGATTTCACAAAGTGAAGAAAAAAACTTCTATGGTCTGCAGCCAGGGCCATTGATAGCTTTTGCTGGGCCGGGAAAATGTTAACATTACATTCAATGTAATGTGCCCATTCTGGGCCCCCCTCACCCTGGTCCCTGGACAACTGACCCCAACTGAGAGCTGTCGACTTCCCTGTCTGTACCTGGCAATGACTTGTAGTCTATTGGACAATATAACAAGGGCTGACCCCTTTTCTACACCACCCCCTGTCTGATATTGAAAAAAAAAACATATTTTCTGTCTTGCTGGTTGCATCTGGTTGCATTACCGCAGTGACATATATCAGGCTGCTTCACCCAAAACCTTTTTTCCCCAGAAACTAGACTTACAGCTTTAACCAGGCTCACGGTTACTTTTTTAAGTGTTACGGAGGGATATTGTAGTTGCATGTAGACTAGACAGCACACTACCACATCCACACCACATGGGGGCACCGGCTACCTTTTGAGGCTCTGTGCTTTTAAGAACTGTGGAAGCCATTTTGAAGGTAAGGTGGGAGAACACCGGGGAGTTGGTGGCTGGTGAACTGGTGAGCAAGCTGCTCGCATGCTGGAGCTTGTTTGGCCAGCATTGGAGGGACCTTGCTCACAGAGCTCACATGTATATGGACCCTTACCGCACTTGGGCCTTTATGGATACTATGGACCTGTGTATCTTATGGAATATCGTGGGGTTTCCCTCACAACGATGAACGCTGAAGGAGAGCCAGCTGGAGAACGGCTCTGGAGATTGAGCTGGCCGTCAATGAAGACATGAGTTTGCGTTTGCCCGGGGCTCAGAGAAGGTATGCTTGGTTGCCTTTTCACCACCTCCATGCAGTTATTATCTTACATACTGACTTACACGTTTTAATGCACACCTAATGTTAGGAGAGTTAACAGGGAGAGAGTTAACCTCGTAATATAAGCCTTCTTTGGATTGCACTGACTGAGTTAACAAAGCAACAAACGATTTTCCTCTTGTTTTTCGTTTTAGAGTACAGACCAAAGGAAAAGTAAACAGGCACAATGGGCACAACGGACTCTCGGGTCGCCGGGCAGATGGAGCTGGCTTTAGCCAACTTCCTCAACAACGTCCTCCCGTCACAGTACTTTGACGTGGCCATTGACGAGTCCCTGCTTCGGTACTCTGGGACCAACTCTACGGATAGCCTGATGGAGTACTATGGAGACCTACAGCTGGAGGTGAAGGGCCTTGAAGGTCCATTTTACAACACACTGGCTAAGTCCCTCAGGGGGTCCAGCGAGGTGGCAAACGCAGCAGGTCTGGGTGCATTGGTAATCGCCATGATCCTGCAGGTTGTCTTCGCTGCTGTAAAGGTCTTGCCGGGCAGCAACGTGGCGAGCCCGATGGACATATCGCCGTGCGTGCTTGCTGATGAGAAGACCTCTGGTGTCCTGGACCCGATTCAGGAGTACCTGAAACGTCAAAAAAGGTTTTTCGATGACGACCGCCAACTGCTCTTGGACTCAGAGTGGTTTGAAAGGCAGCTCAGCTTGCAGCTAACAGTATTGCGCAACTCCATGCTCGTGCATAAACAGATGAGTTCCTGCGCGGTGAAGCACTGGGTGAATGGCGCGGCCTTCCACACACAGAGGGTGCGTTTTAATATGCGACCTTGCCTCCTCCACTTGCCTCCTCCACTTGCTTCTCGTCATGATGACATCACTGACAACAGCATTATATTTCAATATCTTACAAAAGCTCAATTGTAAAGCCTTTTTCTCATTTGCAATTGGGATGGTGAATGAAAAATAGTCCCTCAAAAGTTGTTGTCGCGAGGCTGACAGCTGGGAAACTTTATCGTTTTCTCCACGGAGGAGGGGCCAGGAGGCGGGACGAGGAGACAAGCACAAGTGGAGGAGGCAAGGTCACATTTTGGGATGCACCCAGATGCTCCTCCATACTGCCAGGCTCAGGAAAAAAATTGGACCGGGGACTGACGGCTTTGAGAATGCCAAAATAGCTGCGGGCAATGCAGCAGACAGCTATCACCGGGACATGGTAGAAATACTAAAGCAATACAGGGAGTACATGAAGCCAACTTTCGCATCAGATTTATACCAGCACTGCCTTCATTTTGGCTACTGTCCTGGATTCTGTGCTTTCAGTACTGATAAACGAAACGTTCTTAAGCCTAAACATCGTTTTACTACGGTAGATGAACTTTTGAACTATATTGCTTCACACCATCAGAAATTTAAAGAAGTTCAAAACTACTTTTCCAACCTGCAGACGAATCTTAATGTTTTGGCCAACCAAGAAGGAGTCTTCAAAGCAGTTTAGATAACTTGTCACAATGTGTATCGTATAATGTACTGTAGTACTCGGCCTTGAGGAGTTAAAATCCAAATTACGTATAGCTGACATATAGCATGGTATTTGCTATGATCCTTTGTAGAAGCAATGTAATAAAATTGGTGAAAACTTTTCTGATTCTCTTTGTGTTGTGCCATAGCTTCAATGACAAATGAGCAAATTCACAGTGCAAACACTCTAGTCCAATGTTCAGTCTGGCTGATTTCAGCCTTTTTTCCCTAGATAATGTTGGGCCTACCATACATACGTAGATCTGTTAAAAAAAAAAAAAAAACAAAAAAAAACGTAGTAGCATAGCACATGGAGCGTATACAACAGTATTTAACCGCTTCATTGAAACAAATGACTCCTGAAACAAACCATACCGCGATACTGGAGCAGTTCTGCTCACACGGCCAACAGGCTTTTGGGTAAACATCCTGATGTTTTTTTCCCCCTCATGACAGGGGGTGCAGTGTATGGCTTTGAGTAATCATATTGTGTTTGGAGAAACGACAAGGTGGTCCATGCATGTCAGAAATGCTGTCATGAGAGAGGTGGGGGTGGGCAGAGGTACAGAGTACACAATGGTTAATGTGTAAAACTTCAGTTTTATACACGTTATTTCACACCAAAGCCCATTCGTGTTTACTTGTATTCATGTATGTACATATAACAGACTGTAGGTCTTCATGCCTAGTTGTGTAGAAACAAATATTCCGTTTGTGTGTGCGTGCGTGTGTGTGTGTGTGTGTGTGTGTGTGTGTGTGTGTGTGTGTGTGTGTGTGTGTGTGTGCGTGTGCGTGTGCGTGTGTGTGTGTGTGTGTGTGTGCGTGTGTGCGTGTGTGTGCGCATGAGTATTATCTACTTTCACATTGTTAACAATGACTACATCATCGACATATTGTCTATGATGAATGTCTGAAGAGAAAGACATAGAGAGAAAAGGGAGTTAAAGTCAAGCGTACATACCTGGAGCCGCCCCTAGACATAAGCAGAGTACGCAGAGTGCTTAGGGCACCAACCAGTGCTTGGGGCACCAACCACTTTGCCCCCCATATTGAGGCCTCTTAAACAGTGGTGTAGTCTACGTAGAACGGGGATATACAGAGTAAACCCACTTCTAAATTTCAGGGATATCAGTATACCCACTTAAAATTGATTGATCCATTGTTTTGAATAGCACAAATATATACAGTATACCCACTTCAAATATGCTCAAATATACAGTATACCCACCATAAAAAGTAGACTACACCACTGCTCTCAAATTGAGATTGACTAAAAAACTTCATGAAAAAATATTGAATTACATTACAAAACATATATTTATTAGTTAATAGATTATTATTATTATTATTATTATTATTATTATTATTATTATTATTATTTAATTATGAGGGGGGCCTCCTGACCAGTTTTGCTTAGGGTCTCCAAAACCTAATCAGTGGCCCTGTGCCTGCCTGGAGTGCAACCAGGCGGACTTGGAAAAACACAACTGGAATGACAGGACATTGCCACAACCTGCCTGCCGACCGAGTGTTTGCCTGCTTGTCGGTTTTGCCGCGAGAAGACAAAAACAGATTTAATGAAGCTTAAGACATCAAGATGGAAGAGAAGACGTTCGAGACACAGTAATTCCAGAGCAAAGACCACACACAATTTTTCGGTATGCGCACACAGACACAATGGAGTGGCTACGGCTGAAAGGCTCGTGCCAGAGATTCTTTAAGTATAGAGATATGCCAACATAATAGGTTTCTATGGGCACCTAATGTGACCAGGTTCCGGTCTACCTAAAGGGGCGTGTCATAATGCTCCTAGCATTGAATAGAACAGTCCTCAGGTCTGCCTAGGTCTGCCCAATAATAGAACCAGGAAACAATGGGCCAATGGAACCTCTCTCTCTCTACTCTCTCTGCTCGTGCCGTGCAGAGGGCTGTCCTGTTGCCAAAGAAGTGTCATAATCCTTTTTGCAAAGCATGCAAAAGCAGGCAGGGAGCCTACCAATCCTGCGGTGGAAAACATCCCAGAGGTACATATGGAACATATGCAGGGGATGAACTTTTTAAAGTAAAATATTATTCTCTTCCATCAAACCATCTGTAATCCATCTATCAATTCATCCATCCCTCCATCAGTCCGTCCGACTGACCACTAATCATTCGTCTGTCATTTGGTGATAACTGAGGGATAACTAATAGCACTGTTGCATGCTTGGATGAAATTAATGTAGCATGCTTAGATTATTTCATGAGAGCAAAGTGTTACATTTGAAAGAAAGAAAGAAAGAAAAATAAGACAGAAAGAAGGAGAGAAAGAATGAAAGAAAGAATGAATGAAAGAAAGGATTTTAACCTCCATCCGTCTAACCACTAATCACTCATCTATCTATCCATGCATCTGACCATAACTGAGTCGGTAAATTGTGTAATCTAATTTGAAATAAATTAGAGATGCACCGGATCCTGATTTTTAGGATCCTGCCGGATACCGGATCCACTGCTTAAGATCCTGCCGGATCCGGAACCGGATACCGGATCCTACGAAAGGGTTGAAACACACAGCCTACTCACACACGTGGGCCGTTGGCTTAAACTATTTTGACTGAAAAGCCTCGGCTACCGGATCCTGGATCCTGGAACCGGATCCGGATCCTGTGAAAAACCCTATTATCCTGCCGGATCCGGAACCGGATCTTGGATCCTGTACATCTCTAAAATAAATGAAGGAAAATAGAAAGAAAGAAAGAAAGAAAGAAAGAAAGAAAGAAAGAAAGAAAGACAGAAAGAAAGAAAATGATTTCCACCTCCACTGTCAAGTGGATGAAATTCTTCCATCCATCCATCCATCCATCCATGCATCCATCCGTCTAACCACTAATGATTCATCCATGATCCAGCCATCAATCTGGTTATCCCTGGCATGACCAGCACATATGTATGTTTATAAATGAGATGAGTACACTGTATGACTGGATCACTATGTAATCAGAGAAAAGAGGTTTTTAAATATAAATTAAAAAAAAAGATTAAAGGATTTTCACCTTTACAGTGGTATACCAATCCATCACTGTCAAAGTGCACCTGTGACAGTGTGACTGAAGTCCTGGCATGTATAGAAGGTAACACACTCAATGGGTTTAACGCAATGATGTGAGTGGATTTCGATTAGGTGGAGCTTCACTGTGAATCACTTCATATTGTTAGTGAATGAATGGTCTGATTGGTGTCTTATTTGCCATCAAATTATTTGAGTTTCTTGTGTTTCTAATGAAACTTAATTAGAGTATATTCAAGGACTCTGAGGTATTTGCATTAAGGTATTTGCATTTGCATTAAGGTGTCATCTCTTCCGCATGAACTCCACAGAAGTGCAGGTGATCCCTGGTGTGATTTTATGCCTGAGGCACGGGGGAACAAACACTGACGACGTATGCCAATTTGTGCGTGTGTGTGTGTGTGTGTGTGTGTGTGTGTGTGTGTGTGTGTGTGTGTGTGTGTGTGTGTGTGTGTGTGTGTGTGTGTTTGTGCCTGTGTGTGTGTGTGTGTGTGCGTGCGTGCATGCAAGCGTGCGTATAACAGTCCGTGCGCGTGTCTGTGTTTCTGCATGTGTGCGTATTTCTGTGCTCGTCTGTGTTTATGCACATAAAGACGAGATGAAATTACCCTGAAGAGGTTGTTTTTAAATTGCTGTGCAAATGGGCCTCCGTGTGTGTATTGCAGTGTGTGTGTGTGAGACTGTGTGTGTGTGTGTGTGTGTGTGTGTGTGTGTGTGTGTGTGTGTGTGTGTGTGTGTGTGTGTGTGTCTGTGTATGTGTGTGTGTGTGTGTACCCCAGAAAGAGCCCTTCAGTATTAACCAGAGTACAGTTTAATGCAGCCATGTCAGCAGATGAGTAGCAGTGGGATAACAGGAATGTGTTGGTTCACCTGCATGCAACACAAGAAACACAACCAGTCAAATCGTTCTCCCAAAGGGGCTCTCTCCTCTCTTCTTGAGTGAAATTGTGCGTTATTTCTTGTATCGTCCCTCCAACTCGTGGCTGGATTAGCCATACTGAATGGCGTACAGAGCATTTGCCTAGTGCGTGGACTGTTGTTGATTTTGGCCTGATCCTATCCTCACTGGCAGCAGTCCTCATGCCGCTACAGCTCACGCCTATCCAAAACAGTCAGATATAAATAAAGCATTCTGGGTGTTGCGGTCAAAATAGCTCATATTAGGTGTCAGAAATGTTGTCAGAATTCATTGTCTCTCTGAACGCCTGATGAAACGGATCATCAGTGTTGCCAGATTGGGCTGTTTCCCGCCCAATTGGGCTGCTTAGGATGGTCGTGTGCGGGTAAAAATGGCATTTAGCAGAAAAACCCGCCCAATTTTAGCCATAGAAATCAATAGAATTGGGCGGGATTTTGAGCTTCTAGGCTGGTTTTGAGCATTTTTTGGGCTGGAAATCGTCAGCCTCATCTGGCAACCCTGCGGATCATTGCTAAACTTGCCCGCTCCGTTTTCACATCCCAGTCCAGCCCTGTTCCCCTACTCAATTACTTGTATGACAGGAGTAGTAGGGCTGCACAATTAATCAAAAAATAATCAAAATCGTGATAAAATAGTGAAATCGAACTCGTGATTTTAATCGTGATTTAATCGTGGCAATAGTGACCTACTTTTGAGAGCGTCCTTGAAGCCAGAACATACTGACAGGCTGGTGTTTCTGGCCAGAAATCTGTCCACTTAAGTTTCATGCTATTGCCTTTACATCATTTTTACAATTCATTTTATTTTGCTCATCCTGTATGTAATTCATTCTTGGTTATATTTCATCTTGTTATAATTTTCAAAAAAATCTGCAAAAATCAATAATCTTGAGTAATAATCGTGATTATGATTTTGACCAAAATAATCGTGATTATGATTTTTTCCATAATCCTGCAGCCTTAAGGAGTAGCGCAAACCACCTCTGGGAAGGTTGCCCTCTTCACTTTACCAGATGGTTGGCATGGAGTGGGAGGCCTAGTTGGGCTTGGAGCTGTCTCAGGGTGGACAGACGCCCCGAGTGCTGAGCTAGCAGGAGCCTCAACCCCAAACGCAAAGCCCCATTAATCATCTGCAAACAAATCCACTCCTGACGTTCTGCCGAGACGGGCGTACTTCGTCGGAATGAGCTACCAATAGGCTGTTAGCATACCTATACGTCCAAACCCTATTTCTAGAGGAAGTATTGTGCATTATAATAGCTTGGTGTAGCTTAGATTGACGGCTAGCTCATTAACGGCATCAGTTCTCTGTCGAGATGTGCTGCTTCATCGAGATGAGCTAACAATTAGCTGCTAACATAGCCGTAACCGTAACCCTATAACTCCTATGCGATGTAATGGCTTGGTAGCTCAGTTTGACTGTGAAGCTCATATTGCCACAGCATGTCCGAGTAATGACCTCGTATGATGAGGCAGTCAAGATGGAGGACGGTGATTGACTGTGAAAGACGGCCTCAGGTCAGGACTGCAGGCTCGTTCCAACTGGCACCTCCGTTATAGCTTGCTAGGCCGCGTAACTTCTTGAAATCTCATCATGGCGAGTGTATATGTTATGGAGTCGGGAAGCACTGGGGATCAGAGCCAGGTGGCAGCCATCTTGACTTTAAATTTAATAACAATGAAAAAAGGCACCATCATGGGGCCGCGTATGGAACTCGTAAAAAAAAAAGTGTGCACGCGTCTCTCTTTCTTTCTCTCTCTCTCTCTCTCTCTCTCTCTCTCTCTCTCTCTCTCTCTCTCTCTCTCTCTCTCTCTCTCTCTCTCTCTCTCTCTCTCTCTCTCTCACTGTGTGTGTGTGTGTGTGTGTGTGTGTGTGTGTGTGTGTGTGTGTGTGTGTGTGTGTGTGTGTGTGTGTGTGTGTGTGTGTGTGTGTGTGTGTGTGCACTTCCTGGAAGGAGAAAGCAGGTCATTTGATATTTTGACCTTTCCTGGCCATCTGATCAAAAGATAGCAATGACCTCACCACCAGGTAGACACTTTTGACCAGGCTCCTCAGTACACAGACCAAGATAAAAGATTAATGGTAAACTTTGAGACCTTCCCAAAGGGTTTTTAAAGATTTTTTAAAGTTTTATGACCGCGCTCTCTTTTTAAGATGCAGGGCCAAAAGAAAATATGTGCACTTGTCTCTGCCAAACGACTGTATACAGTCGGTTTCTGCTTAATGTCACATGTGCACAACTTTTTCCAAGTCGCCTTCCACTTTCTGACTTTACTGGTTCCATCATCCATGAGGTCACGCTGCAGATGGTGTACAGCAGGGTTTCCCAAACTGTGGTGCGTGCACCCCTGGGGGTCCGCGGCCTGTCACAAGGGGGTGCGCGAGCTAAATAGAGCAATGGTGGATATGTCCGTTTTTATCCAACATTAATCAATATGACGTAGTTTTTAATTGTACGGTGAATTGTATGCTGGAGTTGTCCATATGAAGTGTAGTTTAACTCCTAGACTATTGGAAAAGAGGATACCCCAAAACAAGTGTGCATAATGTACAGTGAATGTGCAGTGAATCATACCTCCGTGGCATCAGTACACCAAAATATTTGCTTAGGGGGTGCACGAACCACATTGAAATGTACAAGGGGGTGCGCAGGGGGAAAAGTTTGGGAACCACTGGTGTACAGTATACTTCCACCAGCCAACCTATTGTATCTGTCACAATCCTCTGTTATTCCATGATTGTGTATGTTTGGCTGTCTTTTTCTTTCTTCTTCGTTCTTTCTTCTTTCTTCTCCTTCTTCTTTCTTCTCCTCCTCCTCCTCCTCCTCCTCCTCCTCCTCCTCCTTCTTCTTCTCCTCCTTCTTCTTCTTCTTCTTCTTCTTCTTCTTCTTCTTCTTCTTCTTCTTCTTCTTCCTATTCTTCTTCTTCCTCCTCCTCTTCCTCTTCTTCCAATGAAAATATGTAAAAATTACACATGATGCTATAGAATCTGCATTGGCTTGTCAGTACGCTTCCATTCCTGAATAACAGCTGGAAGTCTCAAGCCATGCCTCAGTCTTGTCATCTTGATAGTGTTATACTGAAAGCTATGAGCTGCAGTGTGCTGTTGGGTTGGGTGGGGTTCATGGAGAAGTGAAACACAATACTGGACAAGCACAAGGCCAGGTCACTGGAAAGGGTGGAACATTTTGTGTACTGAATCCAAAGACCCAAGTTCTAAACAATTGGATTAGTTTTTGAGCTTGATATGCGTTTTGTTCCTCATCCAAGGAACCTGGTTTGATGTAGGCTAATAGGGATTGCCTAGTATAGTTATAGTATCTATTTCCCAAGAAGTCTATGTCAAGCTGTGAGAACATGGAAGCTGCATAATGCATACAGCTCTGCCAGTGCCCTATCTTACTACACGGTGTGCAAAATAATTCGGCAAACACATTTTTTGACCATATCATCCATTTTATGCATATTGTCCGCCACCAGCCTTTATGAACATGAACACATATTGGATTTAAGCATTCCAGGTCATGCATATTTCTATAATAAGAGACGGCGTGATCAAAGGAGCCCAATACCCTATATCAGGGCATAATTAGTGTGCATAATTATTAGGCAACTTTGTTTTCCTCTGGGAAAATGAGCCAGAAAAGAGATCCAACAAACTCTGAAAGGACTATAAACCATTTTGAAGTCTTCCAGAGGGGTGTGGCTGTCTTGAAATATTGGTCACATCCATCTAATGCACCATTACAAAGCCATCAGTGTCACATGAAATGTGACAGAAGAATTGAAGATGAAGCTACCACAAAACTAGCACCCTGTGCTGCTATATTCCAGAACTGAAATCTACATTGAGTGTCCAGAAGAACATTGTATTCAGCAGTCAGAGACATGGACAAGGTAAAACAGGCTGAAACCTGAAGACCACTCAACAAGAAACCTAAGTCAAGACTGGGTCAATAAATGTCTTTAGACAGTTTTTTCAATGGTTTTATGAACTAGTGGAAGTGACTATTAATGGGCCAGGTAGATGAGCCTGTGGCTAGATCAGTAATATGTAGTCAGTAATCAGTAATATGCCTGATGAAGATCCAATGTGATCGAAACGTTGCATTTTAAATAATAAAGTTTATTTTTGGAGCTTATCGGCAGTGTGCAGACCTACCTTTTTCAACTATCTGATTTTTTTGTCTGGCACCTGCAACAAGTGTTTTTGGATGTGCGCACCCTACCCAAAACTACTGCAGTACTCTTGGCGCAGCACTCCAACTTCAAGACTCCATTGACAAACATTTTTCACGAGACCCCATATGCCTGATGAAGATCCAATGTGATCGAAACGTTGCATTTTAAATAATAAAGTTTATTTTTGGAGCTTATCGGCAGTGTGCAGACCTACCTTTTTCAACAATAGATCAGTAATATGCACACTCAGATGAGTTCCTGAGTTCCACTCAAATGCCAGCAGAATAGCATACTAAATACCATTGTCTTCTTAAAAGATGCCGTTTTTTCCCTCTCAAAGATGAAGCCATGGGCTCATCCACCCTGTCTGTCAAGAGTCACTTTCCAAGTCCATAATACCTTTGAAAACTCTGTCCCCATGTATTTTTGACCCAACCTTGACTGAATTAACTTGTTGAATGGTTGTCTGGTGTCATCCTCCTGGCCTTGGCCATGTCTCTGAGTGCTCAATACCATGTTCTTCTGGACACTCTGTGTAGGTTTCTATTCTGGAATATGACAGGACTGCAGGGATTTTTTTTTGTAGTTTCAGCATGTTTGGCAGTGATATTTCTTATGAGACTGATGACTTTGTAACGGTGCATTTGATAGTTCTTTGCTAACATGTCCAACGACTTGCCAATTTCAAGACAGCCACATCCCTCTGGAAGACTTCAACATTGTTTAAATACTTTATAGAGTTTGTTAGATCTATTTTGTGGCCCATTTTCCCAGAAGAAAACACAGTTGCCTAATAACTATGCACACCTGATATAAGGTGTTGGGCACCTTCGACCACATCCCATCTTATTATACAAATACAGTATGCATGACATGGAATGCTTATATCCAATAGGGTTTCATGTTCATATAGATTTCTTTTGGAAAATATGCTTAAAAAAGACAATAGGTCAAAAAACATGTTTGCCTAATAATTCTGTACACAGTGTATTCATAGGAAAAGCCTCAGTACCACACACTACTGAAATGGCATAACAGAGTTTATTGTAACATATTTTGACTTGGTCATTGCCATTCTGGTTAAAACAGACGTAACTAGGGCTGTGTCTTAACAGACTACAGTAATGGCACACCAGAGACAGTAAGGTTATAGCCGGGGAGCCAAAGTCCCAAAATTGGGTTGGACCTGACATGGCTTGCCATACTTTTTATTTGTGATTTTTTGGATAGTTCTATCCCTTAAGAAAAATAATTGGAGGGTCTGCTCGGGCGGAAATATCGCGAAAAAAAGTTGTGCCTATTTGAATGTATGTACCCTTCATTTTTTGAGAGAAATTTCTGAAAAATGAAAAATGACCTGAAATCCTTGGTGGCTTGGATAAGCTGTCAATAAAGGCTTTCCATGTGCACAGGACATACATGCTGACAACATTCAATAGAAAAAATGTTCTTGAACCACATTTCAATAGGATTTTGACTCAATTTTGTGCTTAAAAATTAGGCGTTTTTTCACTTTTTTGCTATATTTTCATCTTTACCTTATTGGCAATCAAGTTTTTCTTCATGCTTTGACATTAAACAATATGCCATTCTTTTTATTACGAAGTATAGTGATACCACAACAAAAATTATGAAAATACAACCCAAATCATTGGATCTGTGATGACTGTAGTGTATGTACCCTTCATTTTTAGAGAGAATTTTCTGAATAATGAAAAGTGACCTGAAATCCTTAGTGGCTTGGGTAAGCTGTCAATAAAGGCTTTCCAGGTGCAAAGGACCCATCTACTGATGATATCCAATAAAGAAAATATTGTTAAACCACATTTGTACATGATTTTGGCTCAATTGTATGACCTAAAATTAGTCGTTTTTTCACTTTTTTGCTATATTTTCATCATTTCTTCATTGGCAATCAAGTTTTTCTTCATGTTTTGACATCAAACAATATCCCATTATTTTTATTAAGCAGTATAGTGATACCACAGCAAAAACCATGAGAATACAACCAAACACAATGGATCTGTGGGGACTCCAACTCTAGTTGGTGATCAACAGGCCCAGAAAGTCAATAGAATTTCAGCCTACAATCAAAATGCTGAAATGCATGCTGAATACTGAGCAATATGACACGCACACACAAACACAAACACACACACACACACACACACACACACACACACACACACACACACACACACACACACACACACACACACACACACACACACACACACACACACACACACCTAATCTGGGGATCCTACAATGATCTCCACCCCAGGTGACACCCTGCATACTGTACATGCTTCGTACATACCCTACACATACATAGCCCTACTTCCTGGATGTGACACAGTGAGCTATTTACACAGATGGGGGCAAAGGCGGGCCTACACAAAGCCTGGAAAGCCTATATTTTCAGGAATCACATAACCCATTGCAGTTTGCACACAGGGCAAACTGTTCTACATAGGACATCATCGCCAGCATGCTTCATACACTACTGGAGAACATGGAGCTGAGGAACACATATGCACATTTTTGGACCACAGTTTGACCTCCAGCACCATCCAGCCATAGAGTCTTTGTTCTAAACCCCACTATCTGAGACGGTACAACCATCATGTACTGTGGATTTCCTCTCTAACTGCTCCCTCTTGTTATCAACACCAGCACACCTCAAGGGTGTGTGCTAAGCCCTCTGCTCTACACCCTATACACCCACAACTGCCTCTCTCCTCATTTGCTGACACGTTGTCGCACTAATTATGAANGAAGACAAGACATACTACAGGAACAAGACAAAACATCTTCCGCCGTGGTGTAACGAAAATTGCTTCGTATTGGACTCCAAAAACAACAAGGGAATCATTGTGGTCTTTCACAAAAACAATCACAGAAGTCACAGACCCCTCTGGTGACTCATACAGTGGTGGAGAGGGTCAGTAGCTCTAAATCCCTGGAGGATGTGTCCTGGAGTATTCATATGGCCTCAGTGGTCAGCAAGGCCCAACAATGTCTCTTCTACCAGAAGAAACTGATGGGCTACCATATCCTGAAGCCACTGTTGGTCAACTTCCACATCTGTGCCATCAGAGGACAAGTAGGCACTCCAGCATGTGATGACAACCGCTCAGAAAATCCCTGGGATGCCTCTACCAGAGATTAGTACTATCAACCACACGCACTGTCAGGATGTGGACACCAAAAGCAGAAGAAGCGCTGAAATACTGCTTTGAGTCCACTGATTGGTCTGTTCTGCAGCTGCTGAAACATCTGCATGGGGGAGTTCCCAGTAGTTTGGTACAAATTTGTGTACAGTATGTGCATGTTAAATGGGCAAACATCCTCTCTACACGTTTTAATGTCATCAATGGGGTATGACGGGGGAAATTTTTTATCTCCAGCCTTATTCAATGCTTATATGGATGAAATGAGGTATGACAAACAAGTCTTATAGTTGGTGATAGTTGGTGTTGACTAATCACTTGCTATATGCAGTCAACCTTACCATTCTATCTCTAAGTAAGAGTTAGTTCCAACAGCTCCTTTATATCTGTTCTGATTATGGGGTAGAGTTCGACATTAATAACAATGTTAGGAAGAGTGTGATAATGTGATTAAAGTTCCCTCCTGTCTATCTATCTAAGAGCTGGGAGTAGCAAATGCCACAAAATATCTGTGGTGCATCCTGCATCCTGATGGCTGAAACTGATAGCGCAATTAGTTGATCCAGGTCATAGCTCTGTTAGGGACATGTCTATGAGCTGGGAACACTGGTATACGTGCCTTCATTAGCTTCCCTGTTTATATGTACTGTATGTAGGCTACTGTATGAAAGTATGCTGTTGTGAAGTATTGGTGTACTGTGTATTTCATGTATCCCTTATCAAGCCTGTAATATTATTTAAAACATGTGCAAAAGAGGTAGCTGAGCCACTGCAACACATCTTCAACAACAGTCTACAAACGGGTAAGGCACCTGTAGATGGTGCCTACAGTAGAAGACCTCTTCTCTCTTACCAGTCCCCAAAAAGCAACACAACAATGATTACAGACCAGCTGCTCTCTCATAATGAGTAATGAGTGGGTACTGCTACTCAACAGAAAGAAAACCCAGGTTTGCCATGCTCTGGATTCCATACAGTTTATTTATCAGGATAATGTGGGAGTTGTGGACGTTATCCTGTAACTGCTACATAGGGAAAATTCTCACTTGGACAAAGGAGACAGTGAGAATAATGTTCTTTGATTTCTCTAGTAGTGCCTCAAACATCCAGACACTTTTGCTGAGAGACTAACTTCTGCAGATGGTGGATACAGCTCTGGTGACCTGGATAAATGACCCCGGGAAATCAGACTAAATGACCTTACATCACAAACTGTGGTCAGCAGCACTGGAGTGCCACAAGGAATGGTGTTCTCCTTGGTGTTGTTCACCCTATACCACCTACTTTTGCTACAGCACTACCACATGCTTTTGCTATACCTACCACATGCAAGTTTCCATAATGACACTGCAATTGTGAGGTGTATCAAGGGTGGGTAGGATGGGGAGTACAGGCGACAGGTGGATAACTTGGTGCCGGACCAACTAGCTGCAGCGGAAAATCCATAAAAACTAAGGAGACGGTGCTTGACATAGGGAGAACCACCCCTCAACTCTATCAGAAAGGGTTCTACACAGTGTCGTCTAAAACGTCAGCATCAGAAAGGTCTCACACACTGTTGTGTTGTATGACCACCCTTTTCTTAAATTATGATACAAATTTGGTGTTGTATTGTCTTAATAAATGTATACAATGTCTGGACTTACTTTCACCAAGTTTTCACCAATGCAAGATCTTGTATTGATGATGGTAGAGTCTGGACACTATGTAACACCTTCTCCAGCATATCCCAAAGATTCTCAGTGAGGTTGAGGTCTAGACTCTGTGGTGGCCAATCCATGTGTAACAATGATCGCTCATGCTTACTGAACCATGATTTTATAATTTGAGCCTGATTAATCTTGAAATATGCCTGTATTTTTTTTTTAATCTATTGATATAATTGCATATTGATTCAGCTTTCCAAATACAAAGTATTTCAGTGACTGTTGATGGAAATTATTTAACCCCTCAAACAGACTAGCATATTTTATATGACCTTATATGGTCATTTCTTTAAAGAAGTTTTAAGAAGTTAGAAACAAGTTGTTGCATCTATTGGTTCAGGGAACACAATAGGTATTAGCCTCCTCAGAGTTTAGATCTCTCATTCAGATTCTTGAGGTTGGTTGGAGAAGGCTTTACATAGTGTTCAAATTCTACCATCATACAATACCTTGGTAAAAACTTAAAGCAACACTAGATGGAAAAAGTCCAGATATTGCAGATTGAGTGTGACCTTATAATATGCACCATATGCATTTTTGCCTGCCTGAATTTGATACATATTATTATGGTTACCCCACCCTCTGGAAGATGAGGGCCCACAACTTTCAAACTACAAGTGAGCTTATTCCTGGTAATGAATGGGCATTTAATCGCTAGAACCTCATCTCCTCTACTGCTGTATGTATAGGTGCTGTGTGTATATGATGTGAGAACAGTATGTGTGTGGTTGTGTGAAATGCCTTATGGCTAAATGTGTGTTACATGTTAAATATGTTGTGCAATAATATGTATCATGTTTTGCATATGTATTTATTTATGCTGCTAGAGACCTTAATTTCCTTCAGGATTGATAGTTATGTACTCTACTCAACAGTACACACAGTGTATCTTTCAGAATTCTGAGAGTAGTCTAGGCTTTCCTCTGGGTTACTGTGCCTGCAGATGGCAGAAGGTGTTGAATGGTAGTTGTGTAATTCTGCGGTCTCCCCCTTCTGTGAAAATCCACAAAGTATGTACAGAGTGTACGGGTGATGTACTGTACGTAGTAGTACATACGTTGTGGGGGGTGTCACCTGGGATGCAAATCATTGTAGAATCCCCAGATTACTTGTGTGCGTGTGTGTGTGTGAGAGGATGTATGTCATTGCTAAGTATACAGTGTGCTTTTCAGCATTTTGATTGTAGCCAGAAATCCTAGTTGAGTTTCCGGGCCTATTGATCACCAACTAGAGGTGAAATCGCACAGATCCATTGATTTGGTTGTATTTTTTATATATTTTTTTGCTGTGGAATCAGTATACTGCTTAATAAAAATAATGGCATATTATATGATGTCAAAACATGAAGAAAAACTTGATTGCCAATGAAGAAATGATGAAAATATCGCAAAAAAGTGAAAAAACGCCTAATTTTTGGTCAAAAAATTGAGCCAAAATCATGTACAAATGTGGTTTAACAATATTTTCTTTATTGGATATCATCAGTAGATGTGTCCTTTGCACCTGGAAAGCCTTTATTGACAGCTTACCCAAGCCACCAAGGATTTCAGGTCATTTTTCATTTTTCAGAAATTTCTCTCTAAAAATGAAGGGTACATACACTACAGTCATCACAGATCCATTGATTTTGGATTTATTTTCATAATTTTTGTTGTGGTATCACTATACTTCTTAATGAACAGAATGGCATATTGTTTGATGTCAAAACATGAAGAAAAACTTGATTACAAATGAGGTAAAGATGAAAATGTAGCAAAAAAGTGGAAAAAACGCCAAATTTTTAGGCATAAAATTGAGTCAAAATCCTATTGAAATGTGGTTTAAGAATATTTTTTCTATTGAATGTTGTCAGCATGTATGTCCTGTGCACCTGGAAAGCCTTTATTGACAGCTTACCCAAGCCACCAAGGATTTCAGGTCATTTTTCATTTTTCAGAAATCTATCTCGAAAAATGAAGGGTACATACATTAAAATAGGCACAACTTTTTTTCGCGATATTTCCGCCCGAGCAGACCCTCCAATTATTTGTCCTGAGGGATAGAACTAACAAAAAAATCACAAATAAAAAGTATGGCAGGCCATGTCAGGTTCCTCCCATTTTAAAGCACTTTTGAGAGTTTGGCTCCCCGGCTATTAAGCTGTTCGTTCAAGTACAAATTCTGCCTTGTGCTTTTGGACAAAACTATTGAAGCATGTTGAGTTGTACTTAATATTAATTGTGCCATATAAATACTATACTATTTCAACAGTGTTTGTTACTGTATTAAAACTTGGCTGTGGCTGGTAACAATTTCTGTGTCACTAGCCAATATGGCAGGTAGCTTATTCTATGGTAAGACATATCAGAATAGCATACAGTACATTCTGCACTTTGCCGCTAGCGTATCAAGCAGGAAAAAGCTCAGTTACTCAGTTTCTATTTGTTTGTTTTATTTCCATGTAGAAACCCATGCACTCATCTTCTTGCTTTAAGCACCTCATCTTCTGAGATTAGATGTACAGTGTCATGATAATGTAACAATTGTTGCTAGTAGAAAGTTGGATGGCTAGTGAAAAAAGTTAATGTCAAGTCCTGCCTACAGATACATTCCCTTTCCGTTATTTCCCTTTCTCATGCTAGTACGTTATTTACTCCAGAATCATGCTATCCTCTTAATCTTAGAGGTTCTGACAAGTCATTATGGCTAAGTTCTTTTCTCAGTCTGATCTCATCTGACTCAGTTCAGATCAAATGCCGAGCAGAAGTGGGGATAAAATAACACTCTCTTTCCAATATGGCAAGCACATGCACCACTTCCAAAAAATATAAAACGCTGACAACATGTATCAGGCGCTGTGTAAGGACTTTTTCCATTCTCGAACACTCCATTCCGAGAATCTGAGAGATAGAAAAGTTCAGCTCTTGGTTAAACACATTCAGTTCATTCACACCCGCTCTTTGTCAGCTTGTCTGCATGGGGATTTTATGTGGCTTCAGTGGGTAATATAAAACGTATCAAACTGTTGGAAACAATCAGATGTGAAGTGCAGCACTGGCTGCATGAATGACATTTGTATGTTCACTGTAAACATTTTAGGGTCCCTTGAAAAAAAAACTTCATTTGGTTAGAGGGTGAAACTAAAAGTTCTCAGAAGAACCAAAAAGTGGCCACTTTGGGCTCCTGGATTCCTTGAGGAGCAGGGGTGTCAAAAGTGAAAGTAAAAGTAAATTAATGGTGTAAGTAAGTATGTAAACACTACGGTAACACTTTATTTTAGGGATACATCTATTAGCACTAATACATAC
>NC_085857.1:18981878-18986878 GCF_034702125.1 Engraulis encrasicolus
CATACAAAAGATTTTAGTGGTACAAAACTGGGGTGCATTTCTCGAAAGCGTTGTTTTTAGCAACTTGGGTAGTTGCCAATGGGAAATTGCATTGCAACTAACAAAGTAGGTACTGTACCATAGTTTGCAACTAAACTTTCGCGAAATGCACACCTCGTACTTAATTACTATAGTACATTCAGAAACAGCTGGGCTTCACCAAAATTATTCACAATAAATGAAAAGAAAGTAATACATATAATAATTCAAAAAAGCTAAATCAATCAACATACTGTAGAGAAAAGAAAATGTGCTAATCAGTTGAGGACCTTTGAGGTCTTCATAAACTAAATGATCCAACTGAGGAATCCTTCACACTTTTCCCATGAAGAAATAAATTGACAGCCTTCCAGCAAACCTGGGTGCTATTTGTGGTGTGGCTTTAAGGTATGAAATAAACGAGCTTCAATGCAGCTGTGCGAAAGCCTGAAAGGCAGCATGGACGTCTTAGTGAGGCAGCGCAGATGCACTGGAGCTCTTGGAGGTAACTAAGTTCAAGGCCCACACATACTGAAATGGAATGAAACGTGTGTGTGTGTGTGTGTGTGTGTGTGTGTGTGTGTGTGTGTGTGTGTGTGTGTGTGTGTGTGTGTGTGTGTGTGTGTGTGTGTGTGTGTGTGTGTGTGTGTGTGTGTGTGTGCGCGCGCACGCTCGTGTGTGTATGTCTCTGAGTGTGCGTGCGTGTGTGTGTGTGTGTGTATGCAATTAACCAGACAACCTATTTTGTGTCATTATCATTATTAATCATCATCATTATTACAAATGTTATTTCAGTGAGCCAAGGCCTGGTCTTCAACCTCATCCAGAGAATAATTTTCCTTCAGATTTTGAAATGTAATAGTCCAACAGAGCTCTGTGGAGTATTGCACCGCACAGGAAAATGAAAGGTCACTGAGAGGACTTGCTGCAGATTATTTGAAATAATGCCACTGTATTTTTTAATGTGTGAGTTAAAGGCCTTATCTTGCCCTAAAAAGGTACCTAAATCTAACCCTAATGCTTTGTCATGCAGGTTCTCAAACATGTGTCATGTAGACATTGACGTCTAACTGTCGAAGTAGTTGCATTAACTTATGTTGCGCTTAACGCCCTGTTTTCAGATAGTTTGAGCTGAAAAAGAAGATTGAAATGTCGACACATGTTGCTGTCTGAGAATTTTCCATGACTATATTGGTAGTCATACACCACATGTAGGCCTACGTATCACATGCTTAACTTCCTAAAAGCAACCCAGTTGTCGATGCTGTGACAAAGCAATTGGGTAACAACGTAATGACCATGGGAAACTCTGGGTCCCAAGATTATTACAGTTAAGAACCTCAATTCAGAAACCAGTCTTGAACCTGCACCCTCATAGCATCTCTGGTGAGGGAGTGTGAATTGCATCACTAGAACTACAACCATCACTACTTGTGTTAAATTTCAATGTTCACAAACTATGTTTGCTATTTACAGCTGCAAAGGTTAGGCCTACATCTTTTTTTGAGATGTCAGGAGATATACTTACCAGTGATGTGCGGGTCGACGAAAGTACAAAATGCAACCGACCGATTTTTTCCCCTGCGCTGCCTGGTGCCACTATAGGCAACCCCGCTTGTTTTTGTAGCGCAAATGATAATTTACACAAAGCCTGAAATCTCGTAATCTTGCGATCAGCTCGCGGCTAACTGGTCTCATAGGACTCAATGTTAATTGCTAGCTTGGAAGTGAAATGTGCTCTGCCATAACTAGAAAATGGTTGGAAGAACAGGGGAACGGTAAAAGCCTATTATTTAACTCAATGGGAGGTGTAAAATAAGCTTATTTCCAAAAATGGGACAGTATCACTTTAAACTCTCTAATCCGTATGAGCATCTGTGGGGGGCATTTGGTTGTTGCAATGTGATCTCACAAAATTCCGCAAAATGAACGTGGGACCCTTGTGACACAAAAATCTGTGGTCTAGATTTTACCAAACTTCCGTGATAAGCATTGTGCTTTTCTATTCCAACTCTCTTCTCTGTTCACACAGTCTTGTTATGTAATGTTATATTTAACATAGTACTGTGAGAACATATCGGAAGCACTTCTGTGGCCCATCACGGAAAGCACTTCTGTGAACCCCAATACAGAATTTCGGTAAAATCTGTGAAAGTGGCACAGATTTCGTGTCCCAAGGGCTTGTGTTCATTGCACAGAATTCGGTGAGATCAGGTTGCACTTGTTCTCACAGTTGTCATTAAAAATGAACCTAAACAGCCTGATGACTGTATGTTCTGTGACGATAAAGGCTACCCCCTCCATGATCCCTCCTCCAAAGAAAAGAAGGCAGCATGGTGAACTTCAACATATCGGCCACTGTGACGTCAATCACGTTCCCTTTACTCATAACTTACTTCCCATACAGTAAGTGTCTCCAAGGTTACTGTTAGGGGTTGGCTATAGTTCTATCTGCCCCTTGACACAGCCTTGACACCCCTTGTGTGTGTGTGTGTGTGTGTGTGTGTGTGTGTGTGTGTGTGTGTGTGTGTGTGTGTGTGTGTGTGTGTGTGTGTGTGTGTGTGTGTGTGTGTGTGTATGTGTGCGTGCATCCGTGTACATGCGTGCGTCCAAGCATGCATGTGTGTGTTTGTGCATGTGTGTGTGCTAACATGCATGTGCATGTGCGTCTGTGCCTGTGTCTGTGTGTATGTAACAGTGTGTGACATGTTCCACTGCCCTCGAGTCCCACACACACCAGTCTATAAATAAAAGTACAGTGAAAGTGTGGTAATGTGAAAAGTGTAGTAGGGGAGGGAAACGTCCCGCAGGCCATCCCCAACATCAGCGGCGGATCTAGCCATTTTGGGGCCCTAGGCGAAATATAATCCAGGGGGCCCTCCACATTCATGACATACATAATGATGGGCGTGGGCGAATAAACAAAAAAGAAATCTGAAGAGTGCTGTCCTTCGCTTCATTTATTCATTCAAGTTTTTGTGGGATTCAGCACCCAGTTAAAAGTTGTTAAGTAGCCTATTTAGGCGATAGTGTGAGCGCGTCTTCTCCACTTTTTGAAATACATAATGATGTAAAATTCTGTGTTTTGGTGCTATTCAAGGGTTTTGTCACATATAGATTTTTGATTATTTTACATAAGTGGCACATTAAGATCAAGCCTGTTTTTTTTTTGCATACCGCGACTGGTGTGACATTTGGGGCCCCTGTGGTTTGGTCGGGGCCCTAGGCAATTGCCTATGTTTGCATAATGGGAAGTCCGCCTCTGCCTAACATCAGGGATGAGAGGAAGAGGGGAAGAGGGGAAGAGGGGAGAGGCCCATGCTCTGGGTCCCCCTATGGCCATTCACTCCAGTGTGGATAAATTTAGCATGAATGGCTTATCCAGAAATACTTTTATTTTTTCCCCCTTTTCCTCCCTAGTTGTTTTCAGTTGTCTTTTTTTTTTTTTAAGAATCTTCCCACGGCCCTGCTGGACAAAAGCCAGACATGGAGCGAGAGAGAGAGAGAGAGAGAGAGAGAGAGAGAGAGAGAGAGAGAGAGAGAGAGAGAGAGAAGGGAAAGAGTGAGATGGGCAGGAATGAGTGAGATGCAGGGAGAGAATGAGAGCAACAAGAAGAAACGGGAAAAAAGGGAAAACCAGGGACTGGGCGATAAGGGACAACAACTTGGAGATGTTCACCGCTTACCATCCAACAGAATGAAGCCTTCTATTTTATCTAGGTTTTTGGGATTTGTGTGCCTTTTCTAGGACAGGACGGTGAGAGAGAATGTGAAAGTGAAAGCCCTACTGGGAAGCTCCAACTCCCGTTATCATTGTGACACAGCACTCCTCAACACACAAGTGAACACTGCACACTGCACACAACGAAATTGCATTTATGCCTCACCCTGGCAAGGCGGCAGCCCTCAATGGTGCCCGAAGGGAGCAATGCCGCGGTACGGTACCATGCTCAGGGTACCTCAGTCATGGAGGAGGATGGGGCAAAACACTGGTTAATTACCCACCCACCAACCTGGCGGGTTGGGATTAAGGGTGTAAATCGTGGCCTCCATGACGATATGATTCGATATCCATATCTTATCATTTTATGTGATGCGATTCGATTATTTCTTGATTGATTGATTGATTATTATTTCCAATACTTCTATTATGTTATGGATATATGCCATAGTGACCCCAAATGGACTGTTCCGACCAGTCAGAGACAGATGTCGCATTTCTGGAGACCTCTATAACGCTCTACATGCAATACCAATCTGAAATAAAATTTCGTAGAATAAAATAATCTTTTGCACTGAGGAAGGTCTGGTGACCGAAAACGTTTTGCACTTTTGGGTAGCACCTTGAACACTTATACATATGAAGAGTTCAGATGCAAAACCCCCTAAGTGCCATTTCAGAAAATAATCTTAATTCATTTCATTAACTACAAAGCTATCAAAATTGCATATATTTTTTTTATTTTATTTATGTAATATAACTATTTATATGTATTATCAAGTACATGAATGTAAACCAAACCAACAACAGGGTTCTCTAAAAATATAGAAGTGCAGGTCTTTAGAAATGTAGTTAGGGGCTTTTGCATCTTAACTCTTCATATGTAAAGCAATAAATCAACTATTGCATCGGCTCCTGGTGTGCGAGTTCTACTCTTTGCTTCTGTGGATTATCGCTTTGGAACCAAGGCACCCACAAGGACTGGAGTTACTGGCGCGACACCCCTCTGTCTTTTGTGTAAAATAAAATAACACATAAACAACTCCGATCAAGGACAAGGCAGGTCAAAGCAACACTTCAGGATCATTTTGTTTGGCAGTCAGAATAAGTGTTTAGTTTAGGGATATCAGAGAGAGAGAGAGAGAGAGAGAGAGAGAGAGAGAGAGAGAGAGAGAGAGAGAGAGAGAGAGAGCGAGGGGAAAAGAAGAAGAAGAAGAAGAAGAAGAAGAAGAAGAAGAAGAAGAAGAAGAAGAAGAAGAAG
>NC_085857.1:18996878-19004378 GCF_034702125.1 Engraulis encrasicolus
GGAGTTGAGCGCACTTTCTCTACTAAAAGACTCTTCCTAGTGTAATCAGAAAACGACGACAGGACCTTGCATAGTTTACACATCAGTCATTTCACTGTTACTCTTCTTTAATATTATAGCCTTTCATGCTTTCTTATACTACTAACAACTGTAATAAGACTACTGTGAAAGTGAAGTGAAAGCCCAACTGGGAAGCTCCAACTCCCATAGTCATTGTGACACAGCACTCCACAGTACACAAGTGTGTAGGTAAAATTCCTGCCACTTCTCTACGCAGAGAAACTCATGACAAAGTTATGAGAATCATGTGACTCAAACTAATGATGATTGAAACGAAGGTCATCAATAATCACTAGTAAGAGTTACTTCCCCTCTGACCACCAAATGGCTGGCCCAGGGTCCCTGCCATGTTGTTCTCAGTCCTCCTCCTTTCGGAGGCACTGTGACCAAAGCCCCACCCACAATCACCTGGTCAACACCTAAGGGTCTCCCAAGGGCCTTTGTTCCTCACTCTAGTTTTGGCTGCTGGTCGGGCGAGACGCATAGAGCAACTTGCGCAATTTTGGACAAAGTATTGTTTGATATTTGGCCGAATAACAAACATAGACTGCTGAGTTCATCTTACACACACTTTGCAAAGAATTCCTCACTTCAAGTCTAAGGTCTTGCCTGGTCATATCTTAAGACTTTCATCCGGACACTGTGAACTAAAGGCGAGTTCACTGCGAGAAATATCCACGCACGCCTCCGTGGAACAAACTTCTTGCATTTGGGATTCAACCGAAGAATCTCGAAGCCGCAACAACAAAGACTTTTGCAGCCCCAAACTCTCGAGGACGAGAGAAACGTGGACTGCAATCCCCATTTCCAGACGGACGTACCGAGCCTTTTGGAAACTGGATCTTCCTCTTCATCTCACACAGTAGGCACTGGGCATAGCTTATGTACTGAGATAGATGTGTTTTTGAACTATGACTTGAGTTATTTTTCATGTGCACATGTTTATTTGCATTTCTCCTGCTTCTCTGTCTATCCTTCCTCTTAGCTTAGGTTCCCCTCTGCTAACCCATTCTGTATTACTGGCTACTAAGCCTAGCGACCCCGCTTGTGGCGTTCGCACGGAATAGTTCAAGTATTGATTTAACCATCAGTATTCGGAGCTCTCTGAGGACCGTCATAGCGCGGCCGTTTCGCCGACTAGTCCTGAGATACACGAGCTACGCCTTTGTTGTAACGGGCCATAACAGGCCCTAGGTTAGCAACGCAACGCTAACCATTTGTTTACACATACACGCATAGCCACTAGAGTTCCATCTCTCTCTTTCCCTTCTCTCGCTATCTCTCTCCCTCTCTCTCGTTCTTTCACTCTCTCCCTTTCGAAATACTTGATTCTCAGAACCCTCCGAGCATTTCAATACTCTTTTATACACTTTGAGTGCATAATCTGTTGTAAACCATTCTCTGAATAGCCAACTCTGCTCGGAGCGCTCTGCAAGTTAGCCATTAGCCAAGTTGGGCTTGCAGCGCCTACACAAGCACGCTGAAACCCCACTTCCTGTAGTTTTACAACTCGTAATGGCTGCGTAGACGGCAACGTCTCCCACTTGTTATTTCTTTTATTTCGTTTTCTTTCTCTCCCTGTTCTACTCGGACTTGTTATCGTTAATTCCAGAACCCTTTGATACATTTGCGCGGACTTGAAGCGCCTAAAACCACACGGTTTACTTGCTACATAGCTGCTAGCTATCCCTATTGTTCACGGTTCTGATGCTAACGTTAACCTAGCCGAGAGGACGCCATTGTTGCCCAGCAACAGACACACACATAGTAATCAGTGCGAGTTCCTCCCACTGAGTACCACTCTCTCATCCCTTTTCATTTCTCTCTCTATTCCACTCGGAATTGTGTGCATTTATTACAGAAACCCAGACATTGTTGTGGACCCTTTGGGCCCTGCCTAATCGACATTAGGCCTTTGCTAAGCAGCTACTTATCAGTAGCCTTTCCATTGTCTATGCTTTCTGT
Source organism: Engraulis encrasicolus (assembly GCF_034702125.1). Classification (NCBI taxonomy): domain Eukaryota; kingdom Metazoa; phylum Chordata; class Actinopteri; order Clupeiformes; family Engraulidae; genus Engraulis; species Engraulis encrasicolus. The sequence goes on from NC_085857.1 coordinate 18,998,904, forward strand.
AGCTAATGCTAGCTTAGTCAACCACACACACGTGGTAGCCTATAGCAACCAGACCCCTGCTACACAAACACACACACACAGGCTGAAAGCCTGTTCCTCTCTTCTTTCTTTTCCCCTCTTTTATTTCTTTCTTGCTTTATATTATTGTGCCTTATATTTGTTATTATTCCATTTTACCGACTTTGAATGTAATGCATTTTATTAGTTATCCTAGTAGTTAATAAAAGTAAATCATTTGATTGCATTTTGTTGTCCTTGTTACTTTGTACACCCAACCAACCTATTATTAGAACTTTGCCTTCAGATCAACTTTTGTGCTTGTGTACCCCAGCTGATCACAGAGAATAGGCCTTACCGTTCACTGTGCCCCGCTGAGTAACCCCAGTACAAAACTTATTATTAATTCTGTGTTTAGCAATTTATTGTTGAATATTGTGATTGATAATCCAAGGATTTTATGAGACGGTCCTTAAATTACATTTTAATTAATTTGTTTATTAATATTAATTAATTCATAATTAATTAAATTCCCAAACGAGATTTTACCTTCAATTCCTGGTATAGCCGCATGAGGAGTAAATCCACACGCAGCTTCCCATACATTAACGTAACTTCAACTACATTACGTGGTGCGTACCGTGTGAGAATTCCGATTCTCACGCGACTACCCCTACATTACTGACGCCCTCGCGTGAGGATAGTGGTTTAATGGTTGGTGTACAAACTGCAATGACTAACAAACTGTCTTAAATAACAGTTAAAGGCCAATGTATAATCCAGAGTGAACTCTAACAGTGAGTAAACAACTAAAAGTGTGTCAAGCAAATTTCATAACTGAAACCTTGCTACAAAGTGTAACTTACAAATGTGCGCAAGTTAATTAATTAGCACTATTCCAACTTCCCCGCTGAATTCAACATCTCCGTACACACAGCCGTGTGTAACGAAGAACATTCGGACAGGACAAGCGCCTTCCAGGCCGTCGAAGCCCCGTCCAACGAATCCCGGAGCTCTTTGAGAGTCTGCAACGACTCCAGACAGTTTACTGAGGTCTACACTAGGAGCGTAGGACCGCTACGTCAACTTCCTCGGAAGGACCGAGCCTTCCAACTAAGTAGCCCTCAAGGACTTGCGTTCAAGGAGACAAAGCAGCCGCTTTACTCCGTTCCTTGTCTGGCACGCCCAGACACAAGCAAATTCTTTCCATCGGAGACCAGAGTCTCCCATCACTGTCTAAGCGCCTCACTCTCGTCACAGTACAACACTGAGGTGGAGTACTTGCCGAGCCACCAGATGGTGCTAGCCACGGACCTCGCAGAGTGCCAACACCGCGAGTGCAAGTCTGTCTCGGCTGAAGCCGAGATCGTAGCCACGCCTCCTCCTTCATCTAAGCCATCCCAGGCTTATGACAACCAGCTGCGTCCCGCATTCCAACATGCAAACCACTGTAGAGACAGTGACTTGTCATTTAGAGCAGAAGAACAGCTTCACCTAAAGACCCACTCAGAAACGCAGCCAGGAGAAGAGCGCACAGGCCTTAGAGGCCTCTCCCTTCAGCACCTCCAGAAGAGAGTGCATGACTCAGTAACCTTGTGGCGTCCACGGACTCCCTGGTCACTGAGAGAGATGCGACATGTCGCACAACTGACCTGGCAATTATCCGCTAGACCTGCAGACAGGGCAAGCGACGAGAACAGATCTCCATTCGGATGTCCAGGAGAAGACGCCCCGTCCAGGGTGTCCGCTCTCCAACATCCTTCATCGGGCCTCCCGATGCTAAATCGCCACCGTCCACAACGCCAGGATCAGCAGAACACGGCGAGGGGGGAGCCCGAGCTCCGCCCCAGAGAGCAGGCCACTGCTCCTCAGTCTAGTGAACCTAGTTCAATCCCAACTGGTGTGACCAACCTCTCCAAGGGGGGTGGGCCTAGCCCACGCTCCATCACCTGGGGAAGGGGGGTGAGCATTCGAACACTAAGCCTGGCCCGGCCAGACTAAAACATAGGTCTTAAAAGCACAAGTACTCGGACAGACCCCCGGTAACCGAAACTCGCTTCAAAAGCCTCTCGTACTCTATTTTAAGATGCAAACTATGTAACTCTCGCTCACCTTTAACACGCGTTCTACGCTAGTCAATCACACCTTGCATGCCATAGACTTATTAGCCACTGTCACGATAAACTTAGTGAAGTATGTTTCTCTGTAATTAGACACCTAATGCACCCTCTCAACACGCTTAGTGGAATTAAAATACCCCGTATTTGATCCCTTGTAGCATGGTTGACAACATACTTTGGTCTAAGACCCACACTAACGTTTACTCATTGCAGAATCACCTGGCCTATAGTCTTGGCATAGCTGTTATCCTCAATTTGTCAATCTGAAACCTAGAAATAGGATTCCTTCTCAATTTACCAACATTGAGTGACAAATCTTTTCAGAATCAAGTCGGTCTTCTATGTAGGTTTCTGGCACAACGTACACGTATGTCTAGACTCCTTCTTCTATCATAGCCTATGACTATCCCTCACTCTACCTCTTTTCTTACTCCTGCACCTCTACTTCAAGCCCACTGGGTCAATCCCAGCTCTCCTTTATTAGAGACGCGCCGTCTCTGCGGACTGTCGACAGTCCCTGTTCACGAGCGTGCACCCAACTGTCTAAGGACAAACCACAGAAATTAGAGTAGCACGGATGGACAATCATTAGCTAACCAACACCCACAGACCACGATTCTGACACCATGTGACCACCATAACACAGTCACTACACTGCATTTCCATGGGACTCCCAGTTAGCGACCAGGTTATCACTGTTCACCTCATTCAGTCACATACTGATACTGCACTTCACAATCACATACTGATACTACACCTCACAGTTGCACAATGATACTACACCTGACACTACACTGCAAAATTGGACCACCCGGTCTGCGCGCCTGAGAGCCTCGACCGCACCAAAGTCCAACTCCACTGGGGACTGTGTCTCCATTAACCTTCCTAAGGGTAGGCTTGCTAACACGCTGACTAACCCTTTCCTTTCCTCTCCTTTTTCATTGATTTTTCTTTGATTTTGGTTTGCTGTGTAAAATGTCATATGTAGTTAGTTAGGTAGCTTTATTCACAGTCATCATGCCCAGATGCCTTCGTAGCATTGCCCAGATGCCACTGTGAACTTCATGAACTGTGAACTGTATGAACTTTGAATTGCATGGACTGTTTCTCAAAGACTTTTTCCAGAAGGATCTTTCGGATTACCTTTTCGGACTACCTCACTTTGGATCACTCCTATGGACTGCGACTCGTGGCAGAAACACACTACAGACCCACAGGGGGGCCATTCCATTCACCACCAGTGCGTCGGGGGGAGATGTAGGTAAAATTCCTGCCACTTCTCTACGCAGAGAAACTCATGACAAAGTTATGAGAATCATGTGACTCAAACTAATGATGATTGAAACGAAGGTCATCAATAATCACTAGTAAGAGTTACTTCCCCTCTGACCACCAAATGGCTGGCCCAGGGTCCCTGCCATGTTGTTCTCAGGCCTCCTCCTTTAGGAGGCACTGTGACCAAAGCCCCACCCACAATCACCTGGTCAACACCTAAGGGTCTCCCAAGGGCCTTTGTTCCTCACTCTAGTTTTGGCTGCTGGTCGGGCGAGACGTATAGAGCAACTTGCGCAATTTTGGACAAAGTATTGTTTGATATTTGGCCGAATAACAAACATAGACTGCTGAGTTCATCTTACACACACTTTGCAAAGAATTCCTCACTTCAAGTCTAAGGTCTTGCCTGGTCATATCTTAAGACTTTCATCCGGACACTGTGAACTAAAGGCGAGTTCACTGCGAGAAATATCCACGCACGCCTCCGTGGAACAAACTTCTTGCATTTGGGATTCAACCGAAGAATCTCGAAGCCGCAACAACAAAGACTTTTGCAGCCCCAAACTCTCGAGGACGAGAGAAACGTGGACTGCAATCCCCATTTCCAGACGGACGTACCGAGCCTTTTGGAAACTGGATCTTCCTCTTCATCTCACACAGTAGGCACTGGGCATAGCTTATGTACTGAGATAGATGTGTTTTTGAACTATGACTTGAGTTATTTTTCATGTGCACATGTTTATATTTGCATTTCTCCTGCTTCTCTGTCTATCCTTCCTCTTAGCTTAGGTTCCCCTCTGCTAACCCATTCTGTATTACTGGCTACTAAGCCTAGCGACCCCGCTTGTGGCGTTCGCACGGAATAGTTCAAGTATTGATTTAACCATCAGTATTCTGAGCTCTCCGAGGACCGTCATAGCGCGGCCGTTTCGCCGACTAGTCCTGAAATACACGAGCTACGCCTTTTGTTGTAACGGGCCATAACAAAGCCCTAGGTTAGCAACGCAACGCTAACCATTTGTTTACACATACACGCATAGCCACTAGAGTTCCATCTCTCTCTTTCCCTTCTCTCGCTATCTCTCTCCCTCTCTCTCGTTCTTTCACTCTCTCCCTTTCGAAATACTTGATTCTCAGAACCCTCCGAGCATTTCAATACTCTTTTATATACTTTAAGTGCATAATCTGTAGTTGTCTATTCTATGAATAGCCAACTCTGCTCGGAGCGCTCTGCAAGTTAGCCATTAGCCAAGTTGGGCTTGCAGCGCCTACACAAGCACGCTGAAACCCCACTTCCTGTAGTTTTACAACTCGTAATGGCTGCGTAGACGGCAACGTCTCCTACTTGTTATTTCTTTTATTTCGTTTTTCTTTCTCTCCCTGTTCTACTCGGACTTGTTATCGTTAATTCCAGAACCCTTTGATACATTCGCGCGTCCACCACGAGACTTGAAGCGCCTAAAACCACACGGTTTACTTGCTACATAGCTGCTAGCTATCCCTATTGTTCACGGTTCTGATGCTAACGTTAACCTAGCCGAGAGGACGCCATTGTTGCCCAGCAACAGACACACACATAGTAATCAGTGCGAGTTCCTCCCACTGAGTACCACTCTCTCATCCCTTTTCATTTCTCTCTCTATTCCACTCGGAATTGTGTGCATTTATTACAGAAACCCAGACATTGTTGTGGACCCTTTGGGCCCTGCCTAATCGACATTAGGCCTTTGCTAAGCAGCTACTTATCAGTAGCCTTTCCATTGTCTATGCTTTCTGTAGCTAATGCTAGCTTAGTCAACCACACACACGTGGTAGCCTATAGCAACCAGACCCCTGCTACACACACACACACACACAGGCTGAAAGCCTGTTCCCCTCTTCTTTCTTTTCCCCTCTTTTATTTCTTTCTTGTTTTATATTATTGTGCCTTATTTTTGTTATTATTCCATTTTACCGACTTTGAATGTAATGCATTTTATTAGTTATCCTAGTAGTTAATAAAAGTAAATCATTTGATTGCATTTTGTTGTCCTTGTTACTTTGTACACCCAACCAACCTATTATTAGAACTTTGCCTTCAGAT
>NC_085857.1:19009378-19028010 GCF_034702125.1 Engraulis encrasicolus
GTGTGTGTGTGTGTGTGTGTGTGTGTGTGTCTGTGTGTGTGTGTGTGTGTGTGCATGCATGAGGGTGTGTTCGAACAAACTTTGCTGTGGACATGCTATGTGGAAATATGTCTTTTGTTGACTATCCTTGTTTAATTGAAAGCAGACTTTGCTCTAGCTCTGCAAGATGTAGGCCTACTCAGAGAATGAAAAAGTGTCCTTGATGATTTAATGTACTCTGATGGCTTACAGCTGGATGTTACATCTAATGTTTTTGAGCAAGTGATAATGATTCATTGAAGTGTTTAAATCTCTCTCTCTCTCTCTCTCTCTCTATGCACCCTCAGCATTCCGTTGTGTGTATTCTATGACCGTCACTGTAGCGCAGAAGCTGGGTGAATAACGAGAAAAAGGAGAGGCAGAGAAAGAGAGAGAGAGAGAGAGGGGGAGAGAAAGAGAGAGAGAGAGAGAGAAATGAAAAGCAGTCCGGCAGCTGTCTCAACACGCGGGAACAATAACCCCCACTGTGCCAGGCATGCACGTCTTCTTTCCCTGGTTTCTCTCGCTCCTTCGATCGTTCATTCGCTCACTCCATCTTATCTTCCCGAAGGCCTCCCAGGAGCGCTCTGGAAACCACAGAGAGGAAACTTGACTTGACCTTCGGTGCACTTTTTTTCTTTTTGTAATTTAATGATATATATATTTTTATGGGCTTTTTAGATTCGTCCCACGCATTTCTATAAGAGGCTTTGGTGTCCGTCCGTTCGTCCGTCCGTGACACGTTTCTGAATTGTGATTCCCATTGTGTCCACAAGGTGGAAGAGTTGGGTAATAAATACATAGACCGTTTTAAGCTTTTCAAACAGCGATAATGTCCACACTGACAGTGATAATGTCCACACTGATGATGTCGACACTTTCTCATTATTAATAATCCACACTGATGATGTCTCATTATTAATAGGCCTAATCCATGTTGTCTGGCATTTTCTGCTCCTGTCGCCATGTTTCAAACCAGCCCTGAGTTTACTAGAGAGCTTGCGGGAGTTCTACCAATCATTGAAAACTGCTTCAAAATGAAGAGAACTGTTGCTAGTTGATGATAAACACTCTGGGGTTTCCCCCGCAGTTATTCTCAAAATTGATTGCAAAATACCATAATTAGGCCGCTTAAAGCTGTTAACAATCGATTTTATCATTATTAATAGTCGTCCACACAAGGTACAGTGAGTCCAATATGTATTTGATCCCTTGCTGATTTTGTCGGTTTGCCCACTAATAAAGACATGATCAGTCTATAAATTTATGATAATATGTATTCAAACATGGAGAGACAGAATATCAAAAAGAAATTCCAGAAAATAACTTAAAATAATATATTTTAATTCATTTGTATTTTATGTAGGCAAATAAGTGTTTGACCCCTCTAGTTAAAGAAGATAAAGTGCTTTGTGGCAAAGCCCTAGTTGTCTAGCACTGAGGTCAGATGCTTCTTTTAGTTGATGACAATGTTTGTGCATATAGTAGAAAATATTTTTGCCCATTTTTCTTTGCAGATTATCTCTAAAACATTAATAGTTTGTGGCTGTAGCTTGGCAAATGGGAGGTTCAGTTCTCTCCATAGAATTACTATAGGGTTAATATTTGGAGACTGTCTAGGCCACTTCACGACTTTAATATGCTTCTTATTGAGTCACCCCTTCGTTGCTTTGACTGTATGTTGTATATTATTGTTATGTTGGGAGATCCAAAAATGGCCCACCCTTCAGTGTAGTGGTGGGGGGAAGGACGTTTGCACTCAGGATTGCACATTACATGTCTCCCTCCATCCATTCGTTGACGATGTGAAGTTGTCCTGTGCCTTGGCCAGATAAACACCCTCAAACCACAATGATACTACTTTCATACATGATGGTGAGGAGGGTGTTCTTGGGATCATAGACAGCAGTACTCTTTCTCAAAACACATTGAATTGTGTTAATGCCAAACAGCTTGATTTTGGTTTCATCTGACTACAGCACCTCCTTATCATATCCTGATGTCCGTTGGCAAACCTCAGGTGGGACTGAACAGGTTCCTTCTGAAGTAGAGGTACCATGTGTGCACTACAGGATTTTAAACATCTGTGGCATTAACAGCTACCAGTAGCTTTCTCTGTGATTTTGGTCCCAGTAGCTTTGATATCATTGCCCAGTTCATCCCGTATATGTCTAGGGTGCTTTCTTTCTGTTCTCATGATTATCAAATCCCTACAAAAGGTCAAATCTTGTATAGAACCCCAGAAAGCCTGATGGATAGTAATTTTGTATTCGTCACATTTTGGAAGAAATGCGTCAATAGCTGGGTCATTAATACCCAGTCTCTTTCTTGTGGCTTTGCAGCCCATTTAATCTTGTTCAGGTCTAAAATCATGTCCCTGATATCATTTGGCCGCTCTTTGGTCTTTCCCATGCTGGTGAGTTTGGAGTGTGACTGATTCACTCATACTATGGACTGATTCTGCTGATTCAATGTGTCTTTTATGCATGTTAGTATGCACAGCTGTCTTTAATTCAGATGACAAGTTGATCGGAAGTGCCCATCTGGTCTGTGGGCCCGGAACTGTAATCAGTTGGCAGGGGATCAAATACTTATTTTGCTCGATGAAATGGAAATAAATTAATATATATTCTTTTAAGTTAATTTCTGGATTTTATTTTTGATATTCTGTCTCTCCATATTAGAATACATATTATCATAACATTTATTGACGGATCATATCTTTGTTAGTAGGCAAACCAACAAAATCAGCAAGGGATCAAATACTTATTGGACTCACTGTAGGTAGACAAGAAAACAAGCAGTTATGATATTATGAAATTACTAAAATCACATTCACTACCAACCACATCAATACTTTTCACACATTATCTTTATCAGTAACACACTACAATAAAGTGAAACGAAGCGTTCTCAGTGTTCAAATACAGAGGTTTTGTGGCATTTTCTGATGTCATTTTCTGCTCGGGCCACCATGTTTCTAACCAGCCCTAGACCTTGTTTGCCGGAGTTATTCTGAGGTAATACGGTGAGTGTCCACCAGCTAGCAGACACTCTGTGGACCGTGGGTGCTTTAACAGACTGGTTGCAGTCGTTACGATATAGGTCCAGTGAGAATCACAATGACGTTTGTTTTTGTTCAAACAACCAACATGGCCTTTGGATAGCAACACGGCGACATTGTCGTTAGGCCTACTGGACAGAATTCCCTGTGATGTAGCTGTCTCATGCATACTGTTGGGATCTTCCGACCGTCTTTTAAATAAGTTGCTCGTTCCAATCCTCATCCCCGTGACAGAAATGTTACCCTAGTGTCCAAAGGGAACCGTGTCAACACAGGTGCGTATGTACCAGCATGCAAAATGTGAGCTCTTGAGCCAGTGTGCGAATTATCCACCGCCCCCCCCAAAAAAACAACAAACAAACACCATAGGCGAGCTATGCTACCTTTTTCTTTGAGTTGTAATATAGGCCTACTGTAAAAATGTAATACAACAGTAGAACTTGAACTTTGAAAATAACAAAAACATAGGCCATGTGCAAACTGCCTGCTAGAGATATCATTTGGACGTTTGCGGGAACATCAAAGCACGTCTCAATGTTGCCAGTTTGGGCCGTTTTGGATGGCCGTCTGCAAGTTAAATATGGGTATTTTGACAGGTGTTTCTGTAGATGTATGGCCATAGAAATAAATAGGGATTCGTTTAGACTGGTTTAGTTTAGATTTAATGCCTCCAGGCGGGTGTTGACATATAATGGGTGGTTTTAGGACGTGGAGGCTGTACAATAGCGCGAGCACGGAAAGTGTTTCAAACTGCACTTCTCGGAATCGGAGCACTTGGGCATTGAAATGCCTTATTATTAAATGCAGACACGGTTCACCAGTGCTCCTCAATGTCTTCAAAACCAGTGAAACTGTGAGAAGGAGAGGGGCACCGCGACTCACCTCTCACAAAGAGGGTGGAGTAACCTAATCCTCTGACTAGATCTCTGCGCTATTCCATCCTAGCCAGAACCCTGTGTATTGAGCGTGTTTTGAAATGTAACATCTGGCGAACCCTGCATAAATCCGCGCTGCCCAGTCAGCGAACCCAACTTTCTACTCGACATGCGGCGCAGCACTGTCAACAAGTTCAACCACAGCCAAAGTTTCTCTTTCACACATGCAAGAGCCACGACCAGGATTTCAAACAGTTTTGATTTTCTTGCGACCCTGCGATTGCACGATCGTGAGGCGAAAACGCTTGTCGTTACCCCATGTACACTGCACGATGCGAGACTCACGATTGACCTGCGATTCAGCAAGAAATCGTCCCGACTCCCAAAAAGTCGTGCGAGTGCCAAATCGGTGCAAAATCGGGGCAAAAGTCGCACAGTGTAAGCCCAGCTTAGCTGGACAAGATTGAGCATGCCTTAGCTCTGATAAAGGAAGGAGAGGCACTGGATCAAGATCAAACTCAATCCCTTGCACAGTTTGCAAACCTGTTCATCTCTGTTTCTTTGATGAATTCAGAAACACGAAAAGTTGTGGAAGAAGTAAATGTTCATCACCATACTAAGAAGGCATGCAGAAAGTATGGTACCGCTTGTCGCTTCAACTTCCCAAGATTCCCAATTCATAAAACGATCATAAGTGCTCCATCCAACATTAAATATTCCTGCGAAAAAGAAAGGAAGGAAGAAATGAAAAAGCACACTGACATTCTGAAAGGCGTGAAGGAGGTTCTTGAATATGACGACAATTTAAAAGAAATTTGCCTTTACAAAAAAGAGCAAATGGACAAAATTTGGAATGACCGATTACAAAAGTGGAGAATCAAAGATACAATTCATAATGGTGAGTACAACAAAAAATCAAGTGTCAAAATACCTGAAAATTTACATCCTTTTCATCAAGATATTATTGATGAAACTGGTCAGAGCTCAATCAAAGACCTCAAATCAAAAGAGCTTCTCCTTCCTGATCATGAAATTGAATTGACAGCTCTGATCAAGGAAAGAGTTGAAAACCTCTTTCAAAAAGTTGATACTGTAGCAGGTTGAACTGTCAGTGTTTGAGAAATGTGTCCTATGGCAGCTTCCATACCCTGGTGACGTCACGGGGTCTCAGCAAGCCGCTGACTGGCTAATCGCTAATTGGCTGCTATGCCTTTGTTTTTATAAAAAAAGCGGTAACAGGTAAGCTCGTAGGAGCTACTGTATTTGGGTATTGAGACGGTATACCCGCTGCTCTTGCCGCTGGTGCCACGTAGCCAGGGACCCCGTGGCGTGCTATTTGTATGCAGCTGGCACTGCTGTGAAGGTATGTGTTTTCAAACAGTGCATTAACCAGTGTTCTCTGAAAAGCTTGAATCTTGTATTCATTATATTAATTTAATTGTCAGGTTTGCCAGAAATGTCCATGATGCCCGGATTGCCTGTGGGCTCTCCTTCTGTCCTTTCACATTGAGGAATGTGTGATCATTCTGTGTGCATCTTACTTACCAATGTAAAATATGTTATCTATGTAATGGACTACCTCTAATTGTTTGTTCACTGTTAACCCGAGTGAGCCATCGAGGGTTCGGGCTGTGTGTACATCATGGGCAGATTGCCCACCGCTGTTTTGCCCAGTCTTAGTTTTACTTTTCCTGTTTATTTTAGTAGTGTGTTTGTTTATTTTCTCCGGCCACCTTCCACTGTCCCATTTCCACGGATTTGAGTCTATAATCTGGGTGGTGAAATTCCCCCAGTGGCATAGTCGTGCAATTACAGTTCTCAATATTGATGATTATTTTATGATAATTAAAATCTAAAGTTCCACTTGGTTACAATACTTCAAAATTTGTGGATGTGGAAAAACCAATATTGCAGCAGTATGAAGAGGCTCTCTCTGTCAACAGAAAAGGTTACTCTGTTCATTACAGGCAGGATGTTGGGGAAATTATAGTCAACACCTACAATCCAGAGTGGATATCTGCCTGGAATGGAAATACGGATTTCAAACTTTGTTTAGACTATTACGCTGTCATCACATATATATCAGTGACTACTACTGTAAAGATGATAGTGGCACAATGAAGATACTCCAAGAGGCTCTGAAAGAGTCAATGCATGATGATCTTCGGACAAAATTAAAAAAAAAGATGGTATCCGTTTTTCTCACTCATCGTCAAATGGGGGAAAGTGAAGCATATTTTCGCATCATGCCTAGCATGCATATGAAAGACTCAAACATCCAAACTGTCTTTGCCCAGACTGGGTTCAATCTCAGTAGATACTTGGAAAAGGTGGAAGATAATGATGTCAACCAATGTGAAAAGGTAATAGAAGTCGAAGGAAGAAGAGGGAAATATCAAGAAAAGCCATCTTTGTATGAAAAATATCTTCGCAGGGATACTCAAACTCAAATACACTCGTCAAACCTCTGCTACTCACAATTTGTCAAACATAATCAATCAGTGAGTAAAATTGATGGAAAATGTAATTTTGCCCCAGTGAGAATAAACAAACAATTTGATCACAATGGGGTTCCACTTTATGATGATCATATAGTGACTGAATACTATGATAACAATGATTATGCTACTGAACTGCCATAATTCATCATCATCAATGATCTAAAACCTGCAGAACTGCCAGACATGAAACGAAGAGCTCCACAGGTTCTCAGATATCATAAATTCAATCGTGAAAAGAATCCTCATGAATATTACTACTCAGAGCTTCAGCTGTATCTTCCACACTCAACCTCACCTGAACACAATTTGGACAAGGAAAAGCATGAATTTGATTGCTGTCTAAAAACCTATGAGTCACACAAAATCAGCAATGTAAAGAGGAGAATCATGCCATACTTATAGTCTGTGGAAGAGGGCATGGAAAAGGCTGAAGAACTTCTACATAACACTGTTGGAGATGATCTTGACCCTGAAGGAGAAGCTGAAAGAGCTGAATGTGAACATGAAGGAACAATAGACAATCCTGATTTTGCTTTGTCTGATCCAGGAAATCTGGATATAGAGATGGAAACTTCCTCATCTGGTCTTTACAAAACGGTTACACTCTCTTCTGATTCTGAACTAGAACAGCTTAGCTTGATGAAGACCAGAGATTGGCTTTAAGTTTGCTTTTCAATTATGCTCACCAACTAAAAATATCTCGCTCTACTTTAAAGAAAATTGAACCACCATTGTTGGTAGTGCAGGGAGGTGCAGGCGCAGGCTAAAGTCTACTGATCAATGCTTTTGGACAATGGTTTGAAAAGGAACTTCAACAATCTGGAGATGATCCTAATAAACCATACAGTATGTCCTTCTTACTGCATTTACAGGAACAGCGGCGGCAAACATTGATGGAATGACACTTCATAGTGCTTTCAATTTCAATTTTGGTAATGAATTTCTATCTCTCTTAGAGACAAAAACCAGAGATGAGAAAAGGGAACAACTAAAGAATTTGAAATTAGTAGTCATTGATGAATACAGCATGCTGAAAGCTGACATGTTGTACCAAATAGATTTGCGTCTCCGTGAACTCAAACAAAACTCAGAAGACACATTTGGAGGCTGTGCCATCTTGTTACTTGGTGATATCCTCCAATTACGTTCAGTTATGGGAAGGTACATTTTTGAAGAGCCCCAATGTGGCAATTATCATTTGCCCTTTTTGATTGACCCACTATGGATGAAAATGGAAGTCTTACTTCTTACTCATAATCATCGTCAGGTAGACGACTTCCTGTATGCTCAGATTTTGAATAGACTAAGAAGCGGACATCAAACACCAGAGGACTGCAACATTCTGAGGCAAAGAGTAAGACCTCTGAACCATCCTGACATACCAGCTGATGCCCTCTACATGGTGTAAATAAAATCAACGAACAAATGCTGGAAAACATGGATGGCCAGTGCTTCTCTTTTAAAGACAATGTCTTAAGAGCTGGAAAAGAGCTGACAAACCCAAAAAAGAGTCGCGATGGGTCAATTTTCAATACTTCATTACAGTTAAACCTGAACCTCAAAATTGGTGCTCAGATAATGCTGACATACAATATGGATGTTTTGGATTCCCTCACAAATGGAATGATTGGCCGTGTCATGGGATTTGAATACACTCCTAATGGCACCATCAAAACGGTTCTTGTGCATTTCAATAATGAAAAATCTGGTAAAGAAAAAGAAAAACTCAGCTCGGATCATAAGAGACTTTCCCAACATCCCTATCACCCCAATTGCTAGAATTGAATTCCGCTTCAATATGTCAAAAAATCCCACATCTCAAAATGATTTCTTGACAGCAAGTCAATTCCCTCTGAAACTGTAATTTGCATGCACAGCCCACAAGATGCAACAGAGTACAGTTGCAAACAGGGTTGCCAGATGAGGCTGATGATTTCCAGCCGAAATAATGCTCAAAACCTGACTAGAGCTCAAAATCCCGCCCAATTCTCTTGATTTCTATGGCTAAAATTGGGCAGGTTTTTTCTGCTAAATGCCATATTTACCCACACACGGCCATCCTAAGCAGCCCAATTGGCCGTGAAGCAGCCCAATCTGGCAACACTGGTTGCAAAACCAAATACATTGGCAATTGATTTGAAGTCAGTAAGAGAACCGGCTCAAGCATTACTGTATGTAATGATGAGTCGCATACAGGCACTAGATCAACCCTTCATTCTCAATGAGTTTCCCGAATGCAAAATGTATCCATCTGATGCAGCAATGACAGAACTCACAAGACTGCAAGAAGTGGCATTGAATGGCCGACAAATTGTAATAAAAAATAGTCTTCTATTACCCTCTTTGAACATTGGATCACTTCCACGGCATCACAGGCATCTTCTATCTGACCCACAAATTGGAGGTGATGTCATTGCACTTCAAGAGACATGGTGCGACACTGATGAGGACCATCCTGATCTAAATATACCAGGATACGAGATGAAGCTTGTGAGTCATGGTAGAGGATAAGGAATAGCTACATATTTCAAGGAAGACTTCAAAGTATCAGGCACCATCAACCAAGAGCTCTATCAAATGATTAGAGCCTCTAGTAGACATATGGATGTAATCAATGTGCATTTGTTCCGGGGTGCAAACAAGCAATGTTTCCTTCAAGATTTGGAAAGTTTGACAAGAGGCTCCAGGACTTGCATTATTGTTGGAGACCTCAATATCAACTTCCTTGCTAATCCAAAAGATACCATCATTAGCAGGATCTCATCAAATCGTCACTAAACCAACGCATGTTGAAGGACTACTTGACCATGTGTATGTGAAAAACTCAACTCATTCTCATGATGTGATTACAAACTTTCCTTTCTATTCTGATCATGCTCTTGTATCAGTTATTAAGCCAGCTGAATCTTGATTATTAGCGTTTCTAAGATTACATTACATTGCATTTGGCAGACGCTTTATAACCAAAGCGACTTTCAAAAGAGGACATAACCAAGCCAACATCACAAGCAAATACAAAGGTCACAGGAAATATACAGAACAACAAGTGCAGTTGCAAAGAGGGGTTAGGTTTTTTTGGGGGATAAAGAGTATACACACACACACACACACACACACACACACACACACACACACACACACACACACACACACACACACACACACACACACACACACTAACCTAAACATAATGTCAAGAGTCTGCCCTGGGGCTAGGCCAGCTCAAGCATTAGTCTAGTAAATACTCTCGAAAGAGGAAGGTCTTTACTTTCTATAATTTCTTATTTTGTATTTTGAGTCATGCGTTAGCATATTGTGTTTCATTGGTTTCCATTATTGATCATTTACTGTTGAAAATGTGTTAAATCTGTGTTACATTATAAATGTGTCTCACTTTTAATTTTCTTTTAAGGAAGTGGTATGATTCAAGAGGGTGAATTAACATAAATTTCATTGATACCAACTCAGTAAAAAGGTATGTCATGTGGGAGGTGAATCATAACATTTTTTTTTCTTTTAGAATGGGCGCAATGCTTTCATAGAACAGTTTCGTTTCAAATGTAGCCTATGTACAAATTCCATACATCAATAAAACCTTGATCCATTGTTGAAAATCTGTGTCTCATTTAGTTCTTATTGATTGATACCCAACATTTTACTTTTCATATTAAATATTGGACATTGTATGATTCAAAAGGGTGGATTAACATATGTTTTATACAAGGCTTTGTATGTCTGTTGGTCCATGACGCGTTTCTTAATTGTAATTCCCTCCAGTGTCCACAAGGCGGCAGAGTTGAGTAAAAAAGGTTGAGAACCACTGGCATAGACGGACGCATCTGTTGTCCGCCTGTCGGACTCCTTATGCCTTTATTTGACAGGACAGTTGAAGATGGTGACAGGAAGCGAATGGGACAGAGAGATAAGGGAGGATCGGGAAATGACCCCGGCCGGACTGGACCCGGGGTCCCCTTGGGTGGGCATGCAAGCCCAAATGTGGGGGGCCCAGCGTGCTGTGCCACAGCGGCCTTTCCTCTGTGCACTTTCAAGCTCTTTTTATATAATCTTCATCTTGACTTATAAGTACTGTTTGGTTTTCTGTAAAAGATTTTGACAATGTGATTTGTGTGCACAGCAGATCATATTCACAGTATTAATATACTGGCATTCCTGTGGATTTTTGTTGACCAGGACTGACAAAAGTTGTGGATTGTGAATTATACTGCGTCAGCAGGTTGACACTTGTGTTTGTTTGTGTGCGGTCGTCTTCTAGACTGTCATCAACACTGTATGGAGTGAGTGTGTCTGGTGTTGGGTGAATTTAGCAACAGGACACATCGACATACAATGGTAAGGCATGCGTACATGACGTTGATACACACCCACGCATAGTCGCGTACACGCACACACGCGCGCACGCATGCACACACGCACGCACACACACACAAATCCATAAACACACAAAGACGCACACTCATACACACTCGCCCCCTCTTATTCCCACCCTGTAGCGCCACACTGTGCATGTTGACAGCAATGGCTGTGACTGATGTGATTGTGATTGATGTGATGTGCTCTTCTCTTCTCTTCTCTTCTCTTCTCTTCCCACCCTCCCGATGACAGTGGGGAGTGATGAAGTAATCAGCAACCCTGGGGCCTCACAGTGCACACACACACACACACACACACAAACACACAGAGATGCACATTCACACACACGCGTGTGTGACTGAGCACACATACATACAGTACATTCTCAAACATGCGCACATACACACACACACACACATAGGACAGTGTTAGAGGTGGACAGGAAGCGAATTGAGAGAGAGAGACGGGGAGGGGTCGGCAAAGGACCCGGGCCGGGCATAGAACATGGGGTCAGCCGCATGGCAGGCGAGTGCCCTACCTGTTGGCCACGGCAGGGCCCACACAAACCTTTCAACGTGCACATAAAACATCTACGGTAAACCAGTGTATACATGCACATCTGCACATCATGCACACACACACTGGAACATTTAACAATGCACATTTAGCACGCACTTTCCCAGGTGTTTGACATATAGAATCTCCACTGCTTTTCTCCAAGGCCTACTCCTCTCTTTCTCCTCTGAAACCATCCGATGGATCGAACTCTTCCTCCTCACTCATCTTCATCCTCCTCCTTCCACCGCCTCTGGAATAACTTCCATTCCAGCTCATCCTTTCCAGCCACGTGTCGGCAGCCACACGCCCCACACTGAGTGAGCTCATCCTGGGTAGCAGAGGCGGAGAGACGGGGGTGTTTGGAGCTGGACGGACCACCTCAGCCCCAGCCACCAGCACATCAAGAACCGACTACTGAACGGGCAAACAGTGGTGTGGTTGCTCTGTGTCTATTTTAGTATTTAGATGTGATGAATGATTTCTCAGTACTTCATATGGTTACAGTAGTAGTAGCATTACTTTTTTCCCCCTACTGTTGGTTGGTTTGTTTAAACAGATGAGCAAGTAGAAGGACACAGAGACAGTCACATACCAGCATATCAAGAACCAACTACTGATCAGTCAACAATGGTGCCTTTGAGTTGCATTTATTTAAATATTTAGATGAGATGAATGATTCTTCACATTGCCAATAGTGACATTGCTTTGGACTGGGTTAAACATTTTTTTGCTAGGGTTAGCAGTCCCAAACTTTCTTAAAACGGTTGAGCAAACGCAAGGACAAAATACCATGTCAATGCAAAAGAAGGCAAAAGAGACTTGGCATATGGGATATGACACTCAATCGGGCCTACCGCCTCAATCACAGTTTCGTAACACAGTTGTTTATTACCTTAGGTATGGAAAGCAAAAGCACCATTTATCTAGAACTATTTCAAGTGGGATATTGCGAATACATATTGGTTTTGCAGCAGCACTTGTGCACTTGTGCCGTTGTGGTACCCAAGTGATGGAACGGTCTCCCAGAGACAGCAAGACTAAGCACATCTCTTGCAGCCTTCAAGAAACAACTAAAGACATTCCTCTTTCGAGAGAATCTACTAGACTATTGCTTGAACTGGCCTTGCCCGAGGGCAGACTCCTGACATGATGTTTAGTTTAGTTTAGTTTGTGTGTGTGTGTGTACTCGTTATTTACTCTTTATAAAAAATAAAAAAAAACTAACCCCTCTTTGCAACTGCACTTGTTGTTCTGTATATCTCCTGTGCACTTTGTATTTGCTTGTGATGTTGGCTTGATTATGTCCTCTTTTGAAAGTCACTTAGGTTATAAAGCGTCTGCCAAATGCAATGTAATGTAATAATGTAATGTAATGTAACAAACACACACAAAATCTGCAGCTCACTGCTGTTACACATCGCATTACGACAATGTTTATTGGGCATACTGCCTTCATCACGGTTTCGTAAAACGGTTGTTTACAGAAATAACACAGCTATTGAATACAAAGAAGCCATTTGTCTTTTTCAAGCGTGCTATTACGAAACCGTGTTGGTTGCACAGCACTTGTGCTAACACCAGTGGTGGAAAAATTGCACACCGGCCCCCAGGGCAAAACACTGACACGACCCCCCCCCATATGGTCTGCCAAGGCCCCCAACCACCAATATTGGAAGGCTTTGGGGCCCAGGGGCAAATGCCCCTATCACCCTCTTTAAAAGCACACACACACACACACACAGCCCATTCGTTACTATTTACCCAAAGATCCTTAACTAGCATATCCCATTTCTCCTGGAAAGCTAAGAAAACAAAACGACTGCGCTCGACTTTCCCCCACGCACATGGAGCCCGCACAGGCCTGAGAAAATAATAACAACACACTGTAGCTTCTCTGGCGTCAATGTGATGTCACGACTCTTCTGTTTTCCACACAAACCATACGACCGCACGAGAACGCTCGCTCCTCTCTGGCTGGTTTGGATTCGGGCTCTCCTAATAAATAAGTGCATAAATCCGTTGGAGGGGTTTCTTTGTAAGATTTAATGTGACAGATAGCACAGTCTGCAATAAATGATTTTGTGTCAACGTTATGCAAAATGACATAGTTAAGGGATGGTGCTAAAATGAGTGCCCGTGCGTACGTGTCTGTAGGTCTGTGTGTGTGTGTGTATGTGAGAGAGAGAGACAGACAGACAAAGGCTGAGTCTCAAATCATGCACTTGTGCACTTCGGGCACTGTTTTTCAGTGCCTAGGGCGCTCACACTGAAAGTTTTAGTTGAGCCAGTGCAGAGAGAGAGAGAGAGAGAGAGAGAGATTCCATTCCCTCCAATTTGCCATGAGTCAAAAGTAAAACTAGCGAGGGCTAATTAATACACGTTTCACAAGGGAGTTGTGGTAGCCTAGAGGGGAAAAGGCTATATATCATGGGAGGGGAAACTGTGCCCATTGACAAATTTTATTTGTTAATGCGAAGCACTTTCACAGCCACCCCCAAGCCCTCTTTAGAAAGTGAATAAAGAAAGAGTGTGTGTTGTCGAGATGTGCTCCTTTGCTCAATGAGCTAGCTAGTAGCTTGTTAGCATAGCCCTAACTCTCACTCTTTATTCAGCCAATTTTTGTAGTTCTGATCGGCAGGTAGGCAATATCAACAGGCCGGTGGGCCATCCTTTATCAAGGATGTGGGTAATTGGTCCTGTCAAAAACCCTCTGAGCCAATTCTCACAGGTGCTGAAGAGGAACACTTGCCCGAGGCATGTCGCTTTTGCTTGGTTGGCCAATGGCCGAGTCACATTTAAATTTTTATTTTTATTCAACCTGTAGCCTCTTAACACATTGACCAAACCACGGGAAAACCCGTTTTTGAGGGTTTTTTTGTGGATTCTGAATCTACACATTCTAATGCACATCCTGTGTGATTTTCGTAAGTATGTGATGAACAGAACTCACATAGATCATGAAAACACCTACAGTCAAACCTCCTACAAAGTCATTATTTGGATATTTCATCTGTGCAACGTATCACAATGCAGTATTTTTGAGTGTTATTACAGTGAGTGAAATCATGCACACTTCCTGTTCATGTCACATCAAGGCGCCTGGGTAATGACAAAGAAAATGGAATATTGTACAAGAACGACCACTAGCTGGTGTGGCCAGGAGTGGCACTGCAGCTATGTCATCGCAGCCAAGTAAATAATGAATGGGTGCCAATGGGGCTGTACGCTTCTCATAGAACTATCTGCCCGTGTGATTTTTTCCCTGGAAACAATGAAGTCGCGTTCGGTAGATATGAGTAAGTGAAAGCATTTGCCGACACGTTTGCATCTTGTCAAGTGTTAGATTCGTGAAAATGACCCTTATTTCAACTATAGCAATGACATAACACGTGACAATCGACTTTACGGCACTACGCCATTTGTTTTGTAGTTTTACGTCTGACTTCAGATGTCGATGTGTTTAAAGTTATGTTAGGATTGTTGCGGACACCTGTTATTTATTGCATTTAAGGTGGTGGAAAAGCGGCATGTGTACATGTGTACATGGGGTAAAGGAAATGACTGCGCTAATCCTTAAGAATTTGGGCACCTTCAATTAACATGTTGGACGGCGGTGGGGGGTTTTGAGGTGTGTGGCCATAGATGTCTCTGCTAGGATCAGTCAGAGTACGTCTCTCGTCAGCTCTGGTCGTGAATAGACGCAGAGATTCCTCAGCCAGCAGGTATTAGCCGAATGCTAGCGTGTTGCAGGACAAAACTAACACGTCTTTGGGAGAACAAAGCCATGTCAGGAACCTTTAACTTCACTTCTAATACAACTTCCATGATAAGGTATAGAATGTGCACACATCTTTACAAACCAGAGAACAGAACCGTCACAAATCCCTGCTGAGCCATTTAGCCCAATAGGCTCCCATTCATCTTTTACTTGGCTGCGTTCGCCAACGGGGCTATAATGGGAGCCAATGAGAGATTAGCTTAGAGAATATCTGGTAATGAAAACATACCTAGCTTCCTGTTAGGGCTTTGCTAGCTTATCGTAAACACAGGCCTACAGAAGGATAAGGAGGTTTGCTGTCATCAAATTAGGTATGGAAATGGAAGTTTGGAATGAAAAAACAGCACAACACAGCAGCAGAAACTAACGTTGGTGAGTGTACTTTGGCGCATCTACTTTTTGCTATTGAATGACTGACATGTCCATCAGGATGCACTAGTAACTAGCTCATCCAGTGATAATATTAGCAGTTAACAGAAGTGATCCAGGTGTTTTTTTCATGAAAATAGTTAACTTGGAAGCGAATGGTCTTCTCTTTGGGGCATGAAAATATATTTAGATCCTCAATTTAAACTCGGAGAGTCAAAGAGCGCATCCGTGACAAAAAAAGCCTTTTTCTCGGTTCGAATGGGGAAAAGCGCCATTTTTCGCTAAAGTAGCTGCCGCTTAAAGTAGAATAACTTCGGAATGGAAGAAGATAGAAGGGTGCCGTAAAAACAGTAGAAAGCTGAGTTTCTCAGCTTTCGAACAAGCCCTAACATGTGTCTGTAGGTCTAAGACAAAATATTCGGTGGCTGTTCGAAAATGACAACAAAATGATGAAACTGGCTGGGAGACTTGGGCTAACATTTCAAAAAACGGCTGGTAGTCAATGTGTTAACAGGTTGTATTTGTGTGCACCACAGACCTAGATTAACCTAGACTGGCAATGGGCGGTTCAAGGCACCAGCAGAATTTCGGATTGACTGGGCGCAGACATCTTTGCGATTTTCGCGCCCCATCGACTCCTCCCACAGACATAGCTCCTCCTAGTGAAGACTGTGAGCCATGTACGACAAATCGTAACATCTATATTGTCACTCCAGGAATGGAATCACCCTCACTACCACCAAACATTTTATAATAGACCCAGAAGTTGAGCGGTCTTGCCAGATCGGACGGTTTCTCTGCAAATCGGGGCGTTTAGGAAGGCGGTCTTCGGGTAGAAAAGGGCACACGATCATCATGTCATCTGGCAACCCTGCCGAGACTGTATTCGTTGCAGCAATGCAGGTTACGGTTTGAGGATATTTTGTGATGCTGAATCGGTCATGCTTGTGTGTATGCAACTTATTTGGTATAATTTACTCTGAGTTATTGACAACTATGTACATAGGTGTGTATATAACCCGTACGTTCAGTAAAGCTGACTGTGCAAGCTTCCCAGAAGACGCTGATGGTAACCTAGCAACATCACGAGCCCAGACAGAAAGATATTTAGACCCTCGTCTTCGCGTGTAATGGCATTGTACAACATTATGCTGTGTTGTATTGTGTTGTGTTATATGATGTTGTGTTATATATTATTATAGATACACAACACATACGGCAAACGAAGCATCACATTATTTCTGACACTTTTAGAAGTTCATTTTACATACAGGAAGAACTTTGCTTATGGACTGATGACGTCATCACGTAAAAGTTTGTGGTTACGGGAGTCTTCACCAAGATGGCGGTCTGCTTTGGTCTGACTGCTGAGAAATCCGAAAATTTCGAGGCCAATTGCCAGTCTAGGTTAATCTAGGTCTGTGGTGTGCACAGCAAGTGTCAACTTGACAGCAAAATGAGTCTCGTTCTGATCCCGTGCCGCACGAGACTCCCAGAGCTGAACAAGCACGCGACGCTGATAGGCAAAGTTGCAAGTGCTGTTTCGGGCTATAGGGCCACCAGATGGAGATGGAAATGTCATGTTTTCATTGGAACGGGTTAGCCAAGCAAAATAATGATTGGCGACCAATTTTATGACCATGAAAAAGTTGCATAGCATGTCTTTAAGTAATGCATTACGACTTTGTCATTGCCATTCTGGTAACAGCAAATTTACAAAACTATGTCTTAACGGTAAGGTCTCATTGAAATTATTAGCATCTCTTCTATCCACAGAGTTTTGGTCATAATGGGTGGCAAACCTATGGTTCATTATAGAGACAATTTAGACACGAAACACATAAGTAACCTTTCCTGAGAGTAAACAAATGTTGACGACACTGATAACAAACGGAGAGAATGTGAAGCTAAAGTGGTGGGAAATATGATGGGGAAACCTAATGGCTCCCTTCAGTGCAGACAGTACTAATGACACTGTTGAGGCAGTGGCGAAAAGGTTAAAGGTCGCTCCCTGGGGTCTTGGCCGGGTAATGTTTGACCTCTTACGTACGTTCCCCTTCGTCTGGGCCGCCGTCTCGGCCCGAAGCATCGGTGGTCCTGTAAATCAGCAATTACGAGTGTTTGGGCTCAAGATGGCGGCGTAAACAGGACCTGAGGTTGCAGGAGGTTAGGCCAAGTCAAAGGGGTCAGACTGATTTCATAGCTCTGGCTCCAGCTGGGGTTTCCATGGTAAGAGGGGAGGGAGGATGGGACATTACAGTCTGTGAGAGAATGCAAAAGAGAACCAACATGTGACAAGTGAAATGGTAGTTTGTGAGATTTGGTGTATTATGTGTGAAGTTGTTTTTATTTCTGTTTGCATTGACTTACAGTAGTATATTTGTTTTCCTGGTTCAAGCAAAGACATAAAATATCACCAATTCAATTCATAACCCTATGTATGATTGTTTTATTTTATCAAAGTTTAATACCAAGTTTGTGTCATATAAACCATACCTGATGTATGAAAAAAAAACAATGCACATAGTTTCTTTCAACTAAACGTGAGTCAAATTAGGTACAGTATACTCTAATCTCCAGTGACAGATAAATTCTTCACATAACTCAACATTATTACTAGGACTCCCTCTGTCAGAAAGATCACAGGTCAATTACTGGACAAACACAAAATTACAGTCCCTCAAGTTACTGCCAAACCCTAAACCAGATGTGTCAGGAGCGCACAGAAACTGGAAACCCTGCCATGCTTCCCCTCTAACAAAGGTGCAAAAACTGCACCCATTAAAGGGGTATGCCACTATTTTGGGGCTTAATACAGTTAAAATCGTTGGCTGGGGTTTATAAAGGTGGTAAAGTGTCTTATTTTTCATGTTAAGCGTAGTCTTGCTTTAAGACAAGTTAAAAGAGGGAGCATGTCGCTAAGTTAGTGAAAGTCAATGGATCCGTGTACCACCCAGGCCCAGGGTTGCCAGATGAGGCTGAGGATTTCCAGCCAAAAAATGATGAAAACCCGCCTAGAAGCACAAAATCCTGCCCAATTCTATTGATTTCTATGGCAAAAATTGGGCGGGTTTTTCTGCTAAATGCCATTTTTTTAC